>NW_008707001.1:3567050-3744685 GCF_000327385.1 Lottia gigantea | reverse complement strand
ACCCCCCCCCCCCCCCCCCGTACAACAAACCCATTCCCTCACCCTTCCTTACAACTAACCCCTTCCCTCACCCTTACTACTAACCCATTTCCCACCCTTACAACTAACCCATTCCCCCATCCTTACAACTAACCCATTTCCCACCCTTACAACTAACCCATTCCCCCATCCTTACAACTAACCCATTTCCCACCCTTACAACTAACCCATTCCCCCATCCTTACAACTAACCCATTCCCTCACCCTTACAACTAACCCATTCCCCCATCCTTACAACTAACCCATTTCCCACCCTTACAACTAACCCATTCCCCCATCCTTACAACTAACCCATTCCCTCACCCTTACAACTAACCCATTCCCCCACCCTTACAACTAACCCATTCCCTCATCCTTACAACTAACCCCTTCCCTCACCCTTACAACCCTTGACAAATCTGACAGCTGCATCCTCTGCCTCTAGTCCTGATCCCAGATTGATGAACTTCCAAATATGAGCAGGTCACTCAGTTATCAAGGTCAATTCTGAACACGCAAAACCTCCAAAAACAATTACGGTTTCATACCAAGGCAACTTCACCTAAATATTGCAATTGTGTTGTTTTGCATCATCAGTCACTTTTTCAGGAAAAGAGTGGTTCAAGGTCAGCCTCATGTATCACACCCTCCTAATGTTTCAAGATTGCTATAGAAAGAATATAACTCAATGGCATGAGTCTAAATCCAGATAATGACATCTCAAAACAATAATTAAGATCTGAATTTTGACCTCTAATTGAAAATGTCCTTCACAATTTCCCGCCAAATTTAACAGACGCGGATGACATAACAGTGTCAATTAATTAAATATCAGCTTACCCTGAGAGGTCCTCTTGAGAGCTTCCACAATATTTCTAGATTTGAGAACAGAGCTGACATTATGAACGTTAGCCATGTTTGAAGTATTCTGGGTGACAGGTCTTGTGTGGTGATATTTATACTCAGTTACTGCGATAACAAAGAAATGGGTCGATGAAAACAAACGACTGAAACTGGTTCTCGCAGGATTCGTCTGCTCGATATGTTCAAAACTGAGTCAAGGACAGACTTCTAAATACATGTAGGGCCAATCATGATAGAGGTTCAAGGAAATAAGCAACTGCGAAGTATTTTGGGTTTTAAATCGGTTAATATTAAAATATCTATTAGGTCTATTTGCCATGATACTTAGTATTTAGTATTAATTTATCGACCGAGGGAGTTTGTTAGTCCGACAATCATTCCACTTCAGAGGTCTTATAAAATTAACTTTAAATCTAACCTTCAACGTATATATAGTATGTAATTGTATAGGCCCTATGTATAACTGATATGTTTGTATATCAGTGTAATGTGCGCAACCTATTTGGCAATAAATTCTTTCTAAATGATGCTTACTTAAGTATATGCATTAGTTCTATGCCATTCATAGGTTACTTGCAAAGTTGCAATACCACTTGCATCTATAGACCAGGGAAACAATCTTCAAACAGCTTTCGAAATATTTCAGACAAAACATCGGTATTTTTGTTACCAAAAAGAAGATGAGATTTTCCTGGCAGTTTAAATGCAAAAACATTCAATAGTAAATGAAATCTTGAGTTGTATGCATTTGGCCCTATGTGTTATATTTCCATTCCCATGCTATATGGCATAGGCTCCTTATTAAAACTGAGCAAGATGTATTAAAGTTAATCTATAATGTCTGAACAGAAGCTAGAATGTGGAAGATGTATGCGGCCTGTATGCTGAAGGAATGTATGCATGACAGTAGCTTACGTTCGACCGAATTTTTTTGTCGTGTCACTACCAAGGTCACTCGAACTATATCTGAAATTCAAGTGATATAATATTTTATATAATATGATATCGGACCATTGGATCAAAACATTAAAATATGCCATAACACATATAAATATTTGTGTAAACGAGTAACCGAGGAGGATTTAACTCCCTCTCCCCTCTAATGTCACCCTGTGCAATGATGTAAAGAATTCGAACTGTTGTCTTTCTTACACTGTCAAACGATAGTTTTGCACAAATAGCCATCATAGGCATGGATTTGCAAAAAATACATAAAAGCCGTCAGAGGCTATATAATAATAAAAAGACCATTTCTTTGGTTGGGCTATCAAAATAGCTAATCATGACTGGCCTATTCTAAAATTAGTCATGGTATAAAAAGTTTAATGTTGCCAGAGATAGCTATCAAGTCTGTATATATATATTTATATTTAATATCTTTCAAAGGCTCAATAACATCTGTCAAGATGTCGAATCATAGATATTACGTGAGAATCGGCAATTTGTCAAAGTAGCGATTGGTTGGTAGAACAATTGAATAAGTTAACGCCCGCTTCCACTGTCAAAATAGCAACCAATGAACCAATGATGGCTTGAATATCTACAGTAAAAAAAAACTCTAAGAAGCAATCGGTTAATGTACATGTCAAAATAGCTGTCACCTTGGCTGGCAAGTTGTCTGTATAGAGGCTAGGATTCCATTGGAAGATGGGTTTTGATTACATCATTTTAATAATAAATCGCAAGTAGACAAATCTATTTTTAGAAACGGAAGTTATATTGATTGATATGTATGTTGGGTACTCCCCTTTCTATAAATAGACATAAACGGTAATGGCTGCATGTTGAAAGAAAGATTTCAGTGTTGACATTAAAGATTTTGGTAAATTTCCCTCATAATCGAAAATTGAAGGTATGCGACTAATGCAGTTGGGTGTTTACATAATTATTGTATCTAAAAAACCGAAATAGTTATTTGGTTAAAGGCCATGTTTGATGAAATTGTTCTAATTTCTTCAACTTCCTCTCTACTCTCACACTGTAACTCCCACGCCACACGGAGTTTTGTAGTGCAACAAGTGTCATTTCAGCAGTTTACAACAAACCGCAAACGATTTTGCATTAGGTCAGCCCAAATTAAGGATATTAGTTGGCAATTACTTATATTAAAATTATCACTTGGTATTTTTATGGTTCAGGATAGGCCTAACAGAAGGGTGAAGAGACAAGATTTTGATCCATATCCTGTAATGTCATCTCCTTGTTGACTGTTCTCTTGTCTTTGCTGTGATTTAAACAATATTTTATTCCTTTATTATCATACATAATATGTTTACAAATTATAATAATGACTGATTCAGAACCAAGCATGGTTTATATAAATCAGTCGCGTCTCGGCTGTATTGTCTTAGCTGTGATATTTATATTTGATTTCAATCATTTATATTAGATGAATTATTTGACTGAAATCCATTTCATTTCATAGATTTTCCTAAGGTATTGAGTTGGTATCCACTTCGGCTGTATTGTTGCTGCTGTGATATTTATCTTTGATTTCAATCGTTTATATTAGACGAATTATTTGACTTTCATTTCATTTCATAGCTTTTCCTATGGTATGGTATTTAGTTGATATGGTTGTAATAACCAACTGACAGTCAGGAACATTAGCAATGCTTCAAAATCACCAACCACAACCCTTACAAATAATATCACCACATGTTGTGGGTGACCCATTTTTCCCAACCGTCGGTCAGCGAAGAGATCGATGGGTCTTAGAAAGAACTCTGGGTTCTGGTGGATTTGGTACTGTGACACTTTGGAAAAATGAGGTTTGTACACAATACAGTCATTGTCAAGAGTAATGTTTTGGGAGAGGGTATATATATTTGAAACCCTCCTAAGATCTCTTCCTCACATTTTATTTTATATTCAATGAAGCATTTCTTCAAAGAAATATGAAATAACTCATCAGTTCTGTTTATTTTTTTTGTTGTATCAATAAATATGTCTGTTTAGATTCCGGCTATTATTTTCGGCACATTTACAACGGTTAATTTGACGAATGTGACCCTACTGGGAAGTGGCTATAAGCTTACTAAAAAGAAAAAAAATATAAAAAAGAAAACTGAAAGTTGAGTCTTATTTTAACTGGACTGATTTACAAAGAAAATTGAAAGCAAGGGTGACTACAGATGTTGGAAGATATCCAAATTGGAAATATCATGTTGCTTTACCAAGGTTTCAAGTTACTGTCTTCATTTGAATTTGAATATAACATGCATACAATAATCATATAATGATAGTTCCATAATAATATTTCTATGATGCTTTTATTGATTTACTGTGTAGGGAGTTGAAGTTTGAAGTAGTGATTAATTTTGAGATATTCACAATATTGATATGTTTGTTGCATTTAGGAAACTGAAGAGGAGATAGCTATTAAAAAATGTCGTTTAGAAGGCAATATGTCTCAGAAGAACTGTAAAAGATGGCAGATAGAGGTGGATATCATGAAGAGACTAAAACATGAGAATGTAGTTGCAGGATTAGATGTTCCACCCGGTTTGGAATCTCTACAAGACAATTTGCCATTGTTAGCCATGGAATACTGCTCTGGTGGAGATTTAAGAAAGGTGAGCCTTATTTTGCAGACCTGTATTTTAAATAAGTCTTAATCAAAAGTTAAGGGAAGCTATATTTCTTATGTTAGATGGTGATGAGAACATAGTCTCATGAAAGCACTGGCCTAGGTCACAAAGTAAAGATTTATGATAAAACAAGGTGCAGGTTAAATATTAAGACTATTACATGGTAAGTGAAGGGCTGTAAATTACACTGGGGCAGATAATCCAGCTGCCATCTCAAAACCTAATCAAAAACCCACAGATACTTGCAGTTACGACTTACATTTCTGTTATAATACGCATCATGAAATTACTCGAAAGTTTTAATTCTTGTTCCATGAAGATAGAAACTTGAGAAAAAGGATCTAAAAATATACTATTTTGATAAGGCTTTTAATCAGTGATTTGAATTTAACATTTGATCTTTCACTGATTATCCATATCCCATTTGCAGTCATTTTTGTTTTGGAATAATAAGGAAAATGTGACGTTTTTAACCTATATTTACAGGTATTAAATAGTCCTAAGAATTGTTGTGGAGTGAGTGAATATGAGGTGCGATGTTTAGCCTATGATATATCAGCTGCTGTGGAGTATCTACATAGTAATAGAATTATACATCGTGATCTTAAACCTGAGAATATTGTTCTACAACCAACAGGAGAAAGGGTAAGAATTTATTACTCAGCTGGCTTCAATTACATAATGGGAATTAGAGATGTGTATTGCTAAACATGTCATTTTACGATATGTATCGTGACAAATGGGTTCAAAAACAATGTGTATCGCAATATTAGCTTTTAGATAAAATGTAGCACTTTATCATTAGACTTGAATTTTTCACTGTTAATTGTCATAGATAATGGAATCATATCACAAGTAATTTATTGTCTATTATGTATTGGATGACGTTTTTTCTCAGCTGCCCTTTGACAACTAATGACCATCTATATTTCAGACTATGTACAAGTTAATAGATTTAGGTTATGCCAAAGAATTAGACCAGAGCAGTGTTTGTCAATCATTTGTTGGTACTCTACAATATTTGGTAAGTTCTTATATTCTTAGTTTCTGAGACTTCTCATCATGATAAAGCCAAATTTGGCATAATTTTTGGTATCTATACAAGGCTAAACCATTCATAAGTCCATCAAGACACTACTTGATATTTTACAATTGTACAATTGTGATGTGTACTCCTCAGCTTGAAATGTCGTTCAAATCTTAAATCTTTAAGATAAGTCTACCCCTCGACTGTATAGTGGTACCGTGACATCTGCTTAAGCTTATATTTAATATTGCAGGCGCCAGAATTATATATAGGACAGAAATATACTCAAACGGTAGATTACTGGTCATTTGGTACTGTAATATTTGAAGCTTTAACTGGTACTCGACCATTCTTACCCAATTCACCACCGCTACAATGGTAGGTAATTTTATTAAAGTTTTTAGCCCATGTGATTAGCCTCAGTAGAAGAAGGGCACATTCCTTATATCAAGCTATCGTTTATTTTCATTGACACCAAATTTTATGGATTTGTGCACGTTCGTTATGCCGTTAATTGTTGCTTCAAATTTTTTATCTATATACATTTTTGGGGTGTTAATTTGATTGGGTAACTGACGAAATCCATGAAAATTGACCACCGTTAGTTCATAATGATATGTATACTGATAATTTTGTATTTTAGGCATAATGAAGTCATGAAGAAATCTCAGGATGATATTTGTGCTTATTTTGGTAATGATGGAACTGTCAAATTCACAAAGAAATTATTAACTCCTAATCATTTGACCAAGTATGTTTCTTTTTTTATTAGAAAATATTCATTTCTTAGGATACATGAAAAAAAGTCGGAAAGCTATTCACTGTGATGTCTGATAGGTGATTTGTCAAGGATAATATTGTAGATTCACTAAGAATCCTTTCTACCAGCAGGTTGTGATCTCTCCTGAACTATTTGTTCCCATTTGCAGCTGGTTGGATTGCATATTTTTATTTCGATCGGTTATGAGAATTGACTAATTTATCAAGTTATTTGCATATTTTTCACATATTCGATCATGACTTTTCCCTTATCATCATGATTGAAAAGTTCCAAGTCTTGCTTTATTCTGAGTCTATTTCTGACCTTCTCAATAATTTGTAGGATATATTTTTCAAATACTACACGTTGAATATTAGACTGAAAAGAAACAGGGTAAAAAAGATTATTTCTTGTCAAATAATGGGAAGCTTGAGTTGGAAAAAGCTAAATTGTCACCTCCATATTCAACTTATTGTCTTCACTTATTTTAGAACGATGCAGAAATATTTTGAAGATTGGTTACGACAGATGTTGAGATGGGACCCGAAAACTCGCGGCGGCGGTATGTCCAATGAAAAACGCCAAAATTGTTTTCTTCTATTGGACAGAATTCTTTCTATCAAAGTAAGTTTGCCATTCGATATATATAGTGACTTTTATTCAACATCTTCAGAAATAAATAACATAACAACTCTGTTTCTTCTGTGTAGACTTCCAATACAAGTATATTATATGTAGAAGCTGATTAGATGTATCTATTTTGTAGATTTCCAATACAGGTATATTATATGTAGAAGCTGATTAGATGTATGTATTTTGTAGATTTCCAATACAGGTATACTATATGTAGAAGCTGATTAGATGTATCTATTTTGTAGATTTCCAATACAGGTATATTATATGTAGAAGCTGATTAGATGTATCTATTTTGTAGATTTCCAATACAGGTATATTATATGTAGAAGCTGATTAGATGTATCTATTTTGTAGATTTCCAATACCGGTATGCTACATGTAAATTCCAAACAGTTGTATATATTTTGTAGATTTCCAACATTATGTGTGAAGAAATCAATCAACTATACCTATTTGTAGAAGCCTATCAGATATATTTATTTTGTAAATTTCCAATAACCAATCAGTTATATCTATTTTGTAGATTTCCAATAACCAATCAGTTATATCTATTTTGTAGATTTCCAATAACCAAACAGTTGTATATATTTTGTAGATTTCCAACATTATGTGTGAAGAAATCAATCAACTATACCTATTTGTAGAAGCCTATCAGATATATTTATTTTGTAAATTTCCAATAACCAATCAGTTATATTTATTTTGTAGATTTCCAATAACTTATCAGATATATATATATATATTTTGTAGATTTCCAATATTCTGTATGTACCTATGTTTTGTAGATTTCCAATATTCTGTATGTAGAAGCCAATCAGTTAATCTCTGTGCCAGTATCCAGCCAACAAACAATGCAGGAATTACAACGTTTAATAGAACAGCAGACAAATATACCAGTAAATGACCAGGACATATTACTGGCCAGTGGATTAACTCCAGATTATAATAAACCTGCTTCACAATGTTGGTCAGAACCGGTAAGATTTTACTGCTGTCACATCTTGAGGGCCTTGAGTCTGTCATATATGTATGTGTATTCCCTATTTTGCAAGCTGTTTTCACAATTATACTGTACACGATTACTGAATCTTGTCTGACGCTTAAAGCTATCATGCTTTAATTATGCTAAAAAAAACTTTTTTTTTAAAAGAGTCTGATCCCAGGTTTTGTTCTGCCATATTTACTAATAGTCCCCTTTTCTCCTGAGGAGTTTTAATCACCCTGGGGGTGTGGGACTAGGGAGTCAGGGATGTGGCAAACTGGTGTAGGAGAAGAATTTTTTTTTTGAGTTGATAGAGCACTTCCTATCATAACGTGCTGAACATGTGGATGAAACAAATTTTTAGGGTGTGAATGGTCCACGTGATTGCTCCAGGGGTGTGAAGGCTGAAATAGGTTGGGAACCACTTACTAGCCTGTTGCCATACTCGTTGCCTAGCATGTCTTACCTGGCTTTTATAGTTGGTGAGTGGTTGCCATATTTCTGCAACAATTTTGAAGGTATATATGGTGGACCAATGATTGATAAATTAAAAATAATAATTTATTTTAAGGTATTAATAGTATGATAGCTTTAAATATGTACTAATATTTTGTTTTATCTGTAATGTAGCAGCGAGAAGAGGAATTGTTAGTTTTTCTATTTAAAAAGAGCGAGACTAATCTGTCAGCTCGGAAAGATAAACAACTACCATTAGCTGTACAGTATATTGTTAGAGAACCTAAGGTTATGTTAGCGTATTCTGTAAGTTGCTATAACTTGCCTTATTTATATGGCCCTAGGGGCTCAATAATCACTAGTTTTATGAGAATGTTTTTAAAAATTTGTATCTAATCTATTTATATTGATTTGATTGGTCAATCACTAAAATCGATTTTAAATTTAGTTTTCTTATCAAATCAAATGAATTTATATCTCAAAATCCTTCAGTTTGAAGGCTTTTTTGCATGCTTATCGACTACCGAAATAGAGCATGTCTAGATTATGGTATGTTTTATCCAACTGTTATCAAGATAAGGTATATTTTGTTTCAGGAACAAAAGAAAGCCTGGGCCCAATCAGTTTACTTCTGTCAAGAACAAAATAGAGATTTTCATCGTTTAATTGGTAGCCAACAAGCTGTAATGTAATTATTCCTTTATTTTATATATAATTATATCCTTATTTATCCATATCCATCAATATCTGAAACATTGTCCTTTTGTGTCTGACAATAGCACAGTCAGTGGCCAGATAAAATAACGTCTGCTACCAGATTAGATGCTGTGGATTTGAACATTGTATTCTTGTTTGAGAGTGGAATCTTCTTTGACAAATAAATTGGAGGCTCTCACATGATGATTTCTATGTTTAGTTATTATTTTCATTACTCTGTAGGTTGAGTTTATTGAGAGCTAACTCAGAATTTGTACGTCTAAAAAATCAGATGTCAGCTGAAGTTGGCCAGATGTTGGCCAGGAAAGATCAATTCAAAGAAAGGTAACTTTAAGTTGAACCAATAATTTAATATATTTCAGGCAAATATATTAATAATCCTATCATCTAAAAAAAAATCAATTAATGAAAGAGTTAGTAACAATTTTCATGGTCCAAGCTCAATTATATTTTATAATATAATTAGGATACTCAAATTGATTTAATAAAATCAATGAAAAATATAGTTTATTAGTGATGATTCTCATGGTCCTATTTCAATTCCCTCATTAAAATCTCTGACTATTTCTACGTTACCTGACATATTCTTAAAGGGTTCTCTCACATAAAAACAAATTGTGCGGTACTCATATTTCATCAAGATTCACGCGCATGTTATTACTCACATGTAAAGCTATTACGACACTGCTCTTGCATTACAGAATTCAGCAAATTAATTGGATTGTACCAGCGAATACAGCCAATCAGAGCCCTTGACAGAAAGGCTGTAAATATTATGGCTTTGTGTTCAATATTTCTGTTGAGGCCTCCGATTGGCTGTATTTGCTAACGTACAATCCAATCAAATCGCTTCATTTACAAACATCCATGATACAAGAAAGACGAATATAAGTCCTAAATTCGTAAAAGTTTGACATTGTGAAGATGGTGATTAGTATGTTGTCATTAAGATATAGGTCGAAACTTTTCATAAAGCTTTTGTCCTGTGAGCTCACTGACTGAGTTAACAAGAGCAACATCTTATTTATTAGTTTTAACTTCCCTGATGATGATTTGAATATCAAGAACATGTGTCTGTAGCTTTAATATGAATAACTTAATCTCATGAAATATTGAATATTCTACTTTCAGTTTAGAATTAGACATGAGCAAATATGAGGATCAAAAGAGTGAAGGAATTAGTAAGTTTTTTATTTTTTTTATTTATTTTTTTTATTTATTTTTTTTTTTTATCTAATTTGCAAATGTGAAAGAAGTCTTACAATAATTCTATCTATCACATTTTGTTTTGTATTTATTATTATAACAGTGAATATTTTTTGTTAATGTATTTATATTTATTGATAATATTACTGTTTCAGGGTCAGAACAAATGTTTTCTAAATGGGAAAAAACTGCTGATGAAATTGAGCAATATGATAATTTAGTAAGTTAGTTTCTTTCTTAGACATAGAATAAGACATATCTTGACATTGGCTGTATTTGCTAATGTACCTTCCAACCAAATCTCTGCACTTACAAACTTTTGTGATACAGAAAAATAGGTATTGAAGTCACGATGTTAAATGAAGTTTTGTAATACCTTGATATTGTGAAGATGGTATAAGCATCTTAGATTGTGCTCTTAATTACTTAAACAACCTGAAAATAATATGGACTGCTTGAGTGTATGTTTTGAATCATACCCAGATGTGCTGGACTATAATGCTGGATATACATATCTGTATCATCTATTAAAGTATTAACGTTTATAATTGTAGAAAGGATATGCTAATAAGTTAGATCAAGATGCTAGTGTATTACAAACCAGAATCATTGAGTTACAGAAAAGCCCTTTTGCTCGTGGTAAAAACTACACCCATCTTGCTGACTGGTAGGTTTAGATTTTTAGAAGACTTTTTAACAAGTATTGACTATTCTGAATTCGGAAATCTGAAAAGTTTAAAGCCTGAAATTTTAACAGCCAAGACTCTTAAAGTTAAAGAACAAAAACACTATCCAATTTTCTTTTCTTTTTTTTTATCCTAAAAATTGGTACCTTTAATTCAAAACAAAATGTTTCATTTGTCCAATATATTTTCCTTTGTAGTGAAGATAAAGCCAAGATTTTGTATGGAGAATTAAGACAAGCAGGAAAAGGTAGTATAAATTATTTATTTATTTATTTCATTTATATATTATAAAATTTTTTGAGGTTTTAGATTTAGATTCATATAATAAACTTTCAGAGATAACATTTTTGCTTGAGTTTTTAGATATTCCCATCACAGTGGGTGAATTCAATTGGTACTCAAACTAAGGCTCTGTCCGCTATTTTAATCCCATCCAAGAGCGGTGAACAAACCTCCTTTACTCTCTCCTACTAAACGCCCCTAATTAAAACAACCATATTATCAACGAATTACTTTGATTTTGTGCAATAATGACACAGAACCTTAAGTTTGTTGTTACCGGCACATTGAATCTCATTTCAATAGTATGATACCTTGTTTTTATTATAATAATAAAAAAAAAAAATATTTTCACTTTTAAAATAGTGCTGAATACATCAATTGTAGATCAAGTTTTTACTTCGTTACTCAGAGTTTCACGCCATGTGATCTTCATATAACTGACAACTGATTTGGGTTTTAATATTTCTAATAATGACACATACATATTTCCAGATCACAGGAATAATGTATTACTAGAACATACTCAGATGGTAGATGCTGTAACTAAATGCATGGTACATAGAGATAAAGCCGTATCAGAAATGATGTATCATATAAGGTAATTGTGGTATAATACAGATCATTCTGGGATTGGATTGTGTCCTTTTGCAATGTGGTGACTATGACCAAGGGTTGAGGCATACCTTTTCTAATATAGATTCGAGACAGGGGCTTATCTAGAAAATGCCTGAGACAGGCATAATAACTGGTATCTTTTTCGAGGCAAGGCCTGAAGGCCTAGAGACACTTGAGGTAGAGGGTCTGTAGGCTGTCAGAGGTCCCCAGAAGCCGACTGACAGCCTGACATGAATTTTGAGCATTTGAGGGCTTAGTTGGCAAAGCTGAGTCATTACCTCATATAAACATCACTGTAATTGGCCAGCCATTTTGTTAAATTTCAGTAAAATCTGTCAGTGTCGAGCGCAGTTAAACCAGCTTCTACCAGATATTGAGACATGTTGTCAAGATATTAACGCTGCCTGTAAACAACTTGTCTCACATCAAAAAAGTCGTCAACATGACATCTGGAACTTTCTCAAGATAGCTGTAAGTATTTTAGTTGTGTAGTTATCTGTGGGCTAAGTGGTAGAAAGGCATAATCAAAAATTTGCTTATATCGCATAAGACTTTTGCAAAGGTGACATCATAAAACACTAAGTTTTAGTTAAATTGCTAAAACCACAGACGTCTGATTGAAAATTGGAATGACGCAAATTTTAATGTAATCAGAAAACCTCTTTACTATCCCTTTAATTTGTGTTTCAAGTCTGTTTTGTGAGGAATACCACTATAATTTTTAAAGAATAAAAGTTGGTGTTCTGGAAAGATGAACATATCCTGTCATGCTTTATAATAAACCATTAATTATTGTATGTTTTATATATTTCAGCTCAGTAACAATTTAAGTCGATCGAATTCCAGAAAAATAAGTCAAAGTCGTCCACAGAATCATTCTGGTCCACAGTCGGGGCCTGCCCCTGGTAGCCCAATGTCTAGTTCTCCTTCAAGAGGCTCGAATTTCAACCAGACACCCTGCTCATTACAGTCTATAAATAGATATGACTCAAGAGTCGTCATTAAAGATAGCAGTTTATGTACTCAAAAGTAAGTTATCAGAGAAAATATCCACTCATCTGATTGGCCAATCGCTTAAATCGAATTTAAATTTAGTTTTAACATCCTTTACGATTTCGCCCTAAAAGATTTCACCATCCAAACATTTCTGTGAGGCAAATGGAAAAAGTTTTGATAGGAATAACACTAAGTTTGGATCTGAACATGACTGGCACCTATGTTTTTCTAAATATTACCCACAAGCTCTAACCTTTAGCAGCTGCAGACACCTGCTTGAATCATTTTAACCCTTTGTTTTTCATGTTAATTAATTAAACTAATTATATTTTGACAGGATGAATGAAGTAATGGCCAGTATTATAACAGAACAACAAGAGAGTATGTTATTAAATAGTTCATTAGATGAACTGTTACATCCAGGATCAACTCCAGACTCCAGACACTCGGCTACGAACTTTAACCCCAGACAATCGAATACAGACTTTAGTTCTAGACAATCGAATACAGACTTTAGTTCTAGACAATCGAATACAGACTTTCATAAGAGCCAATCAGAGGAAGAAACCCGGGTGATTCAGTTACGAAACGATCAGGAATTAACAAAAGTAATGGATGTCAGACCGAAAAAATGATCATTATACTGCCTTTTAGATAGAACTAACGAATTAAACACATGTATAATTTTTGAAAGGGAAGACAATTTAATAAACCTACAATGATATAACTTTGACATTTGAAAGTTATGAGATACGTATGTACCAACATAAACATTATAAGCTGTGTGGACTCTCTGGAAGGGATACTGAAAGATAATAAACCTCTAAACCAAAAGCATTATCAGCACTGTTGGTTCTTCGATATGAGTTGATAATCCCACATAACCAAATAATACAATTACCTTTGTCAACTCTGCGAGACCAAATGGAGTTGATAAACCACATACAAGATATATCATATAATAAGCTGTGTGGATTCTTTGATTGAGATGCCTTGTTGAGATACCCACGTACCAAAAATCTTGTTTATTAGCTGTCATTTCTTGTAAATAGGTTTGTGTAGTAGATGATATATGAAATTTCCAAGCAACAACAAGGAAGATAACTGATCCAACGAAAGTTTCTTTTGAGAAAAATGTTAACATGTGAGATTGAGAACATGTGTGATAGGAGCTAGAAAATGTCTGCATGTGGTTTTGATATTTGGAATATTTTTTTTTAGACTAATGAAATGGTGTAATGTTTTAGAGATGCATTTGTTGGGTTACTTGGATATTAATTCTGATTATAATTTCTTAAATTAAGTCCAAATTTTTTTGTCAAATAACTGTGAAACCAAGCTTACTGTATATTGCCAGTGTATCTGAATAAAGTGGATTGTTAGTGAAGTCTTGGACATATGACAAATGTGATATGTGGAAATGAATATAATCATTTCTTCTTGAAAACTCGTCTGTGTGTATTTGTGTATTCAAGCACAATTAGTGTTTTGTCACCAAATATACACTGTGAAGAGACAATAGTGTTCCAATTGAAGCATATATACTTGTTCTACATTCAGATAACATAACTTTACCCAGTATTTTTCCTGGGTTTTTCTCCTCTGAACTAGCTTTGTGTAAATAACAATTTTGAGATTCTATCTCGCAACGCAACTCACAAGTTGAGTTTATGTTTTTGAAATCTGTTGTTAAACAGCAGATTCCTTGCCATGGCCCTTCCAAGATGTAAGGAATATGAATTAGGTGAAACCTTTTTCCTTTAACCCTTTGAGTATAAATGAAATAAAACGTCATATACCCTGAACTCCCAGTAATATAACATAAAACGTATGACGTTAACATTTTGTGACGTCACTTGATAACGGCCGGTTTACTGCCAGCTTGGGTAATTGTGTAATTATATAGCCTGCCAGGTGCTAAGGTTGAACTTGAAGGCCTTTGTTGATCTTTTTGAATGTTGAAGAGAATAATATATAGTGATGTATGGATATATTTATGAATAGTTAATATTGTTGTAACTGTGATTTGTTGAGTTTATATTTGTTAAGTATGTTTATATATGATAATTGTTATCACACTGAAATCATTCACGCCTTCAGATATAGTTAAAGGGATAGTAAAGATGTTTTGTAATTTTTGTTTGTGTAACTGGTATACCTATAGCTTCCATTTGCACTCATCTGATTTCCTCTCCATTTTCTGTTGTTGTGGCAATTAACAAATTAATGACGCGATTATGACGTCACTATCTTAAAATGAAAGCAATAGTGACGGAATATTTGATTAAGTTTTTCGAGAATTTCAGGACAAGCAGTGCGATGCAAATGGAAACTTTAAGTTTCCCAATATTCATAATAAGACTAAAAACACCCCTATCTGTTAAAGTTGTTTGTATATATGCTGAATATAGGTCAGTTCTCTGAAGATCACATATCGTGAAACTCTGAGTACCAACTGTTTTTTTTTTAGGATATGTTTTGATATTTCTAATTGCTGTTTAATGGTATTAATCTCCAAATTGGAATCATCGATGCCGTTAATTTAATAGGTTAAAAAACGTGTTAATAACCTCCATCTAATTTCATTGTGACATTAATCATTTAATTTGGCTTATCACATTGTTTTAGTTGAATTCAAATCAAATTTTGGTCATTATCTCTACAAAATAGAGATTTTATCACTGTTATACAGTGCGCAAAGCATATTATTATTTGGCATCAACCCCCTCAGTGCTCATTATTCAAGGTTCAGTTTTTGCTATTTTATTAGCACTAATTTCCTTTATATGAATCACATGTCGCTCAATGATGGTCATGATTTTTTTTTAACCCAATTAGGCTATATGTGTTTAAACACCAGCCATTATATAATCATAATATGATACTTCATATTTTATTTGTTCATAATTAGTGATTTTTATTCAATTATCACATATTTATTATTCATATAGTTATATTTTTATTTCTAGCTTTTATTATCTATATTTCAATGGTCTAGAGCTTATAATCATACCCCCATACTAACATACCTGCCGAATACAAATTATCATATTGTTTTTCAAAGGTATTAGATTAGTTATTAATAGTTAGTTTTAAATTAATTGTGGGTCTGCAGAGATACAAGGTTTTATCAACCCAGCTGACAATGGTTATGGATAATCTGGGAAAGATCAATGCCAAAAGGTTTGGTCAACTTGCTTACAGTTGTGGACCAGACATAAACTTACTGATTGACTTTTATAGTTGTTGTCTGCTTGTATATAAACCCAAAATTATGCACTATCATGCTTGTTTGTATATATATATATATATATATATATATATATATATATATTATTATTGCTATCTTAGCAATGTGTTAAGACTGGTTGTGTCTGGCTTAAATCTGTATATCCAGTATTTTCTGTATATGATGTAGAGCATTGTTCGGTTGATATGTAGTTCAAGGATTCTTTAGTTTATATGTACTTGTATTTGATCTAAGTCAAGGCTCCTATATGTCTAATAAAAGAATATATTATATTTACTAGAGCTCATCTTATCTTATGCTGTTGACACATGTTTTGGATACAAAATAAGTCATCAGGATAATTAATGAGATTTCTATTTACTAGAGCCAATCTTATGCTGTTGACACATGTTTTGAATACAAACTTCACCTTTAGGATAGTTAATGCAAAAATAGATCTCAATTTTTTGTCATAATGTGCAAATTAAGCAAACCTTTGAACAGAATTAAGGTTGAAAATTAGTCTGCTGCTTAAAGCTTGAACTCTGTTGCTGCATGGAGATTATCATTTAAATTGAATTGAATGGACATAATTCGTTGATTCTGTAAAGGGATACATATAGCTGAAAATGAGTTCCATCAGCTGATAAACTATGACTATATCCCTTTTGAACTGATATCAGGTTATCTACTGGGTATATGCAGGGTAACTATTTGTAACTGTAGCTCATCGTGTCCAAACCACATCCCCATTGATATAAGACCATATCAAAACCTGTATTCATGATACAATGACTGTAGCTATTTGTTTGTCAAGGCTCATTATATGGTTACAAACATGATTTGCTCATTTTTGATTGTGCATATATGTTATAGATAAATTACATACGAAACTATAATCGTCCATTTTCTAATGTAGCTAATTAGTATAAGTACCTGTATATTGATTGAAATATATATTTTGAATTGAAGTTTATTAAATGTGCCCTCTCACCATAGTAGTTACCAGTTGTGTATGTTTGTGAATAATGAAAGTGGTCATGAAATCCAAACTCAATACACAACTCAGTTACATGAGAGTTGCTTTTAGATTTATGACCGCTATTCTTATATGGGGATTACTATGGTGTAAGGGCCCCTTTAAACAGATTTAGATTAAAGGGAAATTTCGAGATATTTTTTTGAAGGAATTATGGGATTTTCTGACATTTTTAGTAGCCTGCTCCTCACGACTATTTCTGACCCTTTAAAAACAAATTGTTAGATTTAGAAGACTAGAGTATTATTTATACATATTTATCATTATTTTCATTGTTATGTGAAACTACATCCAAATGCATATCTCACTCAGTCATGATTGGTTTAAAAACGCACTGTTAAAATTTCATTATAACATGGTCAAGTCTCTTAGAATTTCATTATAACATGGTCAAGTTTCTCTTTAAATTTCATTATTACATGGTCAAGTTTTTCTTCGAATTTCATTATTACATGGTCACGTTTCTCTTAGAATTCCATTCTTACTTGTTTCTCTTAGATTCATTTATTATAGTGTGAAAGTTAATTGAAAACTCATAGATTTTCATTATTTCATAGACTTTGTTCTGTGATCCAATAGAATTCTACTATGTAAAAGTGAATCGAAAGCTGGCACTTGATTGGTGAGTTCAGAACAGGTTCTTTTTTGTCTAATTCTGGCCTCAATCACATTCAAAATTGTCTCTTCTCCGCCATTTTGAATTCTGTCTAAACCTATTATTTTTTGGCACATATGGAACATATTCTAAACTTCTTTTCCTAAATGTCTGATTGATTTGATGAACCCCGAATTTGCAGAATTCACCAATCGAGGGTACCAATGGTGTAATCTAAAATATAAGCTTAATGCAAATACTGCTATTCTTTATTTTTGAAATTGAGCTTTATATAAACATGTTGAAAGAAGTATTATCATTTATCATAAGAATTCATTCATTCCATGTGTAATAAAATGTAGTATGTTTAAGCAATGAAATGTAAATTTTGTAAATAAAATATATAATCAATAAAAACCGAATTTTGATCAGTAACAGCTTACTAGGTTATATAGTCTGTGGGTATCTTCAAAACCAGACTTTATCACAACTTTTGATACTCATGTTGGGATTGTTCCTACCAGGTTTTAGAAGGATACAGAAGTATATATACATCCGTAGGCCTACTGTGTTTGTGTAGGATGCTGGATGAGCAAATGTAAAATGAGTATTGTCATATTTGGGTAGAAATTGAAATGAAATGAATGGAGTTTTACGTCCAACTTTTCTGCACCATGTGGGTGAATGAAGACGAGCAACGCCGTGGATGGTGCAATGAGGGAACTTTTGTCAGGACAGCGGCATAAGCGTGCTCTTTTTTTTATTTCCAATTTTCGAGGGATCTTTAACGTGCACAGCCTGTTGCACTTGGGGTTCTCGGTTTATTGTCACATCCGAACAACTAGACGCTTGTTCCATGTCAGCCCCTCTAACCTTCATCACTGACAGGGGGTAACCGGGTTGAAAAATCCGAAGGTGTCATCTTGACCTATGCAGGGATTGAACCCTGAACATTCAGGTTCGTGAGCAAACATCTAACTAACTGAGACACCGCGGCTCCAGTGTTGGGTAGGGCAGCAGTGATGGCAATGAATAACTTTTGGTGAACAAACCTGGATGATTAATATGTTTTATTCAATTAAAATTGCAACCTGAATGTATTGACATTATGCATCATAATAATAATAATACTTAACATAACAAACTTTATCATAAAAAATATAAGTAACTTGTACGCAAAAAAAAATATCAACTAACAATAAATTATATTAATTCAATAATTATTGGACCAAGATGAAAAATATTCCCTCTCACTGCAAAACCTGTCACTTCGATCAATTTTTTTAACAGTATGGTATCCATATCTGCCTTATTTACTACCCTCAAAAAATATTGTTTTCGATTTGGGAAAATAAGAAAGCTCAAAACATGTAATTTTTTAAAGGGACAGGTAGGGCATTTTTTTGACCAATCATACTTCAGTCTCAGAAATTGGCATTTTTTTACCTGAGCTGATTTTTAGTGTTCACAGCTCACCACTGAAAGTTCAGCCTTCAAATCCATGTGTGTCCAGAATTATCTGCGTTTGAATGTTAAAATGACGACCCGTTGATACTCTGTGATATATAGAAAAGACATATACAGAAATAGTGAGTAAAATTCCTAGTGTAAAGTATTTTTAAAGTACATTTTTGTACATTTTTAGTACTTCTGAAGACTATTTACATACATTCAAGACTCAAATAAACTCCCCAAAATCACACACGTCTCTTTAATATTCCCTTGCACTGAAAAAACAGTCAATGGGAGCAATTTTTGATCAGTAAGGTATCAAAAATGGAGTCAAGTTTCTTTTCTGTCAACTTCCAAAGGTCCATAACTCTGTTTTTACTAACTGACCTACTGACTGACTGACATGAAGGAAAATATTTTTGATTTGTGATTAAGAAACATTATTACAAAGAGATTTTCACAACTTTTAGAAAGGATTACCTGATCCTACGTTGGAAACCTTATAAAGTATTTAACAGTTAAACATGAAATTTCAACAAATTCAAATTAGAAATGGAAAATTTAAACGTGGACACAATTTGATATGTATATTATCATATCATAATTCATCATGCATTTTATTTTCATCAGACTCAGACCCGCACACTTCATCAAAATGACACTCATCAATTTGATTCAAATGTTGTTCACGGAATTTATTATACGAGCACAATGTTTCAGCACAACCTGGAATTTTAATGAGTTTCTCATTCACTAAAACTTGAACATAATAATCTTCTCCTAATTCTTCATATTCCTCTTCATCATTGACTAGTTCATCATTAGTTTCACATTCGTACAGTACAATCATTATATTGGCTGAAAACGGTAAAATATCTGAAGTCCTAAACTTTCTATTCTGATGCTGAGCAAAATTCTTAGCTGTCAGTGGAATTGTATCATTGAATATTCCTAATGTTGAGTATAGTGGTGATAGAGTTTCTGCATGACCAAACATCAAGTTACCAACCAAAAATCTGAAATAAGAAAAAGCAAGTAATTTTTAAATTAAAATTTTTTATACTATAAGCTTACACAGGAACAGGAACATGAGCATTCAAATAATCTTTGAAGTTCCTTGCTGTAAACAGAGGTGGCTGGGTGTTCAATAATGTAAAGTTTATAATCTTGATTGATATAGACTAATCTTCTTAATTATTAGTACCAAGGCATAGAGACAGTGTACAGATTAATGCTGATTACCGATCGACAAGCACATTGCTATACTTTTAATCAAGTCACCAGTCAGACTTCCAACAAAATACATCATGTACCACTAGGTAACTACTCATTTGTGTTATTTAATTTTCAAACAACATGTCTGCTAGGCAATAAGTTGCCATGGGTTCGAATCCTTCTCAAGATTAACAAAATTCTGATGCCATTACCAGTGCTTCTGGGTGTTGGCTCTCTATACAGGTATAAAAATTTAAGAGTTACCCATCAGCATCAGGATCATCTTCAGTCCTGTCCATTACTGTAATAACATCATCCATTACAGTAAATAATTCAGATACTAGCTCACACGTCTGGTCACTGGTTATTTTATACGCTGGTCCATACTTATAATATTTCTATTTCAAATAAAACACAGAAATAATGTTGTTATTTACGTTGACTGTCCAGAAATTATCCAAGCTGATCCCCCTAGGGTAGCAGAAGAGTTCAGCCCTTGCATCATATTACTTGATTCTCATGGTGCCACTCATTGGAGGCAATTGCCTGCAACAGAGCACTCTTGAGAAACCAGTGCAAACTAAGAACTAGGGCCTTCTATTCGTGAGAAAAAGACAAGTGGAAACAAGACTTGACCTCTGGCTACTCCACTCCCTGAAGCAAATGTAGCTGTCTTAGTGCATCCAGAATTGGGTCTTCATTCTAACATGATGACCTACCTTGGCTAATAAATAAATTAAAAAAAATCCATTAATGTCGAATTGACAGAAGCCATCTGTTGGAGTTCAGGATATATGATGTTTTTGATTCAAACTCAAGTGTTCAAATCTGAAATTTTTGGCCTTTTTTTCTTTTTTTCATGGCTTCATTAAAAGCTACAAACCTTGAGATCAATAGCATATTCTAACACTTCCATATCTTCATCATCAAATAAATCACACCACGGTGAACCTTTGGACAAAGCTAATTCAGAACCACAGATAACAAACATTGTCTTCAAATCAACTGAAAAAAAATGAACAGTTAAAAGTAAGAAATTAAAATGAAAAGCAATCACCAATTACCATGTACCGGTAACCCAAATTTCACTATGAAAGCTTATGCTTATATGGTATATACATTAAATATAAACAACAAATTATAACTAAATTCTGCTTGAGGGATCTACTACTAATACTTTTTCCATACTGAACTTGATTCAACGCGATTAAAAATTGAAGTTATGTCCCTTAATTTCTATCATTTAATGGGTGTTTTCTCTATTAAAATGTTATCTTACATGGTTCCAATACATTTTTATTCAGACCAAGTTTTCCAATCACTTTGTCTAAGACATTAGCCACTTCCTTTCCATTCATAAAGTTTACATATTCTGCTAATGCTGTTTTATTGTTTTCAACTCTGTCCTTAAATTTTTTACACAGAGAAAAGAATCTCATTAGTTCATCATTCACTTCCGAATCAAATTCTTCTGCTGATTCATCAGGAATTTGCAAGAAATCTGCAAATCCTTCAAAGAAAGCTGCAGCACTTGCCTCTGCGCGCTTGGCACTTGAAGTTATGAATCTAGTTGACGAGGAATCCTCTTCAATAAAGAGTGATTTCAAATTTTGAGCAAATCTAAGCCCCAATTGGTGCTGTTCCGCCTCTCCAGCATCATTCAACACCTTATCATTATTTCTTGGAAATGGATTTTTCCATTTCACCAAAGTTTCAAATTTTGTTTTATCAATGACGTCTTTGATTCTTTCATGAATTTCTGATATTTTCAGTGAATCTGATTTTCCTGGGTTCCTTGCCCCATGTCTGATTATTGCTGAAGCATGCACTGCCCCACACGACAATTTCAAAGTTTCAGCATTGTACAATTCGTCGTCTGCAATTTTCCTCTCTGGCGGATAAACAAACGAGTAAGGAGTTTTAGTTCCATAGCCAAAACTATCTACCAATGACAATCTTGATGAAAGGCAAACACAAAGGAAAGTGAAATAGATCAAATTCGTTCTTAATTGATACATTTCCATTTACTTTTTAACTTTTGAACTAAAATTACAAAATCTTAGAATGGCAGCAACTTTTTTATCGTAAATAACAACTTGATTGTCAGAATGGATGCCTCTTCAATGATCACTTCCGGTTTACTTTCAGTTTTGAACATGCAATTTATCGTATTTTATCTCCACGATATCAGCCCACACATTCCTTCAGAATTTATAGGCTTGAAATTTTCAAATGATATGAAGATAAACTGTGATAATTTGTCTATCAACATTCACAAACTCTTCCGTATTGACTAAAGAACAAGTATCGACTTCCGGTTTAGAATTTCAGGCATTGCCGAATCGTGTAGAGGAATTTAGGAAAAAGATCAAGAATATTATGTCTGATATCAATCAGAAAGACACTTCATTGCACGTGAGTTAACTTCTTTCATTTAGGAGACATTTGCTTCTGATTATGGCCTGTGTAACAAGTTTACTTCCCTGTCTCACTTCGTGAGTTAGTCCGAGAAACTGATCTGACTGATCATGTGCAATTGAAAGTTCGAAAATTGTAATGTATACAAAGTTAAAACGAGAGCTAACTTTGACAACTTGTCAACTGGGATAATGTAGACTTCTTTGGCCGAGGCTAAGCAAATATGATTGACGTCAAAATAATGGAAGGGAGCATAAACTTTGAGTCTTGTGCAGTTGGCTACAACCGGCAGTGGCAGTTTTAGTGCCAGCTTTTTCAGTTTCTGGAACTTGGTGTACAATCTACCAATAGGGAACGGATTGAATTACAGTATGTCCTGCTCACGCGACCACCTTTATTAAGCAATCACCTTCAATATCCCCCCTACGAGTTTTCATTGTAATTAACGACTGATAGCAACCAACTTCATTACGCGACGAGCGACCGTGTATTTACACTCCCGTGTAATCATATTGAGTCAATTAAGCGACCATGACACTTATTAAATCTCTTGATTAAACATCACGTTGTTTCACACATCGGTGTGATTAATCGAGATTATTGCTAATCCATCTAAGGATTAATTTTATAGCTTGTTAATGATTAATGTCAGTTTATTATCGATATATAAAGGCAGCTAAGCAAGAGCCATTCATTTTCAAAATGTCGAAGCCTACACTTAAAGTTTTATCATTGAATGAAAGGGTCAAGGTCATCAATTTGAAGTGACGAATTTACTCTCAAAAATGCTCTCTTTCAACAAATAAAATTACGGTTGACCGATCGCGGGTTATCCGTGAAATCCTACTCATATCGGTTAACCGATTAACCACTTCAACACTAGACGCCAACTGTCAGGATTGAGATTCTAAACTCAGAAGAGCAGGGGGAGTGGGAGAGTGCCCTAGGTGCAACCCTACCAAAAGAAAGTATTCTGACTGAAATTTCACAACCTGAATAATATCGCTACCCAATGTAATAGTTATACTTGTGGTACTTGTAAATATTTTCTCCCAAGGGGCAGATTCTCAAATAAATCAAACAGTCTTTCTTTCTTCTTACATGAAAACATGTAACAGCCACAATATTATTTACCTCTTTTTCTGTTCAATGGAAAAGCAAAAAAATACTTTATTAACAGAAAATTTTGGGATCAACAAATTACAAACAATGCACCCATTCGTACTTGATATTCAATTCGATTTTCAAATTATTCCCTTGTGTACAGAAACCGGATTTATGAACATTTAATTATTAACACACATTTTGTTTATTGAAATTAAAGAACTTATAACTTAAACTAAGAACTGTGCCTGTGCTTTCGTAACTTTGTCATTAGTACAAAGTTACAACCTTTACTCCCTACCATTGAAGTTCTGAGAGGTAATCCTCGGAGAAAAATTTTTGGGGCAAATATTTTTACAAACTGTATTTCTGACCACTTTCTGACTTTCTCTGCTGAGTTAAAGCCCTCGCTATAAGCTTACTGGAAATTTATTTGGTACGTAAGTGCATCACACTTGGTAGTCTTGTATTCAAATCAATGGAGCACAAACATTCTCTAAATTGCTAACTAAGCATTTTTTCCTCTAACTTAAAATTGCAAAATTTATTGAATGACTACAAATTTCAGCTTATTTTTAACAGGACATCAATGTCAGCCAATTTCTAAGAATGAACATGCAATTTGAATTTCTATACTTGGCCAAATAGAATATATATTCATCAGTGAACTTACATTATATAAGGATTTTATGGATTTAACAGTTAACACAGGGAATCTGTTATATAATTATAAGTTCGCTGATGAATATATATTCTATTTGGCCAAGTATAGAAATTCAAATTGCAAGTTAATTCTTCGATATTGGCTGACAACAGAATCCCTGTGTCAAGTCAAATCCATACAACTAAGTTGATGAGATCTGTGAAAAGTTTGAATAACTTTGAAGATGAAATATATAAATGAATGGTTTTTGAGTTATTTTGTCCCTGTCTTAGTTTTAAAAGGGCAAGTGTGCCATTTTGGGGGGTTGATTTTAGTCTTCAGAAGTACCAGTACTTTACACTAGGAATTTTACTATTTCTGTATATGTCTTTTCTATGTATCACTGAGTATCTTAAATTGACAAGTTGTCATTTTAACATTCAAACGCAGATAATTCTGGACACACGTGAAGTCACAAATTTCGACAGTGAGCTGCGAATACTATTACTGATTGGCTCAGCTACAAAATTCCATTTTCTGAGACTAAAGTATGATTGGCCTACCTGTCCCTTTAAAATGGTTATAAAGCCAATCAAATTTGTCTTCAAGAATATGCACTATATTGAAGTATGGTACTGCACCATCTGGGTTTGATGTGTAATATAATTCAAAAGATTTGATATGTGTAAGAAATATATTGATATTTATGATATATGAATGTATATGTATTTTTTACCCTTTTATTACATGTAAACTCTTATGATTTTATGATATTTATGATTTTTGCTCGACTGGTGTCACTAATTGACTTCTATTTGAAATTATATATGTATTATAAAATGTTAAATAGAATATTGATTCTAATAAAAGTGAGACGTGGTTGATATATGCCCACTGTATGATTGGTCATGTGTTATTTGATATAATAAAGAGAAGAAATCCTGAAAGCACTTGCCACATCATCCTCAGAATATACGACGAACATTATATGATAATATTTTAACACATTACCTCAGTTGTTCGTCTTTATTGACTGAGAGCAGAAGGTACGCGGTTAAACATCAGGTGTAAAACACAAATATGTCGGCTCAATATTCGTACCAAGCAGCCATGAACATGGTAGGAAAGGATTATTTAACTTGAGATTTTAAAGTTTTTAAAAGGATTTTTGACTGGGTCTGTAGAAACTTTTCTAAGATGATTTTTCTCGTAATTCAGAGTTTGTAATAAAATTTGATTTGATTGTTGAAAAGTTACTGACTGACATGTTTTTTACTGTAACTGACTTTGTTTCACTTGGAAATCTTATTAAACACAAAAATTTTTTGCTAATTTAACAATCTAGTTTTAAACATAATTCACAGATTGTAATAAATGACATCTCATTTTAATTGTTTAGAAATTACGGACATGTTCTTTACTTGTTACTGACTTTAAAAAGTTTTTATCAACTCCTCTAGATCATTAATTGTCTCACTTGGAAATTTACAAAAAGCACAAAATTTTGCTAATTTAACAAATCTAGTTTTAAACATAATTCACAGATTGTAATAAATGACATCTGATTTTAATTGTTTAGAAGTTACGGGCATGTTTTTACTGTTACTGACTTTAAAAAGTTTTTATCAACTCCTCTAGATCATTAATTGTCTCACTTGGAAAGATTTAAAAAATACAAAAATTTCGCTGTTATTTAAAAGTATAAAAGTCAGCTGGTTAAAGATGTAAAGAGATTTGTATGAGATTATACGCTGTTTGTATTATTTGAAGAAGGTCAGCCATATATTTTCAATTTAAAGGCTATTTGACCAGTGCTGTTGTATTCTGTTAGAAAAGTGACTTATAAATATCAGAAAAATAAATTTTAAGAGTAGTAATTTGACTTATGTATGGTATGTAAATGAAAGCTCACACAATCTGATATTAATATTCTCACTATTTCTTATTTTTGTATAGAAGTCAGATCTTGGAATTTATGTTAAAGGGTGCGCCATTTTGGGGGGTTGTTTTCGGTCTTGAAAATATGTAAATAGTCCTCAGATAAAAAAAAGTTCAAAAGAAGTGTAAGACCGAAGGTTGAATATTTCATACTGTTAATTGTTACTTTACTGCCAAATATTTTTATTCAAAATCAAAGCTTCCAGTGGGCTTATATTATCTTGCCTGGCAAGCTATCTTTTGGATTACTTTTTTAATTTTAATGTAAAATCCATAAATCAGCAAAAGTGTTGACAGTTATAACAGGAAGACTGGCACCACACTTCAATAGAATGGACTTCATTCTGACCCATTTTACAAAAAGAATTTCTTATCAAAAATGAAATATTATCATAAACTTATTATTTATGAAAGTAAAAGTTTCCGTTGTGGAAAAGTTGCACAAGCCTGATCTAGATTATGAAAATCAACTTAATTCTCTCTTTATGTGATTATATTTCAAACAGCAAAATGAATTGAAAGGAAAATTGAAATGACAGTATTTTCTATATTTATATCATGTAAATAAGACAACCTCACCAGCTTGAAGTGACATAATGATATTTATTACACTATCCTGTTTTTTAACAGTTCAATATTTCTGATAACTTAAAGGAATACTACATCAAAGTCTCAAACTTGGTCAACAATGGTATATATTCATCAGTTGGACTTACCAGGTGCCATGATTAAAGAATAGAATCTCTATTTTAAGCGATATATCCATTAAACTAAGATAATATTCCTTAGTTTTATGAATTATTACTTACTTTTATGGATTCGTGGATTGATTTTGGCAAAGTTTAAAAATTTCAATTTTTTGGTCATCTTAAGAGGTAGTGTACCTTTAAAGAGTCCTAAAGGAGTGTTTTTAATCTTTTCATCCCCTGCATGACCATTACTTTCAAAAGAGGCCCTGTCAGTTGGTAATGCCATCCTTTGCACTAATACTGTGACTTGTCTCTCCTCCTTTCAGCCTTCAACAAAACCAGGGATGTAGATTAGGCTGTATTTGCCAGACATGTTCAGCAAGCCAGCTCAAATATCTGTTATTGACACGAACCTGTTGGACATCAAATACAGGTTCTATAAGAGTGTTGGTCAAAATTTTCTTAAAAGAAAGGCAAAGTGTTGTATGAGGTGTAAAAGGGGATACTTTCATATAGAAGCACTGGCCTAGGTAAAGACTACAGTATAGTAAATAACCTTACTTATTATTGAAAAGCACTCATGAAATTTATTTCTGAAGAGATTTACAAGATAAACAAATAATTCAAATATTCAATGCAATAGCTTCAGGGTGGAAGATCTAATCTGCAATGGATAAGAATATTACTAAAGAAAATTATTTCTATTATATGCAGTGATCAAATGTGAGGTAACAATATTTAGAAATTCTTTTGGACTTCTTATTAAAAGCGTTTGACTATCACTGAAACCTTTTTAGCTCTGTAGTAATATTGTAGGTGGCAATGAAAGAATAATTTGTGGTTGTATAAGATTGTTAAGTTAACATGAGAAGTTATGTCAAGATACTTGTTTGTTTTCCTTGTGGTCTATTGATTTTAACAGATTTCTCATATTGTCATGAAATAGTTGAACATCAGCCCTATTATATATTCATTTACTTTTCAACATGTGTCTTTACTGTTATTTTTTTCTGAATCAATACATGAACATGTGGCATTTGGCTTTAAAAATCTAGCAGACAACTTCCTCAGAAAACCCTCACACACTTGATCATGTGTCATAATTGAACAAATTTGATTGGAGGAAGGTTATGATTGACAGGTGGAAGCCACATCAGCATTGTATAAACAGTAGCACATGATTTTAAATCTGATATACCTACAAAGTAGTAGGCCTAATAACATTGAACGGTAGCTTAGTGTTTGTACACAAGTTTTGACAGTAGAGAAGCCGGTAAAAATGACAGACGAAAATAGAAAGATAACCAACGTAAGATTTTAAAACTTTTACTTTCATAAATATTAAGTTTATGATAATATTTCATTTTTGATAAGGAATTCTTTTTGTAAAATGGGTCAGAATGAAGTCCATTCCATTGAAGTGTGGTGCCAGTCTTCCTGTTATAACTGTCAGCACTTTTGGTGATTTATGGATTTTACATTAAAATTAAGAAAGTAATCGAACTATTAATGCTGCTAAAATCACAAGTTATTTTGCCAAATAGAATTGGAACAAGAGTAAAGGAATTCCAATGAAATTGGCTTCAGGAATTCAAAGTTTAGACAGAGTTTCAAACTATTTTAGGTTAAATTTTAACAGTCAGCACATTTTATTGTGGGGTTTATAGAATTAACATGAAAATTTAGAAATTATTATTGCTGCCATACATTTGCCAAATTGAAATTCCAATGAAATGAACTTCAGGAATATAAAGTTTAGACTAAGTTTCAAACGAAATTAGGTTAAGTTAACCTATGTTGTCTTATATTATATTTGACTTCTATAAACTTTAAATATCATGTTACTTATGACCTAGTTAATGCTGTTTATTTATATTCAATGGAGCATTTAGTCTAGAGGAATTCTCTGTTATGTATTTTTTATGAGACTATTTCCAGTATTTCTACATGAATATCAGATATAGTATTGAGTGTATAGACATGCTCTGTTTTATTCAAAATGACTTTGAATTAGATTTTTCTGAATGAAAATGTAGGATGAGATATATGTATTTAAAATTCAGAATTTAGATTTATTTGTAGTAAATGGGGTATTGAGTCTAAGTCTATAGGAATTTTTCCTTGGAATACTTATTATATTTTTGAATGAAAATCCAAAGCTAAATGAGGTTTATATGTTTAAAATTGAGAATTTAATTATATTAGCAGTAAAAAAATGGTAATCCGAAATCAAACTGCAGGCCATAATTGTATGTTGTTGGATTTTGACTTTTGCTCTTTTTTTCAAACCTACAATCTACTCTTGTTCCATTCTGCAATTCTTGAGAGTTTCCGTAATGCTGAAAATTTGTTGCAGCGTTAATGGAACTTTCATGTTCAAGTCTTCGCTAGTGTTTTTGTCTTGTGCTTCTCTTAATGAGGAATGTTGTTGACACCATTCAATTGATTTTCACTTTTACTAACTGAGTATGTACTTCATATTCACTCATAATAACTATATATTGTAGAGATATAACTATGTATATAATAGTAATATTGTTTTCTTGGGGAAACACCTTTCCCATGACATCAATGTAGCATAAATATTATAGTGAAGGTTGCGTTTTAAAATATATAAATAAAAATGAATTGCATGGGTGGGTACATCATTTACATGTTCATTCATTTACTTTTTACATCTAGAAGTGACGCTGAATAATATCACTCATTGCACACTGCATGGATGTAAAACTCCATTCATTTCATCTATGAATCCTTTGGCTTAAAGAGACAGATATGCCCTTTTGATGGTTGATTTTAGTCTTGAATATATGTAAATAGTCTTCAGAATTACTAGAAATGTAAGAAAATCACATAATTCCTTTGAAAAAACTAGGAATTTTACTCACTATTTCTTTAATGTCTTTTCTATATCTCACAGGGTAATGTCATTATCACTTTCAATCGCAGATAATACTGGACACACATGGATTTGAAGGCTCAAATTTCGACGATTGGCTCAGCTTAAAAATTCCCATTTCTGAGACTAAAGTATATGATTGGTAAAAAAAAAATGGCAAACTAGTCCCTTTAAAGTCAAAGATCCCCAGAGGATTTTATATTGATTGACAAGTAAGCTATGTTCACTTATTATCTAGATCAACAGAGTGGGAATGAGTTCGATAGAAAATATATCACCCTTAATATCTGAGAGAAATATTCCCATCAATGTTGATTTGTTGAAGTTTAAATTTTTCGTCAATTAAATTCCAAAAAAACAAAAAATTCAATGATTCAATATTCATATCAATATAGTTGTTATACATATACATATTCATATTATGCTTTCAACACATGTTTCTGATATATTATCCATAATCAGTCCAGCAGGTTTGAAATTTGGGTTAAATATTTAGTTTTTGGACATCAATTGCCTAAACACATAAAGATGAGAAATACATGTATTAATGTTTGCAAAGACACATGAACAAATTATGGCAATCATAAGTGTCGACTCGTCTTGCATTTTAAATATATACATATGTACATACATTTATAACAGTTTATTTGCTCATGATAGTATTTATTAATGCTTATGTCCTTTTATTAATGCTTATGTCCTTTTATTAATGCTTATGTCCTTTTATTAATGCTTATGTCCTGAATTATTTGTGACCGGAAGCAAAGGTCAATATCTCAGCAATCTTTGATTAAGCATGAAATATAAGAGACAGTAATTTCCATTCAATTATATTGATCTTATTGAAAACCTGACTTTGAATACCCAGTGCTTTCAGTCAGTTAAGACATCTTGTAATGGAATTTCTATAGATCTCTAATTGGAATGTCGATCTCAGAAACATCAAGAGACTTTTCATATTGACTCTGGAATGGCTTGTGTTCAGGTCTGTAGAAAATGGTTTATTTCTTAATTAAGAGATTTTTATGGATGCAAAATATATCTTTATCCTCCAATATGGTAGAATTAAGACTTTGACAGAATTTTTAAATTGGAAAGTTTGGAAACACCAAACTATTTGATATGTGTCGTTCCGAACTGCACAAGAACTTTGTAAAATAAGATTTAAGAAATTAAGATGATATAAGTTATATATGAGTTGAATTTGGATAATGATTGGAGCAGAATTTTTCTGTCCGTACAAATGCCATGGAGAGATGCATCTTATAAAATGCCAACTGTTCAGATTTAAAGAGACACAGACCAGTATATTTATCACACATGAAATTTAAGAATTATGAAAGCACAGTCACAGACTTGAAAGTATCACTTTAACTGAAAATATGTAGTCCCTACACAAGTGTTAATTTTTTAGGTACAATGTTAGTCTTCATTGTCAATTTAAGTAATACATTGACAGTATTCCTTCAATTGAGTCTAGAGAGTGACACAAAAAACATTTATGCAAAAATATTCTTGAATAACAGTGGAAAGTGAAATTACAAATGAAGCTTTGATGATATATTGTAAAATTGAAATGAATAAATAATAAATTTAATATCAGTTGATATTGTCTATGGTAAATTTTGAAGTAGACTTTCGATTTGAGTATTTAGTAGCGAGATAACGTGTAGTGAAATTATTTTATAACTTGAAGCTTTCGGGCTATTTTGATAATATTGGACAGTATTATATAAGATATGATTGTGAAAATTAAAAAGTGAAATAAAATAAGATTTTATAAAGAGATTTGTGTCTTGATTAAAAAAAACACTTGGATAACAAGTCATGTTTGATCAAGGCTTAACTACTGGTTATCAAGTGTTGATTATCATATTGTATAGAAGATATGAAAATGTGTTTTATTGTTTTGAGTTATATAATATTGAAAGATAAGACAGTAATATAACATTGGTATATCTAAGTAATCTATATATATGTAAGTTAAAGATCTATGAAAATGAGAATTAATTGGCGTTTAAAGTAATACATGTTGTACAATTTCTGATTGACTTGAGGCCTAATTAGAAAGTATTGTTTAGTATTATATAATGAAAAATTAAATTGCAAGATTTTATGAAAATTAAAATCAGTTTGTTGGACAGATTGTCAAATGTTATATGATTTAGAAAGGATTTTATTTTATGAAGATTAAGTTGCTATAAATGTTTATTAGACTGGTTAAGTTTTCTAGTAGATTAAAAAAAGATTTCTCAGTAAAAGCAATTTAAATCTATCAAAATAATTATTAAATTATCATTGTGAAAGCTACATTTGGCAGGCTTTATTTATTAATGATGTAAATTGATGCTATCAGTGCTCCTGATACACATTAAAATTTTAGAAAACCTTTTTACAATCCCTTTAATTATAACACAATATGTTCATTGAACTATGAAAGGTTGGTAATTTACTTCATTCATAGTTTTCGTGATAAAACTTGACTAAAATTAGAATTTTTAAATTGTAGGGTGGGACTCTTTCTATAGTTTGTTGCTGCAAATGTTGGGTGTGTGCAATTTTTCTTTTGAAATGAATTCAACTAAAAAAAATTTGTGTTTTGATATCTAATATTTCGCAATCATTTGATATTATAAAAAGAAATGACTGGAGTGAACCAATTGATTTTTAAATGGATTGCTCTTTCATTCAGTTCAAGATATACACATGATAAACCCCAACTTTCAGGCTCTATATTTCTATCAGTGCAAACATATCAAAAAATTCAAATTAATCCATTACTTTGGTTCTTACTGTTAATCAAAAATCAAAGTTGATAAAGCTGTCAAAATAATGCAAAACAACAGTGTTAGATGGTGATGAGAACATAGTCTAATGAAAGCATTGACCTACCTAGGTCACAATGTAAAAATTTATGATAAAACAAGATGCAAGTTAAAGGTTAAGATATGTTAACTAAGGATGTCTCTGTAATGCTATCTGTGGTAGTATCATTTCTTTAACTGAAATAGCTGAAAATATAAGAGTCAATGTTCTTCTGATATATCAATAATTATCTAAAGATAAATCCCAGTGAATTCAGTTTAGGTCAGTTGGCAAATATCTTTGATAAGATCAGTTCTTATGATGTTAATCAGGTTCTTTTAGCAACGTGTAAAACTTGGTACACCGCTTAGAGTTCGGTTCCCTTATTTTCATTTATTTATATATATATTCCATTATTAGACGGCTAATACTTATATAAATCGAAAGCAGAGGTGTTCTAACGATTGGGAAAAATACCAGTATGTCTCTGAAGTCAATAATTAACTCGTAATTAACTGAACAAACTGGTATTTATTCCCAATCATTAGAACCTACATCGGATGTAGGATGTAGTACATTCTCACACAATCTTAGCAGTCAAGAGTACTTGATTTATTCATTAGAAACATCAATTAATCAAACAATAAGCATGATTTGACCAAGAAAAATAGGTAAAGGCAACTTTAAGGAACATGGTCGTTGATACAATATCTTTATGGACAGCTGATATAAAATGTGGGGAAGTAATAATAATGATAAATCTATATAATTTCAGGCGGTGCAGCGTGCTACCAATGTGGTATTCCAATCCCATCATGTATCAAGAGATAAGAGAGGCAAGGCTATTGGTAGTAAGTCAGGGTTTAGAGGTTGTACCATTTGGTTAACTGGTTTATCTGGGGCTGGTAAAACTACCATCTCCTTTGCTCTAGAAGAATACCTAGTATCCCAGGGTATACCTGCTTATAGTTTAGATGGTGATAATGTACGAACTGGTCTGAATAAAAATCTAGGGTTTACACCAGAAGACCGAGAAGAAAATATTCGACGTATTTCTGAAGTTGCTAAGTTGTTTGCTGATGGTGGTATTATCTGTATTTCCAGTTTCATCAGTCCTTACGCCAAGGTAGGTTTTAGATTTTCAATCATACCATCTTTAGCCCATTTGATCAGTGTATTGGAAACTTTACGTGACACCCTTTGCTTGATTTTGCCAAATGAATGATGGTCTGGGGTTCTAATCTCTGTCAACTTGTAAAAGCCTGTTGACCTTAAATAAGTCATATATTCCAGTTGACTCAATTGTAAATTATGGGAAAAGATTAATGCAAAGAAGTCAAGTACCTGTTCATCGTGAGCCTCCGTTTTTTGTTATCCTTGAAAAAGAGGTATTTTATATATGCAATCCAGTAAAATGAAAACTTCAATTTGTTTTTCGTGTTCTTTTTTCCTTTCTACCATTTTAGATCTTCGTCTCTGTAAAAATGTTCAACCTATCACTACTCAAACAAGTTTACTCGTTTCTTCTGCCAAATTGCGAAGTTAAATAAAGATTGGATAGATTGAACTGTCAAAATCAATCAAAATCTATCCAAATCTGAAACGCTAAATGATGATTCTAAGTCTACCTCATACAATCTTTTACTCTCAACATTTGTTTTACACATAAAATCAATTATCACGACAACTGGTTTGAAATAAAGTTAGATTTCTAATATTTGGGCTTACAAATCTCCTATCATGCAATATCTGTAGAATGTTGCATGTTTAAGTCAAGTGGGGGGCCCAGTTTATGAACTTTAATGTCTAAGTAATAATGTCTACCAGGTGAAGTTATGAATAATTTATCATAATGAAATTTTTATTTTTGCACTGTCATCTTGTCAGATAAAATTTAACTGTATCACTGTATACTAGTTATCTTGTTGTACCTGTGATAAAACCAACCCAGATATTGAACTATGATAAAATACAGTCCTATTTCTTGTTCTTTTAACTTGATACATTAGGTTTTTCAAGTACCGTAGCTACTTTGATATTGACCCCTATTGAGTAAATATTTATCAAATCATAATGCTATCTGTTACTGAAAAATGATAATGAAAGTCCTAAATAGAAAGTATCCTCTCTGAACATTGAAACTTCTAAAGAACATTGATTTTTAAGGTGCGGGCACACGAGCGGACTTGGTCAGAGATTTTTGTTGCCGACTAGAGAAAAAGTTTCGCCGAGGAGACAAAAATCTCCAGTCGGTCGTTTTCCATCATGTCGATAATCACATACAGAGCATGCAATTGAAAGGAAAATGAATCTGATGACGGTCTGTCTTGCAGACGATAAAACTATTGGAGACAATTATCAAACTTGTTTGATATTATAAATCCTGACAGGGACATGATAATCTTGTTGTAGCAACACGGGCACACGCAAGATTTTAATAAAGACTAATCGGTGACAGAAATTTTCAATCAAGACAGCTTGTGTGTCTGCACCTTTACTGAGAAATTTAGGGATAGAGATGACATCATTAGAACCCAGGAGAATTATCCATTAAGATTGTCATTTGTTATTTAAAAAAGATCTATCTGTAATCATATTGATATTAACTAAGTCTATTGGATGATATGAAATAACGTTTAAAGCAATATTCATTTAGGTATTTAAATTTCATGAGAATAGACAATTATTTCTATGTGATGAATCTATTAACAAGGTTAGACTATAGGTAATTTATTTTAATGATGGAAAATAGATTAAAATTAGAATTAGTATACACGGTTGAAGAAGCAGTAATCATATGCCTTGAAACTCTGTGATTTTCACATTTACAGAAGATTTTGTTAACCCTAACCTATTTTCCCTTCCAAGTCTTGATAGAGTCAGCAAGCTTCCTACCTCTTCCCCCTGTAGACCTAACAAGGCATAGATTTTAATAGTTCATATGAATAATTAAAGGACAGATTCGACTGTGAACACTATGATAAGTTTAGCTAAAAAAAAAATCCCATTTCTGAGACTAGGGTACGATTGCTGATGGCGAACCTGTCATAAGCACTGTATTGTTTCTCTGACTAATGATGAATATCACTAATATCATTGAATGGTATAAACTGAAACTAATTACCTGATACATATACATATACAAAGGCTAGAATATTTCTTATAAATCCTATAAACAATAAAGGACATTTGATATCAATTAATATCATAGGAAAATCACATAGCAATATGATAAACATGACAAAACAACAGATCATATTTCTGGTATCAATGATCGAAGTTTAAAATATAAATTGTATGAAACACAAGATGTGACATATATTTTAATGATATACTTGATAAACAGCCTGTATCCCTCGTGCTTAGGTGATATGATTTAAGTAATAGACATATATTTATGGTTTTATGGTGTTTGAGTCATGCTCAAGCGTGTGATAAAAGATTAAAGATGGGTTCCCTTATTTTCGTTTATGAAAATGAAAATGCTAATACCTATATGAATAGAAAGTAGAGGTGTTCTCATGACTTGGAAAAATACCAGTTTGTCTCACATGCCTATAATTAAATCATAATTAAAAATAAATTAAATTAAACCAAATAGGTTGCTTAATTTGACAAACAAGTAAACCCATCTTTAACGTTAATTTGTATGAAACACAAGAACTAGAATAATGTCAGAATAACTGTTATTTCATCATGATATCTTTTTATTATATTATAGCAATAGCAAAAAAATCTATTTTTTTATCAAGCGCTAATGTTTGAAAATGTATTTTAAAGAAAGGTTTTTTAGCCTTATATCCATCAGAATATGATAGATTTCTATAACTATCTAAGAGAAATCCCTCACGTGAATTTAAAGTCCAAGACAAAGCTTATATACGTTTTTGATTTAATCCTTTAGCGACATTTAGGGGTAGAGATCACATTAAATAACGGAAGACAATTTTATGGTATACTACGCCTTAGTTTTATTACACACTACGTTTCAACAATCTACATTGTCATCACTTCACTTCACCTGAAGATGACAATGTAGATTGTTGAAACATAGTGTGTAATGAAACTAAGGAATAGTGAAGATGACAATGTAGATTGTTGAAACGTAGTGTGTAATAAAGCTAAGGAATAGTGAAGATGACAATGTAGATTGTTGAAACGTAGTGTGTAATGAAACTAAGGAGTAGTGAAGATGACAATGTAGATTGTTGAAACGTAGTGTGTAATGAAACTAAGGAGTAGTATACCATAAAATTGTCTTTGATTTAGTGAGACATCCAGTATTTGATAGCTTTGCCCATTTAATCATTTAAGGATAGAGAAGAGGCCAGAAGACTTCATGAAGAAGCTGGGTTGAATTTTTTTGAATGTTATGTGAATACACCTATTAATATCTGTGAAGAGAGAGATGTGAAAGGACTCTACAAGAAGGCCAGGGCTGGAATAATTAAAGGTTTGTACATGGACAATATTTCTTTTCTGTTTCTAAATATTAGAAATTGGTAAAATTGGCGTAACATGTATGATTCTCTCAGAAAATCTGTTTATAATATCAAATTAACTGCATCATAAACCACTACAACGTGGAGTTTTAGTAGAATTGCAATTACTGGTTTAAATCAATGCTATCAGTGTCCTTGATACACATAAAATGCAGAAAAGTAGGATGTAAGACTTCATTCATTTCATTTCATTTGATACACATAAAAGGTTTAGAAAACCTCTTTACTATCTATGTAAGAGGGGCTGACATGGAAAAAGCGTCTAGTCGTTCGGATGGGATAATAAACTGAGGCCCTGTGTGCTAGGGACTATGCACGTTAAAGATCCCTCGACAGTTGGAAATAGAAAAAGAGCAGGCTAATGCTGCTGTCTCGCAAAATTTCCCTCATTGCATCCTGCATGGCGTTACCTGTTTTCATTAGACCATATGGGGCAGAAATGTAGGATGTAAAACTCCATTCATTTCATTTCATTTCTTTAATATCTTTAATAGATATTCCCATGTTTTTAGTATATATTTGAACATATATATATTATAGGGTTTACTGGAGTTGATGCAGCCTATGAAGCACCTGCCAATCCTGATGTTACCCTAAAGGCTGGTCATATCTCGGTTGATGAATGTGTTCAAGAAGTTGTTACTATCCTAACTGAGAGGGTAAGTTGAGTTGATGGACAGGAATTTATATATAAGGGGGATGTAGCTCAATTTGATCAATTATCTAAATCTTATGATGATAAGCTTCCAGGTCGTCCTATTACAAATGGGTAAAGCACCAATTGGGTTGCCAGTGATCAGCCATATGTGATCTTTCTTTTAGTGGGGTTTACATTGAAAGAAAATTTGAAACTTTTATGTACAAGCGTATGATTCATCAGCATTTGAAAATTGAAAATAAATAAGCTAGTTGGCACTGCTGTCTTGACAATGTACCCTCTTTGCACAGCAGCAGTCCAATATGTTGTCAGTAGAATATGGAACTGGTATTTATTTATCAATTGATGTCTCTATTTCTAGAATATTGTACCAGCATCAGCTGTACGAGCTGTTAAAGAATTATTTGTACCAGAAAATAGAGTAGATGCTGTGAAAGCTGAAGCTGAAAAATTACCATGTGTTGATATATCAAAGGTAGGCGTCAAATATTTCTATATCACTCTGCACCAGCTACAGGGAAATATCTTGCTTGCATGCTTACTTCTGTCATATAGTGTCATATTCAGGCCATGTATTCTCAAAACGATCCTAGTGCTAGGATGTCCTCAGTTCCTATCTTCTAACATTGATTCTAGGACATCTAAGATCGTTTCGAGAATGGGAGCTCTGGTCTCTGAAGGAAATATGTCTCTAAGCTCATATAGAAGAGGATTAGAGCTTAAATGGTTACTGACTATTATATGAGAGTATGTGCTTATCCTTTGCTATGATCGTTAACTGTTTATAATATATTAAATATGTTTTTTCAATAATTATGATAATTATTTTTGTATAGTTGGATTGTCAATGGACACAAGTTTTATCTGAAGGATGGGCCACACCCTTAAATGGTTTTATGAGAGAGAAAGAGTATCTACAATGTCAACATTTTGGGTGTCTATTGGATGGTTAGTTTCATTATATTATTCTTGTATTTGCCTAGTACATGATTTCTATTATATCATGATGAATAAGAGAATTTTATGGGTGGATACTTTATGGATAGAATATTCAATGTTTTAATGTGGTATTCACATAGTCATTATAAATGATTACACACAATAATGAAATATTCTAGAGGTACCTATCCATAAAACTGTCTTATTTATCTTGTGCTTCTTATATGCCATTGAAAAGTTACATGCTTAGGATATACTGAAACTGGTATCTTTAAATTACAGTGGTCTATGTATTGAAAATTGGAAGAGGACTCATCCATGTACAATCTAGAAAACTCATATATTGCATTACCAATATTACCATATAATTTCTTGATTTTGATCATCCTAAAAATGGGGTGAAGGGAGAGTGTACTTTAGAGTATTCAAAATATTTTCAGTAATTTTTTAACCTTAAATCATATGTCCAAGATCTGCCAGTTTGTTACCTGTATTTGAAATCTCCTATACCAGTCGATTTTAGATATTATCATCCACATTAACTTTAGACATTGATGTCTAATGTGACATGTGAAATAGAATTATTCAAGCAAGAAAATCAGCTATATATACAATTATGTTTTCATGTGAATGAAACATTAAAACAGAACTTGAATCATGTTGTTACTCAGAGTTTCACGCTATGTGATCTTCAGTAAACAGTTCTGTTTTAATATTTCTATATCGCTGTACAATTTTACTGTGCTCTATTTTAACAGTGAAAATATATTATATAGAATAGTTCTGCAGTTCTGCACTGTTTATTATTTTGAATGACTTTAAGATAAACACGTACTAAATGTAAGGTCTAGAAATCTTGATGTATTTTTGACAAGGTGTAAACAACCAAAAATCAGCAAAGTTTAATTTAAATTATCACATTTGAAGAAAACATTAATGAATGTTGATTATTTTTATAAAATTGGAATATATGTGTATTTTGTTGAATATAAATTGAGTCTTATATTTTAACATATTTTAGATATCAGGAAAGTGAGGAGGGGGGGGGGGGGGAGTGATTCTCATCTTAATTGTTTTTTTTAGTCATTCTATTATTTTTCTGTCCTCAATTATATAGACTAGCTCTTCAATAATATTAGTTCATTATTCATTTCATTTGTATGGTAAATATCCTTTATTATTTCAATAGGTGTAACCAGCTTCAAGTTACAGATGTCTTATTTTATATATATTTTGTTATGTTTTATTCTCTTGCCATTACATCTGATGACGACACGTGTATATTGTGTGGAAACGTTATGTGTGTAATATTCCATAATATTGTCTTGTGTTGAAACGTTATGTGCCCAACCTTATTAAAGAAGTGTGTTATATTCCATAATAATGTCTTGTGTTTTGTTATATGTGCTCCTTGCTTCTATATGTCGTTCAAATCTTACATCTTATTTATAAACTAACCAAAAATAGTTATTATTCTTTTCAATAGTGAACGAATTGTATCTTGTTATTTCAGGGGGAGTAACCAACCTATCTGTACCTATCGTGCTTCCTGTTACCACGGAAGATAAGAAACGGCTAGATGGATGTCATGCGTTTAGTTTACGCTATGATGGAAGTTATGTGGCTGTACTACGAAATCCTGAGTTTTATAAACATAATAAAGAAGAGAGATGCTGTAGACAGTTTGGTACTAGTAATGGCAATCATCCTTATGTGAAGGTATAAAATGATTTGAGAGAATATTATCAAGTCTTAGTTGATATTTGAGTTGATATCTGGTGATGCCATTGGTTGGCTTTCTTAAAGTGTGGCCTAACTATCCCCATCTTCTGCTCTGGATCTGATCTTCAATTGACTGTTATTTAGAACGCTGCCACAGGTCTGGGTTCCTTATGGTGTTGGGAAAGTGGATCTGAAAGATTCTTCTCAGGCAGTTGTTAAGGAAAACTGCCCTGTTGGTGGTGGTCTTTGTTGCCCTCAATGTCCTGGCTCCATTTAGTAGGCACTGACTTGACTTTGGATTAGAACAGCTTGATCTTAATGTGATTTGAGACTGCTCCTGGCATGTAGACAAAAATTTCTTGTGTTTGGGTATCAGGGGGTGGTGCCGACATCAGACTGACTTTCGAAAGCACTGGCACAATCATGAGAATGTTTCTTACCTTGAGGATTCAAACCCACGACACCTAATCACCCAGCTTGCTATGGACTGTCAGGTGATTGTCGTATTTATTAGCAATGTAGATGGTTGGTAGGTAGGTAGGTAGATGACAAGTTGACGTTCGCTTCCAGCAGATGCTGATATCGCAAACTAGATAGTTGTTGGTAGTCGTAGTAGTTGGTAGTTGGATCATAGTTGTGTGTTATACAGGAAATATGCTACTACATTTTACATAGTTATGTTAATAGAACACATATTTGTAGAATAACTAAATTCACTAATCATTTGGCCATCCTACGACAAATACTAGTAGTTGTCTTAGCAATGATAACAGTGTATATATGTATGATATTTGTAGAAGGTCTATAACAGAGTTGATCTATAAATTTCTGATATATATGTGATATTTGTAGATGATCTATAATAGTGGAGACTGGTTAGTAGGAGGAGATTTAGAAGTCTTACAGAGAATAATCTGGAATGATGGGCTGGATGAATATAGATTAACACCTAAAGAACTACGCTCACAATTTAGAGAATTAAAGGTATATATTCTGATATAATGTAGAAGGTACCATGGCATATATCATATAGCTAATATATAGTAATATAGTTGAAATGTATGAACTATTCAACACAATTTTGTGGGTGGGTGGCAATATCTTGTGCTCTAACAATTTTAATAACAAGTCTGTTGGGGAACGTGAAATTCCATGAGAAGCATAGAGAAGAGAACGAATTGCAAAAAGGAATACTGTAAATGAAATGAAATGGAGGTTTACATCCTACTTTTCTGCACCATGTGGGCTGATTGAGACGGGCAATGCCATGCAGGGTACAATGAGGGAAATTTTGCCAGGACAGCGGTATTAGCCTGCTCTTTTTCAGGAAGGAATACTGAGAGAAAATCATTCTGCATTTGAGTTTTGTGTAAGACAGAGTTAGTAATATATTGTGAAGATGATTTATTCCTAGATTTTTTTATTTGATAACCATGTATATTGTAGGCTGATGCAGTGTTTGCTTTTCAACTGAGGAACCCGATTCACAATGGCCATGCTCTATTGATGAAAGATACCAAACGGAAATTGTTAGAGAGGGGATATAACAAGCCTGTATTATTGTTGCATCCATTAGGTAAGTAGATAGAGAGATTAGAATTCATTTGGAGGTTCCAGGAGTCAGAGTGTCAGTGCAAGAACTGTTGGTTAAACAGCACTTTCTGGAGTGCCAGTAGAAGAACTGTTGGTTAAACAGCACTAATATTTGACTTATTTTGTCAAACATTATATCAATGTATAATATACTTTCTTCGTGGGACAGTGACGTCAGACTTCACAGATTGTTGAAATATATCCAATTTGCAATAATATAAATCAAATGAGGAAATGTGTGCAATTATATACACAAATGATTGGTGTTTTTATCAAGCTGGGAAATTTTCACAAGTGTAGCTTCAACTGTTTCAATACTAAATTTTATTTATAGGTGGTTGGACTAAAGATGACGATGTACCACTACCAGTGAGAATACAACAGCATCAAGCTATTCTAGAAGAAGGTATATTAGATCCTGATTCTACAGTACTAGCTATATTTCCTTCACCCATGATGTATGCAGGTCCTACAGAGGTAAACAATATATTCATAAATTATTACAAAATTGACATTAAATTTGAAACTGATATGTGTTTCATTGATCCATTTATATGGAGTGAAAGTCGCAGAATAATTCATTTTGAAAAAGGTTTCTTTGAGCTGCCAGTGATCCAAACTAACAGAACTAGAAATTTTGTTTTATGATTTGATCAATGATTTGTTAATACGGTATCAGGTTCATTAGCTTCAAATCCAGAAATGACAGGCATGGTAACAAAATAATAAGGACGTGTCTTTGATTTTCTTCAGGTTCAATGGCATGCAAAAGCTAGAATGTGTACAGGCGCTAATTTCTACATAGTTGGGAGGGATCCTGCTGGAATGCCACATCCAGATGGCGGAAGGGACTTGTTTGATCCAACGCATGGTGCAAAGGTGAGCTTTTTTCTCATTTAACAACCTTAAATATGACATCTTTATTACTTCTGTTGACCCAGTAGTCATATTGCATTTATGTGGTCTTAAGATATCAATCTGTATTAAGAGTTACCTCTCTTAATAAGGGAGAACCTGAATAGAGAAGGTCGTCAGAGGTTTAACCAAGGACCAAGTGGTGGAAAGGAAACTCAAATTGCTTGTTAAACATGAATGTTGCTTCCTATATGTACATTGAGACAAGATAGGCATTACAAAAAGTTGATTACATCCTTGATGAATGATAGAGTCAATTCAACACAATGATGGTTAATTTACTGAGAAATGGGAATTCAGTTTCAAAATAAAATAAACAAAATGTCTTCACAGTTTTCCTGAGAATGTTTATGATTTTCTTTCTAGGTATTAACAATGGCGCCAGGTTTAACACAGTTAGAAATAGTTCCATTCAGAGTAGCAGCGTATAATACCAAACTCAAGAAAATGGATTTCTTTGATCCAGAGAAGAAAGATGACTTTGATTTCATATCTGGAACCAAAATGAGAAAATTAGCCAGAGAGGGTCAAAATCCACCGGACGGTTTCATGGCGCCAAAAGCATGGAAGATACTGTCTGAATTCTATCAGTCTCTAGCGAAATAATGATTAGTTTTCATGGAAATCTAGATTGTGCTTTTTTATATATTAATATTAGATTGCAATTTATTATATTAAACCACTAAACGATTATACCACATTAATTTTATGTCTGATTGATGAAATCTACCTAATTTATAATTTATTTTGGTTTCATTTGTTTTAAAGTTACTTACAGAAAGTTTAATCAGAACCAACGAGATAATGATGATGAAAATTTACCAATATGAACTTTGAGGTCAAAGCGCACATAAATCCTAGAAACTCGTGACCTATTTTTAATTCTCAATAAATGAATTTAAGTTTTTATTTTTAGTGAATGAAGTGAAATTTAATCAAGAAATTAAATAAAGTGATTGGTTGATTAAACAAAATTAATGATTGACAAATCAGATATGAGTTTTTGAGAAACGGCACGGGGACTTAAAACACCTGTCCTAAAATATTGGACAAAGTTCGGACATAAAAATAATGTGATGTGGGGAATAATCATGGTCTCTTTGTCAACATTACTCTTTGCATGAATTTTACTCAAAACTGGGAACAAACTCACATTTCAAGTTATAATTTATGATTATCATTCATGATAGATTTTATTTTAATGCTTTTAATCTTATTTTAAAGTCAATCCATCAGCTATTTTGAATTTGATTAAAATACAGATGGAGATGTTTTATTTCATGCATCTTCTGTTGGTTACTGCACTAGTCATAAATGATTCGAGAAATCAAGTTGAGTTAAAATTAGGACCACAAACATGTGTCGTAACCTGTAGAAAACAGATTGAGCTAAATTAGGTGCAATATAATTTAAATGAGGGAGTATTAATTTTAATTGGTGAACCTGTGATTTACAATGAATTACATTTTTTATTTTGGGTCCAGAGCTGGGAACAAAACTATTCATATTAAATATGTGAAGACGTTCAATTTATCTGTATATCTTTTGAGAAATGCGATACTCAATTTCCAAAGAATGCCTTCATACTTTCATATAATTATGCAAATTTTATAAAAATGCTATTTATTATTTATGCTAAAGTGATAATTAAAGTATTATGTTAATTAAAATGGAAATGAGTTATTAAAATGGTATACCGATTTTAGTTTTAGTTTTCAATCTTATCCTTTTCATATTAACTAAAATGTGACCCCACACCTCATATCAGGTATTAAGTTGCACTGTCTAGTAATAAGCTGGCAGTGAAGTATTAAAGGGGATTCAAATCTGGATATCAAATTGACTATATCTTCTGAACGGAGAAAGTTATTGAGATGGAATTGTTATCAAAATGTAGCATGTCAGGAATCCAAATACTAATAGCTCTACATACACCAAATGCTGCTTAATACCTGGTTTGATGTGCGGGGTCACAAATAATGTCCTGGATTTTATTTTACGGAACTTTCCAAAATTTGTATTGTTATCATCATTAGGCTATTTCACATGATGATGACAATGCTAATTGTTGAAATGTGTATAATAAAATCTAAAGTAAAGACCTGAAGAAATGAAATGCGTTCCATTATTTTATGTGATCGCTATTCAACCTCAATGATAAATCATACCCAGGCAAAAGCTCATAAAAAATTCCCAAGAATGCATATACATAAACAGATCTCTAAACTATTAGCAGTTTATGACTAAAATTCAAATGAAAGACTGAATACATGTATACATAGAAGCCTAAGCTGGATAAGCCAAACCATTTATTTTCATCTGTAGGCTAGGCTTAAACGTTTATTAGACATCATGAGAGGCTCAGTGGCAGAGTCTCAGTGGCAGAGCCAGGTTTACGTCTGAGGGGAGCGAAATATCTGACATAGTTATGAGATTTTGTGAAGGGTGAGGCTGCCCCACGCCCCCACCCCCTTTTGACTCACTGGAGAGTCTTCAAATCAGTAGGTTAAGCAATGATTAATAGAGCAATAAAAGTGAGTTATTGTACGTTCATCACCATACCATACACGTTCTTGCACATATCATAAAGCTAAGCGTGCTTTACAGACAATTTAAAGATAACATAAGATATGTGGAGGGTTTATCGGACTATGCTATGAAGATGATCAATTCACTGTCAAACAGCCCCAAAGGCAAATGTAAACAAACGCACGAGTGCTGAAAAAACAACTCTACACTGTTTGACAACTTTTAATTGCAACCCTCGGATGTGGTATAATTTTCCAAGTAGGCAGTACGATTTTCAGAACCACAGGTCTGTAAACTTGTACAAAAAGTAACTGGTTAGTGTGGACTACCAAAAAAGGAATATGGCGGGAGAAAGCATAACTAAGGTTGGCCACATGGCTTCTCAAGTCGATCATAACAAATACAATTCGCCCTTGGTGTCACGTTATGCCAGTAAGGATATGATCTACAATTTTAGCGACCAGAAAAAGTTTTCTACTTGGAGACGTTTGTGGACTTTCCTTGCTAAAGCCGAAAAGGTAATGTTTATGACATGTTTGATTCAGCCACGTCTTCATCCACAATTGCTTCATCCCGATAAATGTACTATAATCCGAAAACTATGCCAGGTCCATAATTATGTCATTCTTTTGTAATTTGGGGGCTTTCAGAACTCGAAAGTGATTTGTATAGACAAAGCACAGATTCATTTCCCATTGATCTGCATATTAAATTCAATCTTAAAGGGCTTATCCCATTATTGCTTGTGCTCATTAAGTAGCCTATCTGTTTATCTTTTAATCTAATAATGCCTAATGTTATGATAGTTTGAATAATTGTCATTAAAATTCAGATGCAGGATAAAAAGAAATTAAAGAAACATGCATGGTGTATATTTGATAGAATCCAGGTTTAGAACTAGTAATAACGGATTAAAATTCATTGTTCTATGGGCCGTATACAGCGCTCTTACCTTGACTTTGGCTAAAGTCGAACTTTACAAATTCAGGATTAAGGCTTTCATTTTCTACATTTGATAGTCAAATTTAAGCACGACTTTCGTAAAGATTGACCTGTGCATACCGAAAGTTCGACTTAAATCTAACTTTAGTCAAAGTTTAGGTAAAGGACGAGCACTGCATATGGCCCAATATCTTTAATGCTGAAAGAAAGCATGAAATTTGAAGAAGAATTATTTAAATCATAGAAACAAGGTGTATATTTTATAGGAGCTAGGTTTAGATATTAGTGATGATCAGATAAAAGAAATGGAGGAGAATATTGAGAAGATAGATTTTATCAAGGCTGCTGAAGAAGAGAAAAAGACTCGCCATGATGTAATGGCTCACGTTCACACATTTGGTATTTGTTCTCCTAAGGCTGATGGTATTATTCATCTTGGTACTACGTCAGCTTATGTAGGAGATAACACTGTAAGGGGATACTAAGCGCTATTTTTGTATGAAGACATCTTGAATTTAATATAATGGCCATAAAATGAAACAAAATGGGACAGTGCAAAAGTTAAAGTTAACATGAAAAATGTCATAGATTGGAACAAAATGTCTTGCAAATTTTTACTCCTGCAAACTTTCATTCTACATCAGTATATTTCTTGTATTTAGCCTGTAATTTGCTAAATTCTTTTTTAAAGAACTTCAAGATTAATTCCGAACATTATTTGATCACAGCTTATACATAGTAAATGATATAAAAATATTAGTAATGAACTTGTCCATGACAGATAAGATCCCCTTTCTTCATCTCCCATGCGTTGCACATAATGCTAAATATATAATTTTGTTAATCATGTAAAAATCTAGCTTAAACCTAATATTTTAACTTATTTTCAGGATATCATTGTGATGAGAGATGCATTTGATTTATTATTACCTAAAGTAAGTACATAGTTTTATAATTCAAAATGACAACTGCTACAGCATGGTTCCCGCGGTCCTTGAAATTCCTGGATTATCATGGAATATGAAAATGGGTTTTCAAGGCGTGGAATATTCTTGAAATTCCCAATTTTTCAGAAATGCCCTAGAAAATCCTTGTTTTTGTTGAAAGTTTTATTTTTGAATCATTTGATAAGCTCTAAAATATGTGATTTCGTTCTCGATCTAAGTAATGTGTTGGGTAATATTATCCCTATTTTTAAGATGGACTGACCCCAGTTGTAACAGTAACAGTAAACATTATTTTGACATCAAGCTGATTAACTATAGCCATTATAGTCAAGCAAAGATTGTAGAGTGATTCAAAACATAAAGAAAAAACAGTCTATTTTTTCGTGTTAAAAATAAATTGTGTTTACTACTTCTATACTTCCTGAAAGTAAAGAGTACTACTCATGATTTATCTGTAATCACACCTGGATGTGCACAATATCTTTAATTGACTATAGCCACATGGATTTTTTCTTTGTAAAATGTGATTAAAGGGAGACAACCAATGCTTCAGGAGAATTATGGCAGGAGAATTATGGCAGGAGAATTATGGTGTTCTGAAGCTAAATTTTTAAGCATCATGTGAATTGATCAGTTATATTATTATATTGTATTATTTCAGTTAGCAAGGTGTATTCAAAGATTGTCTCATTTCGCCAACCAGTTTAAAGATCTGCCTTGTCTATCTTATACACATTTACAGTAAGTTTTTATTTTGATCTGTTTCCATGAAATAGTTTCATTGACTATGAAAATGACATGTTCATTCAAAAGCCAGTTTCACAATAACAACCTCAAGCTTAAAAATATTCTTGTCTCACAACTTGGTTTATCAAAGATTTAACTTTCAACATAGTAGATTCATTGGAAAAATGATAAGTTTTGTAATACTGGCTCCCGATTTATGGTACTTTAAAGGTACCAGTACTCCTATAACACGACACATAGATATTTTCCTTATCATTCTATAGTTGTCTGGCTTTCTTTGTAGACCTGCTCAGCTATGTACAGTGGGAAAAAGGGCGTGTATCTGGTTGCAAGATCTTCTCATGGATTTAAGAAATTTAGAAAGAGCTCAAAAAGATTTAAGATTCCGTGGTGTTAAGGGTACAACAGGAACTCAAGCTAGTTTTCTGGCTCTATTTGATGGGGATATAGATATGGTTAGTAGTTTTTGAATTTAATTGCAGACAAACCTCATGTATTGTGCACTGAGGAAAATTTTGCCTGGACAGTGGGACATCATGGAATTCATTATGGAGTATAATTTATAGATTTCTTAGCAATTGAAAAGAATGTTTATTGCACGCTTTGGATTTACATCAACTAGATATTAGTGAATTTTCTCCTACAATTCATCCCCACAATTTCATGAGATATTTATTTGTATTTGTACAGGTGCATAAATTGGATGATCTGGTAACACAATATGCAGGATTTAAAAGGTATATCTTTTCATATTTCGTGATTGAAGTAGAAATTTTACTTGCTGTCACAAAAAAATCAAACAAAATAAATTTTTATGGCTAATGAGGGCAAGCAACACCATTCAGTATTATCTTTCTTAGCAAATTTTCATTTTTTTTTTCCAGCCATTTCTTAATTTGTGGGCAAACTTACACTAGGAAAGTTGATATAGATTGTCTTTCTACCTTAGCCAGTTTGGGATCATCAGTTCATAAGGTAATTTTTAAAAAATTTTATATTTATCTTTCTTTAACTTTTATCTTATCATATTGGCCTTCTTTGACTTTTGATAAACCTAGAGCTTGTTTGAAAATTTTCATCTGAACTTATATGAAAATATTTACATTTGATTGTCACATGATTCAGTGAACCCATTCATTTACCAATCTCCGATGACGTAATGACGTAATCTCCTATGACAACCCGGGATGTGGCGTATGAATACACAAAACTTTCAATTAAAAATTTTCGGTTTCCGAGTTTGTATTTAATATCAAAGTTATTTGTTTCTCTTACAGATGAACTTTCAGAAATGTATTTTCATTCGTTTGTAAAAAAACGACTCAATTAACCTTGCACTATTTTATTTGTGTTATTGTGTATTCATGTGTCATCGTCAGCCTAGCAACGAAGTGGAGGGGCTTAAAGTTAATTGACAGGAGTTGTGGTGCTATTTTTCCCCCACTTTTTGCCGTTCATTCGAATTAACACATGATAATTCTGCGTTCATCAACCAATGAATGCGAAAAAATCTACATTCAATTCTTAAGTAAATATTTTGTTTTACTTGATTATTGTACTAAAAAATGATTCAAGGGAAATTTTCGGTGAAAAATAGGACCTAAAATAATTTTCGTCAATTTGGTCTCTCAAGTGGGTTCATCAAGAAACACACCCATAAATATGTTTTGTCAAATTGGTCTCTCTAACCTTTACCACTAGGTGCAGGACATCAAGAAACACACCCATATGACGTTATTGTCACCATTTGTGACAAATATGACTGAAAATATTTACACCCTCATATTGTTTCTTGACTAGATTTGTCATCCTGTAAAACACCTGTGAGCAATGGCCCGTTTTCATCCAATTTTTTCATTTCAATTTCTTTGACAAATATTTGAGCAAATGAATTCAAGAGTTGGTGTAATAAATTCTGATGAATAATGTAGGATTTAGTATGATGATTATATTTGATTGTTAAAATAAGGACATATTTATGAAATATTACCCAATACTAAGGTAATAGGAGATAAAACAGTTATCTTGATGGGCTTCTTCAAAGTTCATTACCCAGCTTAAGAATGTTCTAGAGTCTAATTAAAGATGAGTTTCCTTATTTCCATTTATACATATAATATAACACCAAACGAATGCTTGATTTTACTCTTAAAAATGCGAAAAGCCATCTTTAAACTTTAAAATACCTTAAAACATGCTGAATAAGAGTGATAAACATAAATATAAGACATTAATACACTCTGATTATTATATCTATATATCTACATACAATACAATATAATTATATACTTCTTTAATATTTCTTAGAATACATGATTTAAAGGAGCTCTTCCACATATATAACTAAAAAGAATTCAGTGCACTGCCATTCTCCATGGCAACAAAACATTACAGGTGGGCCTATATCCTATTAGCAAAAATATTCATGCTTATCTGGAGATAATTGCAAATGTTAGATCAGTTCAAGGAAAAGAGTGAGTGGATATGAAAGACAGCATGCCTCGCCTTGTATTTCTTACAACTCATTCCACAATTCTCTTTAGAGGGACAGGTACCTTTAGATAGACACGTACCTTAGTCTCAGAAATGGGAGTTTTTTATCTGTGCTAATAATCAGAAAAATGTTCGAAATTTTTGCCTTCAAATCGATGTGTGTACAGAATTATCGTCGTTTGAAAGTTAAAATGAAAGTTATGTAGACTTCACCATATACAGAAGAGACATATAGGTAGAATAGAAAGTGAAATTTCTGGTTTGAAGTATACTTGTAGAGATAATGGGACTTGCATGCAGATTAAATATATTCAAGACCCAAATCAACCCCCCGAAATGGTGAACTGCCGGTATGGCCTTTTTGGTTTATATGTAATACGATCTTAAGGATATTATAATGATAAGATTTTTTATAATTTTATCAACATCTGATTCAGACATTAAGATGAAATTTCACACTTTTCATGGTTAACTTAAACTCTGCATGTCAAAAGTCAAAGAATATTTATTCTTGTTCAGTCATTTGGTAATCTTAAAAATTTGCAGGTTTAGCAATCTCCATTTCTGTGAGAGTCCTTGACCTTGAATAAGTCATCTTGTCATCGTAAAAAATGTTAGTGTGAGATGCGGTGGCTAAGTGAGATCACTAACCTGAAGATCCAGGGCTTAATCCCAGCATAGGTCGCGATGGGATTTTTTAACCCCTTATCAGTGATGAAGGTCGAAGGGGCTGACATGGAAAAATAGTTTTTTTGTTAGCTTAAATTTTGATGCTATTGAGTCAAAATTGCACCTAAATAAGAAAAGAAATGTCAAAAGGATTGGCCTCTAGTTATCCGTATTTTCATGGGTCTATTTATTGGGTTGATACATAACAACTCAACTATTGTAATTGAATGAAATTATTATCATGTCAAGGTAACTTTCGTAAATTTGTTGACATTCCTTTTGGGGGTGTAATTTCATCATACTTTTGTTAATGACTGTTGTATCTGTATATTGATAAGTAAATATTTGCAGGAAAGTTAGAATTGCCCATCTGGCTATGATTCAGAACATAAACACAAAAAGTGCAGTTCAAAAAGTAATATTTACCTTTTATTGCCACGTGCTACAGTGAACCAATGTGAGAAATTTTGGCAATGATTTTATCCTTAAAAATACCGTGATAGATTCCTGAACACTAGCGAATGTAACTATAAGGATTGACTGTTGATTTGTTTGCGTTCATTGGTTGACGAACGCTGAATTTTCACGCGTTAAATCTTACGTGAATGGCTTTGCGTTCATCAACCATTCAACGCAAAAGAATCTACATTCAATCTTTAAATAAACACAATATATGGCTTGTTTAGTTTCAATTACTTTTCATTCTCCCTCAAAAAACGGTAGACCACAATTTGATTTGTCCCTGAATGGGGAGGGGCACAAATTTAATATTGAGAAAAGTTGATATATATTTTTATTAAACACTCATCAATAATCTTAAATTATTTATTATTAAAAATATAAATAGAATAATGTTATTTTATAAAGATAATAATTTAAAAACCAACAATATCACTTCAACTCTTTAAAAACATGGAATTTTATTCACCGGGCCGTACAAATCCATTTACCACATAGTCAACAGGGCTGCTGATCCAGATGTATTTATAATTCAAGTCTGTTTGGAGCACCAAAATCATCTCCATGGTTTTTCCAGCTCTTTTGCTCTCAACCCCTTTCGTTTAACTGTTTTGAAGAAATGTCTTCTTTGTTAGCAATCTTATACATATTGATGGTTCTGGAATCTATGATTCTAACCAGTCATAGTATCATTAAGTAGCACAAATGGCAAAGAACAGTCGCACCTTAATGTGGTCCATTTGTACACAGGAAAACAAGAGTTTTTGAAAACATAGGTCTCTACATCTCAGTGTGAAAATGGGAAATCATCATCAGCTCTAAATGTTGTTCATATATACACAGAAAATCAAGAGTGTTTTAAATCATTTATACTTAAAAGTTGTCTGATTTCAGTAAAACAAGTCTATCCTTGACTGCACTTTTTTTGTTCTTTGAAAATATTTCTGGTGGAATGCCATCAATGTTATAAAAATGAGCCATGTCTGATTTTTTTTTAAAAAACATTTAAATGTCATCCAATTTATGTAAAGGAAGATAGACCTATGTCTATTTTAGATTGTTCTTCTTTGTTTTAAAAAAAAAAACTCAAGGAAACCAACATATCTGGTGGATTATCATCAATGGAATAAAATAGATCTATATCTATCCTCAATGGTTCTCTGAATATATTTGGTTAAATGTCATCCAATTCAGTTAAGCAAGATAGACCTATGTCTATTTTAGATTGTTCTTCTTTGTTTTAAAAAAAAAAACTCAAGGAAACCAACATATCTGGTGGAATATCATCAATGTAATAAAATGGAACCATGTCTGTCCTCGATGGCTCTTTGTATATTTTTCACCACTTTACTGTTTGTTCTCAACACTCCCTCTAGCCTGTTATTACGATATAAACACAGTAATTTATCTCCGTCAAGTTTCTGTAGAAATATCTGATGTTTAATTGTTGGTGGAAGTTTATGTTTATCGGCCCACATTAACATATAACTATGAGGAAAATGAGTTATTCCCCTTGGCCAATTTCTCGTCTCGAAGTGCCAGTTATCAGGGTCTAAAAAGATACAGAATTGTTTGAAAATAATCAAAAACTAAATGTAGATGAAATGAAATTATTATTGAACAATCTCCCTTAGATTTTGCTGATTAATCTATTGCAGAATGGTAATAAAGATGTTGAGCATGCTCCAATTACTTCCAACCTTTTGTCATATTAAAACTTTAAACAGATTAAACTGCAAGTTTTATGGGCATGGATTTATAAGTTGATAATTTACAGATTGAATAAGGAATAATTTAGGAGCTTAAATTCATATTATGGAAGTCATTGTCAAAATAATTTTTCAAAAACTTTTTAAATAGTCCCTTCAAACTCAAAGACTCTACATATATTCTATCACGCCTGTCTTTTCGACAATAATTTTCAATATAAAATGGACTGTGAAACCTCTGGTTAGAGATTCCCAATATTTTTGTAACTGTCTATAGGGCAAAAAACTGTGTACTAAGCATACAAGTAAACGCTATATCTATTGTTATTAGTTTAATATTGCGTAAAAATATCCATCTTTTTCCTTTCTAAATTCTCCTTACCTCTGTCGTCAAATTTAAATGATGTAATCCAATTACAGTCCTTAGTTTTACAGCGAAAAATTTCCGTTCCATATAATTCACCGTTATGTCTGATACCAGCTTTCTCTTCATAACGACTCATATTTCTCTCGCCGCAGTTCGGACATGTTGAAAATCCACTGTTCCAAAACGGTATACGATTCAAATCATTTTGATCACCAGATGAAAACTGATCTGACCATATATCTTTATTAGGATCTGAAATAAGAGAACATCCAAATTACCTAGAGCTACATTGTATATTTCCCTTGTAGCATCATATTTATTTACAAGTACAGTAACTTACACAAATAATGGGGGTAGGCTATATAATATATTATATTAACTGGGAAAAATTTGGGGAATTTTAGATCAGAAGATTCTTTGATGTTTGAAGTTTGATAAATTTAGATTCATACTAAGCCTCTATTCTTATAAAAATATCAAACAGGTCAACTAAAAATGGACATATAGAATGACAGGGGTGCTAGAACCACATAGGCAGTGCCTCTGTGCCTGTAACTTATGGAAGCGGTAAACTTTAGTAGAACTTTGGGTACTCTCATGGAAATAGATACTGGCTCCATGGGTAATGATCAGCATGTTTTCTGAAGGAGTGCCAATTTGACAAATGTAGATAAGCAGTGTCAGAATGTGTGCTGGACTGGAAAGTTAAGCATGCCCCACCCCTCTAATGAGCCTCATAATATGGTGCTCAAATTAGATAATTTTGTGTCTGTAGTACTTTATGTTTTTATTTTCTGTCCTATATTTGACCTGAATTAAAATCAATTAGAAGAATGTATACCAGTAGGCTATGTCAGTATTAAGCTGAGATTCCATATACGCGTCATGCGGATCCGTCATGCGTTAAATATCAAAATGGTTGGTTTAAGAGGGTATGATTACATATATGAGGAATGCATATGCACCAAAGCATCCATCTGTCTAGAAGTCTGTGCGTCAAAAGAAAGATAACACATACTTTTAACATATTTGACACATGACGGATCTGCAAGGGCCATTTATGTCCGTATATGGAATCTTAGCTTAAGACTAGGTATTATTTGAAGGTCAGAAATAACAATTGAAAGTTCCTGTCCTATATTTGACCTGAATTGAGATCAACTTGAAGAATGTATACCAGTATGCTATGTCAATATTGGACTGGTTAAAATGTAAAGGTCAGAAATAACAATTGAATGCAACTGTCACATTACATCTCATTTTGAAAAGGTTAAAATACTTGAGTAGTTATTTTGATTTAATTTAATTAAATTGATTGTTCGCAAAATTTGAATTTCAAAACTTCATTTTAAAATTTGAACTAAAAGTTAAAATGTTTGTATTACATTGCTGTTATGTTGCAAATTTTATACACTTTGGTTGTATATAATATGTAAATTCTACAAAATGTTTAGTTACTCCCTCTAAATAAAGGACCTTGTATGACCTAACAATTTATTATTGTATTATTGTCAGCTTTACTTATCTCTTTCCTAGATTGACCTATTTGACATTAATGAAAGATAGAGTCTTGTGTGCAAGTGTTTTCTGTTTATTTGTTATTTATAAATCATCGTAATTTCTACAGCTAGATTATACATGTCTATCAGAGACTGATAAGATTCAACAACTTTCCGATTAAGTCTTGTGTTAAAGGAACATCTGTAGCGTCTTGCATGTCAACTTCAAACATTATCATAAAAACTCCTAATAATATCTAAGGCTTAGTTTAAGAAGATTTGCAAGAACCACAAATGTCTGACTGAAGAGTTGAAATATGCAAATTGTTGCTATTGGTTACATAAAAAGTAATGAAAACCTCTTTAAAATCCCTAATAACTTGAAACTAAAATGGATATTTGAAAATAAATTTAACTTACCATCAACTTCTGTGACTCTGCCTGAAACTGGTGTAATAATAACAGAGGATCTGGCACTGAACACTAGACACTTCTTCTTGTCTGGAGACTTGAAACAACTCTTAAATAACTTCATTTTACTATCATAAAACAGTAATCTATGATAACCTTACACCATATATAGTTGGAATAGCTCAGTCAGTAGCGAGTTTGATTGTCATCTGTTGGTTATTTGGTTATTAGGTGCTGTGGGTTTGAATCCTCCTCAAGGAAAGAAAAATCCTGTGCCAGTGCTACCGAGAATCTCCCAGTGTAGGTCTCAACCCCTAATATCATATACACTGATATAGTTAAAATACAGCAATACCATATACACTGTTACAGTACATCTAGTTATTTCACTTATGATGTCTAGCTAGTGAATAACATATTATAATAACCAAGGTTTTATATAACTTGGTAGGTAATTGTTATATGTCTAATACGGGTATTCAGACGGGTATTCAGACACGTGAAAGATTAAGCCCACATCATATTTCCTTTTTGTTGATATCAAACCTGCATCTTGACATTCTGACAATTTACAGTTAAGATATTTTAGGCTTGTTTGTTTTGATTGTGTCAATCATGGTTTAACTTTATAGTTTGAGACTGACATTTTCCATTAAGTAGCCAACTTTTTAAATTTTAAACAAAACAATTTAAAAAAAAAAAATTGTCTGAGATATAATTTGACCAGACAATTATCAATCCAAGCATCTGATAAACAAGTTAATATAAAATATTAAATATGTCTTTTATTTAATAAGAGTCTAATTTGCACATTATGACAGCATGCTGAGACAAATACTCAAGACTTAAACATAATATAGAACAGTATACAGTTCTATGAACATAACAACAGTTAGACACACTTATTTGATTTAAACAATATTTTATTTCTATATTAAATGAAATTTTTACAGAAAATAAGTAAGGTTTCGTAAAAAAAAGCCGAAGCTTATGCTAATCTGGCACACTTTGTCATTCCAAATTTATTATCTTTGCTGAAAGATATTGGGTATGTTCATCGGCATTCAAGATGTCTGAAACTACTACATATTTTTTGCAGCAAAACCGTATAATGGACGATGATAAGTAATCATCATGTCACATGACCTTTAAACTGGCCAATCAACATGATCGCACTTAGCTATTAAGCATTTTGTTTTGTAAATATGAGCACACATGAATAATGAATGAATTATGAATATACGAAGGTCACTTTGTTAAATGAAATTCTTGCGAATCTTTTTGATTAAAGTGAACCATGCACTCATCTATTTGTTGATGAGAAGGAATGGTTTTAATAATGATGAGTATAAACAAACACATTCTTTTTTAATATCAAAGAAAAACATTTTTGGTTAGTTTTAGTGATAAATATTATTATTAGCAACTTTTGTGATAGTGATATCATAAAACGCTTAGTTTTAGTGGAATTGCAGGAACCACAGACGTCTGATTTAAAATTGGAATGGTGCAAATTGATGATATCAGTTTAGCAAACCTTATTACAATCCCTTAACACAAAACCTTGACTTGACCTTGAAAGTTTATATAATTACCAACCTGCAGCTAACTGTTAATTCTTTCAATACAAAGTGCTAAGTTAAGGTCGTTATGTTTTCAAGAATAGATCTTTATGATCTGGATCTGGATTTGTAAACAGTCCATATTTACAGTTTATATTAGAGGAGCATTTAGCTGTTTTTATAAAACGCTTTCATTATTAATAACATCCTAAATTTTACCTGAAAATATTTATACTGAAAAGTATACTATTTATATCTATGTATCTTCTTGATCAAACTGAATTTGTTTTAAAATCGTTAATCACAATTACTAATTGTTAATTAAGCAGTTTGACCTAGTTTTCGGTGTTTAGATTTATAATGGCTCGATATTATTAGTTTTAGAATACGTATGAGACATATTTCTGCACAATTAGATATTTATTTTACTTAAATCCTTACAGTAGTCTTCTAACAGGTTCCAAAAAGCATAACAAACAATTAAAGGGACACATTCTCTAGATTTTGGAGAAAAGACTTTACAAATTTGAGCAAAAATGTTTTCGGCCTGCGGAAAAGCGAATTCTTCTTAAAGGTACCTTTTGAGTTCTCGGTATAATGGTGACTTTTATCAAACAAGCATAAATGCCTGACAAATCTGGTTGTACCTAATGACATGATATACAAAACGGCTGAGGGGTACGATTTTCCCTTCTTCGTACAACACCATATGTTCAGCCAACTCCTTAACTGTATATTGGTACCCTGTGGGGTACAGAAACATTTTAAAAATATCCGGCAATGTCTTGATGGACTCATTTAAGGTTCAACTTTATATAGATACCAATGATTTATGCAAACTTTTTGCTTTTGACATGATAAAAATTATCAAAAATAGTGACCCGAAAGTAGGTCGGAGCATATAAAATGACAATTTATGTCGTGTCGATATCCCATCTGTATATTAGGTCAGGGGAACTGCAACACTGATTCAACTTTTGTTTTAAATCTGTCTGAACAAAGACTTGAAAATTGATAAAAATTGTACTCATTGGATGATGTCCTAAAACAAAACTATTCCAAACAATATTCTGGAATTAGAACTATACTATACTTTACCATCTGCTTGTTTTTTTTTCAGATTTGCACTGATATAAGATTATTGGCTAATTTTAAAGAAATTGAAGAACCTTTTGAAAAAGAGCAAATTGGTGAGATAAATTTGTAAACTTCTGATCTTTATTTAGTACATGGTGCTTAATGGTTTTGTCAATATTTTCACTATCAACAATCCCATAGACATGATACCTTTATTTGGTAAGACATGAATTGATCTGGTTGTATCTCATACCTCTATTTGGACCATTATAGTAGTTTTAGGTGTCATGTGAAAAGCAGAGCATGCTTACTTTGGAGGTCTCAACTACTATACAACTTTATTCCCGATTTTGCAATTGTTGGGATGAGATTTTTGATTGATGGAAGTGTCTTGCTTGTACAGGTTTAAAATGTAACTTGTCTATATTCGCACCTTCAATGAGATACAATGTTATTAATCTATAAGTATTATGAGCAATACAGGTTGCAATGCCATGCTGTATAAGATAATCTTATTAATAAGATTGTTGAAAGTTATGCATAATTTTAGGATCCGAAATATTTTGATATTATTTTAGGATCCAGTGCTATGCCGTATAAGAGAAATCCTATGCGAAGTGAAAGATGTTGTGCGTTGTCCAGACATTTAATGTGTTTAATACAAGATCCATTGATGACACAATCAGTTCAGTGGATGGAGAGATCGTTAGATGATAGTGCCAATAGGTCAGACAAATTGATTTTTTATTTAAAATTAGTTTTACATTCTTTGAAATTTTTCTTGTATAGCAGCATTAGCCTAGTAGGCTAGATTTTGCATTTGACAAACATTGAATGTCATGTGTAATGGCTAACCTATATTTGATGTCCGAGAGAGGATATTGACCGTCGGTTATTTGAGCTGCTCTGTTGGTCATGTCCATGTCTACTCTTTTTGGATTTTCAGTTGTCTAGGATTCGAAACGCTACATTTTCTTTGAAAAATTTATTATGAATATATCACTTTCTCACTCTACCCTACCCTTATTTATCAAATTTTTATTTTACAGGAGAATAAGTATAGCTGAATCATTTTTAACTGCAGATTGTTTACTAGGAACTTTACAGAATATATTTGAAGGTTTAGTTGTTTATCCCAAGGTATGCTTACATCACATTTTAAAGATAAAAAATGTGCAAGTTTTGAATGATTTTGACAATTTAAACATCAAATTTGCTAAATTAGTTTGACAAATAACATTTCAACAGTCCTGAATGTTGTTCCAGAATACAAACCTAGCATACAAGATCCTTTTCTATTTTCATTTCTCATTTTGTCCTCACGTTGAAAGTTTGTAGAGATATGTTATAGTTATAATATATTTATATTGAAACAGGTGATAGAAAGAAGAGTAAAACAAGAGTTACCATTCATGGCTACAGAAAATATTATAATGGCTATGGTTAAAGCAGGAGCAAATAGACAAGTAGGTTACAGGTCAATTCCTATTGCTCACCCTCCTGGAACCCTTGAAGCCACTCTGTAACAAATGTGTGAGAGTCTACATTGGTTTTTTGATTATTATTACATGTACATACCAGAAAAGAAAAAAGTGGAGCAGATGAGATTTTATGCATAATTTCTGAAAGGATTTTCCATGTTTTATTCATAGCTTCTATTTATTCTATTCTTCTATTTCACATTCTTTCTATGTTGCCTTGAAAACTAAGTACTACACTTTGTGCTATTCAACTCTCTATATCAAATGACATGCATATTAGACAGTTAGACTCATAAACAACTATTCTTCTGTACTGAGATTTATGTTACAAGTCTTCCACACTATGTTTTGTTGAACTGCAGAGAACATGAAATCCGATTTTCAATTTTGAAAGTGATACAGATGGTTGAAATCTGTCAGCTAATAAAACAATATTATAGGAATGTATCCCTTTATAATTGTAGGTATGTCATGAAGAAATAAGAGTTTTATCTCAAGAAGCTGGTCAAGTGGTCAAACAACAAGGTTTAGATAATGATTTAGTAGAACGTATTAAAAAATCTGATTATTTTAAACCAATACATAAACATTTAGATAGTCTGTTAGATCCTTCTACCTTTACAGGCTTGGCACCTCTTCAGGTAAGCCGAATTTATGATTGGAATTCTTGAGTGGTTCTTGAGGCTGCAGTTATTCTGTGAGTTGGGCCTCTCTTGCAATAAAATTCTTCTAGTGGTTCTTGGTTCATTATTTAAGAATTGGGCCATTCCTTGGATTAGAATTTTTTATGGTGCTTCTTGAAGCTGCAGTAACTCAGACCCCAAGAATCTGGGCTTGATTCTAGATTTAGTTATATGTACTCAACGTAATGAAGATAAAAGCTAGCACAGGGCCTAATCTAAGGCCAAAGCAACTAGCATTGGCATAGAAATTCTTACCTTGAGGAGGATTCAAACCCACTGCACCTAACTGCCTAGAAAACAGTCCACAGCTACCCACAGAGCTATTCCAAAGACAGTGTTCCAGCCCAGCATATAGGAATTATGGTGTTCCCTCCTTTATCAAGTTTTTTTTCACCCCACTGTTTACTGTATTACAGGTGAGCCAGTTTATAACAGAAGAAGTAGAACCAGCTATTAAAACCTATTCTAAATGTATGGAAGGGAAATCTGTATTAATTTTATAAAACTTTTAGTCCTATAGTATTCAATAATCCGTATTTCTTTTACCAATTTGGTGCTGTACATTGTGACTGCCATTATGGTCTTAGGTTTTTTTTGTGTTGTATGGTATACAGCCTGTAATTGTAACTATGATTATCAGAACTCCTGTATTATGAATGGTAGGGAATAAAATAATGATGATAAAAGTTGCAACATCTTAGTATTTTAGAGTAGTATTGTATACAGCCAGATGAATGCATTTATTATTGTAATAACCTGATACTATGGAATTATGAATGATTGGCTATCAGATATCGTGGGTGACTGCTTGAAACCTCGTATAACGATATATGACGCGGAATTAAAACTATTTGTATGCGTATTTTGTTAAAATCTTTTTTATTATATTTTTTACGGCTATATGTGGTTTTCATTATTTGAAAATATAAACCTCGTATAACAATTTGAAATCTCCGGCCTATTGAACCAAAAACATGTATAATAATACAGTATACGAGGTTTTTCATTTTCATCCGTAGGAAAGGAACATTGAACCTGGTATAATATATTTTACGAGGTTTTAAATCTGACTGTTTATATACGTGTTATTTAATTAGTGCATTTTGAGTTATTTACAATCAAGCTAAGAATATGATCTTTTGATCACAAGATCCGCAATTTTACGAGCTTTCGAACGGTACCAAAAAGTCAAAATGACCAAATATGGCATAAACGAGGTTACAAGCGGTCACCCACGATATGCATCTTAATATTGTATTTTTTTTAATGTAGTATTGTTCACTACCAAATGAATGCATTTATTGCCATTACCTATACAAATGGATTTTCAATGATTAAGAATTTTTACTATCAATGACACTTGATATGTCGTTGTGATGTCGTTATAGCATTTTGTATTATTGTATATTTTACAGCCATATAATTGCATTTAATACCATCATCTATTCCTCAAAAGTATTTTTTTTCATTTTACTTTTACTATATATTATGTGTGATTGAGTTTGTTTGAAATATATGGTCAGATCTTTCTTTCTTTTCTTTTGCTTAACTTGATCACATATCAGTCACTCAATGATTTGTCATCGAAGGAAAGTTTTTGAGAATATTTATGTTGAGACCTTTTCAGAAGACAATTTTAATTGGATATTACTTTTTAGTCAGCCAAATACTGATCATAAACAATAGAAACTCTACTTGACTACTAGTTTGATCCCAGATAAAAGATTAAAACCATGACCAAGGGATAAAAAGTGTTCACTCTCACTCTGTCAGTCTTTTTGTATTAAAACTGTGGGTATGGAGACTAAGATGTTTTAACCACAGCTTGAATGTGAGTAGAATTTAGGGGTTGTAATCAGATTGACAACAACAGAGGAAAGTCTCATTCTGTCAGCAGATTTCCCAGGGTTCATTTCTTGTTGCAAGCTAACCAGAGGAAACATTTGTGTTGAAAAAAAAAGGCAAGTATTTTCAATAAATCTTTCAATTTATTTTGTATATTGGTTAAACAAAAGGTGCCAAGTGCTGAAATTTGAATTCTATAGTTCTAACTTGATTTTGCGATTGAATAATGAAGAGCTGCTTGCACAGATGCAACCAAATTTTAAATGTTTGTGGCATCATTTAGACTTTACTAGCATTAACAAATGTATTCAAATCGGCAACACTGGTTCAGAACACGCATATTAAGCTTTCATGTCCAGGAAGAGATCCTCAACTCTAGATTGCACTATTTATGGTGCATCAGCCTTTGCAAGGTGGCATGTGACAAGACAGTTCTCAGATCCAGACAGGTATTTTCATACATTTGTATGAAGAGAAAATATAGAATTCCCAAGTCTATGATTTATGGTTAGGTCACAGGTCTACCAACAATATGTATTATATAATGTATATTACTCATTTATATGATGTACATGTTATCATATAGTGTACACTTCTGTACTGGGGGAATCTGCAACAAGAAAATCTCAAAGTTTCATGTGCTTGTATCTGAAGCTAGCATTTTAGTTGATGACGTACAACAATCACCTCTTGAGTAGAAATACAAACAATTAGGAATTGTCATAATTCTTAAGAGTTCTTTTTGGATTTCCTCTTTAATTCAACAATTTTTAAGTAATTTTAGCAAAACTAAACAAAAGTAGTATTATTTAGGAATTTTCGGGCTGCTGGACAGTCTAACATTATGAGAAGGATTGGGGAACAGTCTTCGCCTTTATTTCCAAAATGAAAATCACAGTCACTTTATGAGAAATGATTTTAATTCGTGAAAAAGCTCTTTTGGCCAAATGAAAGTTCAGATTTTAAAATGAAGCAATTAAAATGAAATGATGAAAATAACAAAACTAAGATACTAAATAAAAAACAACAGGTCTCAACAAAAATTAGTTAACAACACCTCCATCTTTGAGGTTTCACAGATTAATCAAAACATTTTACATCTAACTTAAAAACTATTTACCTTCTCTAAAAAAAATTGTATATCAGCTCCACTCATTAGTATTTGGTATAGTGGAACCATAGAATTGTATAATGTATACAGTTCTATGCTGGAACAAAGACATTTTCACACATCTGGGAAGGATACAAAACTACTATTGGTTTAGGTAAAAAAATTAACAGCTCTTTTTGAATTTTGAGTTGTCTCCCAATGTGCACAATATCTTTGACTCAAGAAGTAATAGGCCTAGAATTTTGATTTCACTTTAGTTTTTCAGGGAAAGCCCGGACCCTGAAAGGATCATGCATCAGTAATGTTTGAAATGTTGAAGTGATATTCTCTACAATGAACCTAAACTATATCAAAAATTGAAACTAAATTCAAAAAAAGTAATTTTCTAAATAAGAAATTTGACTAGTTTGCAAAAAAGACTAAAAAAAAGATCAAATACAAAATAATATTTGTATAATTATGATGCAGATAATTGCACAGTAAACAAAAAATATTTTATGAAAACTTCACAATGACAATGTTATTCTTCTTATACCTTGACTGCAGTAGACACCTTTCTTGTATCACAGAAGTTTCTAAATGCAGTGATTTTGTTTGATAGTACGCTAGTAAATACAGTCAATCAGAGCTCTTGACAGTCTGCCTTTCGGATTGGCTGTATTAGCTTAGTGAAGATGCCACAGATTATGCAAAGAAATATTTTAAAATTTAAAGCTGAAGGGATGGTGAATCCTACTAGGATTTGCATAAAATGTGTATGACCTAATTAGGAATGAATTCGTTAGTTTTTGTAATTAAAATAATCTGAGATTCTAATAAAGTATGTACAACTCTGTGGTAAATAGCAATTGGACACAATATTATAGATAACAATAGTTATTTGTTGATACTCTAACCATAATACTGTTGTCCCTAGTCAAGCAACTTTTAAAGCAAATAAGACTATGTATGGTTCTCACGTAAAAATAATTCACACGAACGTAGTTCACAGCCATTTTGAATCTCTTAATTAGTCAAATTTTAAGCATATAAGAATGATATTTCAACTAAGCCTTCAAACCAATTTTAAGTTTTAGAAATGGCTTTGATTGTGATTTGAAGGCTTTGATAAAATACTAGGCCTTTTCAAAAACTTGACTTATCGAGTCAAACAGATGATTGAAATTGGTTATGAACTATGTTTGTGTTTGTTATTTCCATGTAAAAACCATACATAGTTTTGTATGCTTTATAAGGTCAAAAATTAAATTAAATTAATTAAATACTTGAAGATAATGAGCCTCTCAAACAAGTGCTTGATGGTGAATCATCTCTGGATTATACCAGACTATTGTTTTTCTTCAACTGGTGTCAAATTATTTACCTTTGTAGGTATAGAAGAGCAAGGTTTTTATGCACATCCTGGAGCCTTATTATCCAAAATTTAACTTAAATAGAATCCCGATTTTACGAAATACAGTAATCTGATTGGATAACAAAACTAAATTTTAAATCAATTTTAGTGATTGACCAATCAGATGGCTTGAAAACTAAAATCATCTTAAGTTAAGTTTTCAAGAATAAGGGCCCTGGACTGAATCAAAACATTAAAACAAACATTCCACTTAATTTCTAAATATTCATAATGGATACTATTATAATTTTGAAAGTGTCAGTCATATATTTTTGATAATAACAAATACCAGTTTTAAAATATCACAAATTATTCATCAGTGCAATTGTTATCCTTAAAATTGTGTCCTCTACTCAATATGTACAACCATTTATTTTGATTTCAATATTTACATCTTATGTTGTTTCTACAGCAGGACCATCTTGATCATCATCTTGATCATCATCTTGTTGGAATTCTTGTTGCAACTTCTCAGCTTCAATGTTACTATTATTAGTATTTTCAGCTATCGATAACTTCTGTAATTCCACTGAAACTGAGGGTTCGCTAGTTGGGAGAGTGCTGCTTTCGGAGGGTGGGTTATTACTGACTGAATCAATATCTTGAGATTCGAAAGTCAAATCATCTACATTGACTGGAGCTGACTCTGTATCTTCTGGTTGATCAGGAATTGAAGACATTGCTGCTTCCAAGTCAAAGGTTCCAATTTCAAAAGGTTCATCTGACTGACGTTCAGCACCATATTCAGTATTGCTGCTAAAATTACTAGATCCAGCTTGTTTACTATCAGGTTGAGGAGCTGGCATGTCAGTGAAGCTGCTAATAGGAGCTGATTGATTAAAGCCGGAACCTGATGCTGCATCAGTGAAGGTACTATTTGCAGCTGATTTATTAAAGCTCGTAGATGATGGCAGATCAGTAAAACCACTATCACGAGCAGATTGATTAAAGCCAGAACCCGATGCTGTATCAGTAAAGGTGCTGGTAGGAGGTGGTTGATTATAGCTGCTCATAGCTGGTGGCATATTAGCGTAACCAGCGTTCGAAAAGTGAGTAATAGGTACTGCTGGAATCATGTTTAAATCACTAAAGTTGGTACTCATTGGCATTGATGTCCCATGTGGTTGACTGTAATCCATTCCCGGTACGCTGGTGCTCATTTGTTGACAAAACTCTGGACTCGGTAGAATTGAAGGAAAGCTGTAGATAGGTGATTGTGAAGGAACAGGGTAAACTGGTTGAGTTGAACCAAACGATGCAAAATTAAACCCACCGCTATTTCCCATACCGGCCATACTGAAAATAGACAAATGGTTGCTGAATAAAGTGTAGTCTTATAAATTTGTTGGACGTAAACTTGGATCCACCACTGTGTATGAGGACTGAATCTAAAGCTAATCCACATCCAATTGTTGCTATAATGATAAATAAATACCAGTAGGTGATGGTGATGATAAATACATTCCTAGTAGATAATGATAAATACATACCTGGTAGGTGATGGTGATGATAAATACATACCTAGTGGGTGATGGTGATGATAAATACATACCTAGTAGGTGATGATAATGATAAATACATACCTGGTAGGTGATGGTGATGATAAATACATACCAAGTAGGTGATTGTGATGATAAATACATACCTAGTGGGTGATGGTGATGATAAATACATACCTAGTAGGTGATGGTGATGATAAATACATACCTGGTAGGTGATGATAATGATAAATACATACCTGGTAGGTGATGGTGATGATAAATACATACCTAGTAGGTGATGGTGATGATAAATACATACCAGGTAGGTGATGGTGATGATAAATACATACCTGGTAGGTGATGGTGATGATAAATACCTAGTAGGTGATGGTGATGATAAATACATACCTAGGGGTGATGGTAATGATAAATACATACCTAGTAGGTGATGGTGATGATAAATACATACCTGGTAGGTGATGATAATGATAAATACATACCTAGTAGGTGATGGTGATGATAAATACATACCTGGTAGGTGATGGTGATGATAAACACATACCTAGTAGGTGATGGTGATGATAAATACATATTTAGTAGGTGATGGTGATGGTGATGATAAATACATACCTAGTAGGTGATGGTGATGATAAATACATACCTAGTAGGTGATGGTGATGGGTAATGAGATGATGTTATAAGATTATCAGGTAAATCTAGAGTATGATAGGGTGATTGTATCAATATATCTATATTAGGACGGAGATTAGCTGCACTATTTAATAATGATCTTAAAATCATCTGTGTTGATTGATCCTGAAACGAAACAACAATAATATATAGCAACAAACCAACAGATATACCAGAGTGTAAGGTGCAGAGAGTTGAAAGGTCAAAGAGACACAGGTTAAAGAGTGTGACATTACCACAACAATCTAACATGATAATATTATGTAATCATATGGCAGGTTAAACGACTGTAATTATTCAATAGGTTTAACCCTTGAAAGACCATGTGTGAATAAAACAAACTGTCATATACCCTGTACTCCAAGTAATATAACTTGAAATGTATGAAATTAAGTGAGATCACTTAGTAACTGCCAAGCAGGTATATATCACATGGTAGGTAAAACAACTATTATTCAATTGGTTTATAAATAAAACAGAGATCAGAATTGTGTTGAGATTATAATATGAATATTGATACTAGAACTGAAAGTGTTTATGAATTAACAAACTCACCATAGGTAAATGAGAGAAATCAGGTACATTCTCTGGTAGTAAACCAATAGCACACTCAGGATAATGAAGCTGAAATAATTATAAATAAACATTTTATATCTCTGAATGATAATCTAACATACTTAACTCTCAAATAATTGGTATTATACAATTCATTCTATTTATATTAAAATGCAGAAATGAAATGAAATGAGTTTTACGTCCTACTTTTCTGCACCATGTGGGCTAATGAAGACAGACAATGCCATGCAGGGTGCACTGGGGGAAATTTTGCCAGGACAGTGGCATTAGCCTGCTCTTTTTCGATTTCCAACTGTCGAGGGATCTTTAACTTGCACAGCCTGTAGAAAACGGGACCTCGTATTAAAATGCGGAGGAAAGCACATATATATATATGTATACTACAGAAAGAATACACTGACAATTATTCAAGCTTTCCAAATCTTATTTCTTGTTTATACAAATATGTGCAATATACGACCAAAACTTACCCATAAGATGAGTAAACCAAGATGAAATAAATCTATGGATGGAGTGACGTCACCTGAATTTCTGGCTTCTGGAGCTATAAACTCTAGTCCACTTTTAGTTGTATATCTTTTACGACATCTATCACTCTGTTAAATATAAAATATATGCTTCATTAATCATCTGAGATAGTTATAGGTATACTACCTCTTAGGATAGCCAAAACAAAAATTTTAAATTTTGCCAAAATGAGTCTATATTCATCATTGGACTTACCTACTGTCAAAACTATAGAAAAGAATCTCTGTGCAATCCAATAAAGTCATAAACCTAAATAATTATCTGTAAAACTACAGGTAATAATATTAAAAAAACACTCAATAATTACTTATTCCACTGTTACATTTTGCAAAATTTTCAACCTGTTTTTTTTATAAGATTTTTTTTTTTTTATAAGATTTATATGTTTTCGGAAGAAAATTAAAATTTAAGAATATCGTTACTTACAGCTGATCTCGAAAAGTCAGGTTCCATTAAAACAGCAGTACCATCATCTCTCATTATAATATTTTCTGGTGTGATATCACCGTGTATATAACTTTTACTATGTAGACTCCCTACAGCTTTACTCACACATCTTATTATCTCTTGTATAGCCTGGAAGTAGTAAGTAAATCAATATTAACGTAATGACATATAGAAGCGAGGAGCACATATACAAATCAATATGAACGTTTTGGTTTCAATATCTAAATTTCAAACTTTAATACAATTCTACAAGTTCTAAGGTATCTGAGTTCAATTCAAACTAGTCAAATTCTAGAAAATATGTGCTTCTATGCAATAAAAAACATGAACAGAATTTGCAAATAATAATCTTAATACAATGAGACTATATCGATGTACTGCAGTGTGCAATACAGGAAAATGTGCCAGAGCATTGCCTTAAGATGTATTTCCATAGGCAACTTAAATAATAAAGTCATCGCAGGAAATCTAATAGAAATTATTAGTTTACATTACCTTACTGTTGGGTCTAATACCAGAATCTAATACTGATACTAATATTTCACCATCTTTAGATGATTTTATATAACCTCGTCTCCCTGTCTGTAATACATTATTAAAACTTAATATTGATTTTACAGTACAGTGAGTCATTTCTACCACAACATATCTCATAAAAATATATTTGGACATGTTGCCATGAAGGTCAGAAATTTCAATATATTAGTTCCTAATCCATTTTGTACACAAATGCTACCAATCTTATGGCAAAAAGGAACTCCAGCCAAATAATAGTACCGGTATTAAAGTGTATTAAGACAAGTCTCAATAAAAGCACTTGCCTTGGTCACCGAGCAATTGATAATTTCTACTTGTTCCAACAGTCAATTGAGTATATATGTAATATAACTGCAAACAAAACTGTTGCGGCCTTCTGAGCCTCATCAGTGCAGTGCTGATACTGGAGTTGAGGTTTGACATATATGAAAAGTTCTAACCTTATTAAAGAAGACTGTATCTATCTTATGTAAATAATCATTGTTTATTTGATGGTAATTGTAGGCTTGTGATAAAAACTGATCTTTATTGAGATGGTCTCCATCAAACAGTAGATATTCCTATAATATATCAATATATATATTTTATTGAATATAAAACTATAAAATATGAATGCACACTGATTAATTTGTAGGAAAACTATAGTCATATTGACACCTAAATTTCCCCGAATGTGCAATGCGCTTGTGGGCCATATCCTTACATTCTAAGATGAGAAAAATGATTTAGTAACCTTTCCCCCAAGACCAAATGGAGCAAACAGTTAAAAATTCAACTAAAAATGTGTGAACACCTATTTGCTATCAATCCTCATATCAATATATCCTAAAACATGTCAATAAAAATGTTTTGGGAACTTCCTAGCAATCAAAATCAGAATTTAAAATTCATTTTCCTGATATACTCACCCTGATATAGATAATTTCACCACAGAATACAGACTCATATAAATCATTACAACCTTCTAATCCTGGGTTTAAATCAAAATGGTCTATTTCATAACTGTTCTGTACCAGTCCTTGATACAGCTATAATAGAGATAATATCAATAGTATATCAATCACTGTATATAACATCGTTAATAGAAATATTAAAACAGAACCTAAAAAATATATGATATTACTCAGAGTTTCACAACATGTGAATTTCAGAAAACTGACCTATTTCAGCCTGTGTCCCTACTGAAGTTGGACAAATAGAACTTATTGTCAGGTATACACTTCGAAAGTTCCGAATGTTTGTTTAAAGACGTGTGCTCAGGGGCAATAATGATGGAAAACTTCTCCGTGAAAAACAGGTTACATTGTTTGCTGTTAATTGTGTAGGCTTTAGATTTGCTATCATTTTGTAATTATTATTTTTCAATTTAAGTTTATCAACATTATTAATATTTGAGCAAAATGAATCAATTAAACCAGTGGTAAAAGAGGACAAACTACTCAATGTAAGATTCAACTGAGCACGAAACAAGGCATCAGGGATTGAAGTGAGAAGCTAGTCTTGGTTCTGATTGCAAATAAAAAGTCAATGTAAGGTTTAAAGTATTGCTTTCATTTTTAATGCAATTATTTGGGAGAAAATTTGGAGAAAATATATACCAGTACTTACAAGTTGTTCATCAATACCAAATTCAGAGAATTCAGACACTACCTCAGGAAAATGATTTTCAGCTAATTTAGCTATCTCCGACTGAAATGAAGAAACAACATACCATTTAAATTATTCACGTCTTGCCACAGCTATCCTACCAATATCAAGTTATTTGAAAGATTGAATGACATCTAGATATTGATACATCTTCAAGCAATACCTTGCCAGCACTTTTAAGATATGCAAAGCAACTTGACATTTTTCGTTATCAGAAAATATAAACCACTGAACCAAAAAAAGAATTTTCCAACATTGCAACTCCCTAGAACTTAAAATAATATCAAACTTATATCAGAAATAAATAATAGCAGTTACTTACGATTTGTTCACTCTCTGTAAGCAATACTTCATGTATTTTGTTTCGTATTTCATTAATATCAGTTTTAATTTCATCCAGTTCTCCTCCTTCACCTTCATTCTAGAATATAACCACGAATATCAATCAATAATTATACATATTACTTAATACCAAACAAAGCTTCTGATTATAAAAAACCTAAGATATATGGATATTCTACTTCTGCATATATATTTTATTTAATCTTTCTACTTCTATATGTCTTATAAACAATAAAGCTTCTTATTAGCTCTTATTCATATGGTTTTGTCATCTGTACAAACTGCTCTGTTAAACATCTTGAAGTGTCAATAGATAACACATAAAGAACAACAAAATATGTTTGAAAATCATTTCAGACAGCTGAGTACAGGGCTGGTCTACAGAAAAGAATGCTTGATTATATTCTACAAAACTGTTGAATTGAGTGTTTTCGCATTTGTTTAAAATTTGTCTACTATTTATTAACATTGAGAGTAAAATGATAAGAATTTAACTAACCTCTTCATAATCAACTTTATCAGCAAGTCTATGTCGTAATTTAGATTTTAAAGAGCGTAATGTTTTACGTGTTGATTGTAAACCAGTTGTAGTTGGTTTATTTTCTAACCAGGGTTCTATATCAGTCACAGTTTGACGGAATTCACTCATTAATTTAATATAATTATCAATACTGGAGGATTCTTGATGTAATTCTTTACGTATTGACTGTACTATACTGGCTAGAATCGGTGCATCTCTTCCTTGCTCCTGTAAATATCAGACTAGCAGTTTATATATCCAGGCAAAAACTTATAAAGATTTCAGGCTTTCAGACTGCACTGTAAAGTTGATGTCTTTACACTAAATATTGTAGTGACCTTAGACTTATCTTCTGTATCGTTTCACTTGCTCTTAGCAGTTGCAGTCAGCATGGAAAAATATAAAAACCTTAGAAAATATCTAAAGTGTTAATCCTTTTCTGAATTGCACTAGTTAGTCCATTAAAACCTAATCATAACCCCCATTCACAAAGCTAGTTATCCTGAATTGAGGAGGATTTTATATCTGAAATATCAGCAACATGAAATGAGGTCTATATAATTAAGTTAAGGAATACTTACTGTATCTGAACGAGCTATTTCAAACTGTAAAACTGTTAAATATTGTTTCAATAAACTATCTAGATCAGAATTAACTTCTGTATTAACTGTTGTTTCTTCTTCTAGACTTAATAACTACAATATAACAGTAACTAAGATTGTAGAATTATTAAAAACAGAACCTGAAACATGTTTTATTCAGAGTTTCACCCTGTGTGTTTTTCAGCCAACTGATCTATTTCAGCCTACGACCTTAATGATGTTAGACTAGTAGTACTTTTTGTCATGATTGCATTTATGGGACATATATGATGGATAGCATTTCAATTAAAAAATTTAAACACAGGTTTGGTCTTATAAACTAATCAGAATAAAAACAAGGATCTTATTAAATTACATTTGAAATAAGCATACTATGCCAAAGACAGCCATATTCATTGTTTTCCCCATATATTGGCAAGATCATGTTTTGTAACTTTCTGTAGCCTTGATGGCACATTCCAGTTGATAAGTGTTCAAGGTATAAATTAAGGGTAACAACAATAAAAACTTACATTATGGAATTCTAATATTGATGATAAAACTGAGAGTTTCCATAAATCTGTCACTTTACGAGACTCTTCAAACTCTGCTTTCTTTTTGATCTGAAAATAAACACCAGACAATAAAATACTAATTAGGAATCAATAGAACTCAGTTTGATTGATGGGCAATACTCACACAATATTTTTGCCTGTTGCGGAATACAACACAAAAATCACGACTAGTTTTTGTGGAGACCAAAGACATCTGGCTCATATCGAAGCTATTAAGTGTCCTGAAAACACATAAACATATATAACATTCTTAATATTTAACTTGTACTTTGTTTTATTATAAATCTTTACTTTTGTGACCTAGTCCAGTGCTTTTATGAGACTCTTACACTAACACAAATACTCAAAAATGCTTCAATCTATGTTGTAATTGAATCAATAGGCGTCAAGAACACTTTATTCAGCCTCTACAGTGTCGATAATTTTTACATTCTTCATGTTTTAAGACGTTCCTGAGTGTGCATAAATATCTAATACTGTTTATTTAACCTCATTGAGTCTGATTGTAGCACAAAAATATCCAGCTGAAATATTGATCAAAAGAACAATATAAGGAATTAAAAACAAACCAGTTCTTTTTACCTATTAACAAAAAAAAAATTAGGAACAAATCAAAATCGATATGCTGAAATGTCAAGCAGAATTAATACCTTTAGACGTCTTACTGTATATATATATCACCTTATATTACCTATAGTTTAATAGACTGTATTGTATTCAGATCAATACAATGTATTTATATCTTTAAATCAATCAGAAAAGACAAGCATTACTAGTCCGAATACAAAAATCAATACTGATTGAGGTATTGAGAACATTGTCATACTGTGGTCTGAATTTGTTTTTTAAGAGTAGGTGGTTTCCCTTTAATGGCGAGTTAAAGAGAAGACATGTGAAAAAAGATAATGGAGATAGAGATTGTGTTTTTAATTATTGTTCTCTATTTTTAAATTCTTGTCATCCTGATAAATTTACAGCTAAATAACAACTGCATAACTGTGGTCTAGAAAATGTGTACTTAAAGTAATCTCCCTTGAGATATGAGTAGAATAAGCCTATATGAAGCCATATTCTGTTTATTGTTTATAAAGCAGACTATACAATTTCTATTAAGTTTCTAGTCCCAAGATAATACTCAATTTCTATTAATCTACAGACTAGATCATTACAATCAATAAACACAACAGTTTATGTCTATTTAGATCAATTTCAATACATATTGACGTGTATGAATATATCAACAAATGATATACTACATACATAACACAGTAACTTGAATTTTGCTTTGAGTCTTTTTTAATTCAAATTCATGGGTGCAAGGATGGCTCCAGTTGCTTGCAAAGTTGAATTCTAGCTATGACAATAACAAAGGATTTATGCTGTTATTATCTTACCTTCCATTCTTTATATAATGGTAATACTTCAGGTAGAGGTGTGACTACAGGGAAATTTTGAGTCAGAAAAAAACTGTAGTTCTTCTCTATTGTTTCTAAACATTGCTGAAATATTTCGTTATTGATTATAATATACCTCAATATATATAAACATACTATTTGGTATTCTGAACCTGAATAGATCAATTACTATATACTTCAAACCTAAGATTGCATCATTGCATATGACAATCCAAATTTTAGGCCAAATTTTTTTTTTAACTCTTTGAATGTTTCAATCTTTAGAAGTAAGAAACAACAATAATTAACAAGGATAACAAATAAGTTCACTTTGATCCATTCTTCCAGTTGATCCTTGACCAAATCTTTTGGAATTGATCTTGACTGGATAATCTGTACCCATTTACAGCTGGGTTCTATACCCATTTACAGCTGGGTCCTATACCCATTAACAGCTGGGTCCACTGGAATAATGAGGAAAGATGACTTAGTCCAGGTCACCAGAATATCACACGAAGAACCCAAGACCACCATCTGTTTAACATGACCAAGCAAGTGATGTCATGTAAAGATTTCAATGCTCTACCTGTCTGAGCTACAGCCTGCTTCATTATAATTTACACATTAAACTTACCTTGACTTTTTGACCTCTTTCTTCGAAAGGATAATTTTGTAAATCACTAACACAAACTTTTAACTTTTCATACAACTCTACTCTTGCTAAATCTCTTGTTTTGATCATTTCATCTATCTCTTTCTATAATTACAAATATTCCATTAACAAATTAGGTGCACCTTGTCTTCGAGCCAATCTTGAGCAAAAGAATGGCACTGGAAACAACTTGACAAAGGGCAACCCATAGACAGTGCTTTTGAAAGTCAACCTTCAATAAACTAAATAGACTTACCTGATCTTTAGACAGAGAGATTTCTTTCTGAGCAGCTTTATAAGTAGATAGAGTAGAGACTACAGTAGGTAGACTGTCTACTTGTATATTAGTTAATCTATTAGTATCATCTAGTATCAGATCTAGACCATCATCTAATGGTGTATTCTTATCTACTGGAAACTGACATCTGGAATAATAATCAAGGTCCTGGTTTGGTAAAGTCAATGGTAGGTGTATTATTCCTCTAGTAAGACCCTTATGTGAATACTATCAGTTTACCTTGCACTAAAGTATTCCAAACACTTTGGACTCTTTGAAACCATTTCAAATTGAGACAAATCTGATACCCCCCCCTCTACCAAATATGATTCCATATCTGCGTTAAACGTATGCGTTATCTTTCTTTTGACGCACGGACTTCTAGATAGATGGATGCTTTGGTGCATAAAAAAGACAGGGAATCCCTCACATTTGGGAGATCTCCGCGCAGAAAGGCGTCCGGATGTGTCAAAAATTGCTACACCCGGTGAATTTTTTTTTTGACCCATGACGGAGAACATTTGACAGATATTGCTTCCGCATATATGGAATCATACCCTCTTAAACCAACCATTTCGATTTTTAATGAATGACGGATGACGGATCTGCATGACGCGTATATGGAATCTTAGCTTTAAGCTTCCTGTCTAAGATGTTTGCTAATAATCTCAGGAGGTATTAATACTGAAAAGCTGGAACTTAGACTCTAACCTTAAACTATAATACATGATAAATATAATGATAGCTCAGCTAGCTGGCAATAGACTAGGCTTCAAAATTCTCAATAAGATCAAGGCTGACCTTATTGTTTTTCTTACCTTAACTGCTTAACTTTTGTTGCTACGTTCATAATCATTTGTAACTGAAAGAAAACAAATCTTGTATTGATTAACCGACTGTTAATGAACAAGATCATGCTTGGTTATGTTGAACAAATAATGGTTGTGCCTTCTAATATGGATCAAGTCAGCTTTCCTTTATAATGGAAATTGGTATTAATAACCCAAAGAGGTTTGGCCACAGACCATCAGGTAGACAGGATCCTGGAGAACCTAAGTTGTTAGCTTTCGTATATAAAATCCAGAAATAGTCATTCTTTACCTGCTTTTGTTTTGGAATTTACATATGATTCAAACAGATATATCAAACCCAATTATTCTACTAATTTACTTACCAATTGACCGAGATTGTTTTCCATTAACTTGTTAGACATTAACTGATATTCTGATTGCAGTGTCTAGAAATAACAAGACAACTTGAACAGCTTTGTGAGAATATACATATATGTTTATGAATTTTCATGAATAACACTTAGATATTGTATCATTGTTTTATGCCTTTATGTGCTTACTTTAGAAAAATAGATTGACTATCCTTATATATGACTTTATAGAAATATCAAAACAGAACCTAAAACATGTTGTTACTCAATGTTTCACTCAAAAATAGTCTGAAACATGTTTCAGGTTCTGTTTTAATATTTCTATATCGCTCTACAATCACTAATGACATAGAAATTCTAACTTGCCTTCATTTTTGATCTCATGTTTGACAACTCCATATTTAACATATCTCTTTCTGAGATCACTTTCTCGAACTCTCGTCTTTTATCAACAGACATCATGTTATTACCGTCTCTCATAGGATTACGACTAAAAATATCATCAATATCATTATTATTATCAGTTTATTTTAATCTCTCATAGCATAGCGAGTAAAAATACTGTTAATAATAATACCACCATAATCGTTAATAAACCATAATCAATCAATCATAAATAGTTCATTTCAAAGGAGTCATACCTCCCTCTATTGCTAGGTCTGAACACTATCTTTTTTGTGAAAGCGGAATAGCTCAGTCGGTAGCAGGTTTGATTGTCATCTGCTTGGTCATTAAGTGCCGTTAGTTAGAATCCTTTCAAGGTAAGATAAATTCTGATGCCACAGCAAGTGTCTCCTAAACTCGATCTAGTGTCAGCTTTCAACACTTATCAGCTAATACTAGGTGAATTTAGGTTAATAAATTTCTTATGTATAATTCATTTCATAAAGAAAATTTCTGATGCCACAGCAAGTGCCTTTTAAACACAATCTATTGTCGGCTTTCAACCCTTATCACTTAAAATAAGTGGTTCATAAATAACTTACTTATAATTCATTTTATTATCATTATAACCGCCAGTATAACCATCATTATTTAGATTATTATTCTGAGAATTTAATGGTTTCTGCGTCTGTCGTAATATACCATGTCCTTCAGCTATCACTTTATCAATAACACTCTCTCCTTCATCAAACAGCTCGGCATAATATCCACTACCATCAGTTAATCTTCGTTTAAATACAGCTCGCATCACTTTACCTATTGTTATATCTTGAAGGAATGCTGTTCCCTAGAATAACAAAATATGGAAAATATTACACTGGTTGATATAGATATTGTACCCCAAGGGATATACTCTCAAAAACGTAACTGAAGATGTTTTTAGTGTTCCAGTCATCTGGTTGGTTGATCAATGGAAGCGATTTTAAATTCACTTTTATCATTCAGATTACTGTATTTCATAAAATCTAAATTTCATCCTAATAAAGTTTTGAGATTAAGCAGAACATATGTTTACACATAAACATCAAAAACTATTTGAAAGCATACTTCAACCATTTAAAAAACTTGATGACATTTTTCAACAGTGACTTACTGCTGATGCCATCAATTCTTACATTGTCAACTTTGAGTTTGACACAACAAAACTGGAGCTTTATAAAATTAATGTTTAACAAAAACTTCTAGACAATTAATACTGACCTTAGGACAAGAGAGATCTTTTGAACGTAAATTATGAAGAACTAATTTCTGGGCAAATGGTGAATAGTTAGTGATTTCTTCTGGTATTTGAACTATATTGGTTGGATCAATTTCTTCACTATTACCATAATCTATAAACTGGATTTTCACCTGAAAAAAACACCATTTTTTACAAGAATAACAAATAAGATTCAAAAGGATCCTGTCTTCCAGCAAGTCCTTATTTGACTTGAATAATCATATGGGAATAGATGAAATAGAGAAATAGAAAAAACATGGTTATAACAATAAAGCCCAAAAAAATACAATAAACTAATATAATCTATATAGATTCAAGACTGTAATATCTATGTAAGCTATGTACAGTAACATTAACATTACCTTATTAGGACCATAATTTTGTCTAACTTGACATCTATACCACAAATCATCTTCACTAAATTTAGCAGCATATACCTGAAAATAACAAGACTATGATTATGATGTAGGTTTTCAAAAGGAGATCCAAGTTAAAAGACACAACAGCAGAATGGCATCAGGTGTTGAAAGTGATCACTTGCTGCCTCAATAGTAGCTCCAACATTTACTATTGATATCCAAGAGACAATAGATATACAGTTATAGATAATAATTACAATGAACCTGAAAGAATCTCACTCATATCTTTATTGTGAAAGAAATTAAATGGATTTGCTACTTATTAAGCCAATAAAGATGCAGGGGCCTAGATAAGTTTTCAACTCCTAATTGAGCTTATGAAGACATGGGGTGAAGGATTGTCTAGTAAGATTGTGTTGGTCCTAACAGAGCTATGTCGGCATGCAGCTCTGGAGGCATTTTTAGGTCTAGATTTAGATAATGAAAATTTAAGTGTATATTCCATACCTTACTATACTCGAGAGGTAGTGTAGCCTGAGGAGCTGAAGGACAAAGATCAGCCAGCTGTTGTAATACATTTCTAATCTCTGTTAAATTCTCTTCACTAGACATCTGAGCGAAGACTGTTATAGGTGTTTCAGCATGTGTTATCTGTACAAAGTCCTGTAAAAGAAGTATATGAGTTTGTTTGTAAAAATCTTAACAGTTTATTTTGGAAAAGCTTTTACACTTCAATACTATTTGATTGTTATCCAGTTACAGGATTAAATTTGTTTGAATAGTCACAACAAGCTTTCAGACCTGTTGTAAGATTTGAACTACATATAGAAGCTAGGGGCACACATAACAAAACACAAGACAATATTATGGAATATAACACACTTCTTTAATAAGGTTGGGCACATTTCAACACAATATACATGTGTCGTCATCAGATGTAATACATTACATTAGAGTCTAATAAATAATAATAATTAACAAAATAGAAGTTAGAGAGAAAAAACTTACCTCCATAAGATCTTTTGAAGAGGCATTTGATGCTGTTTCAATATTTGACACTAGAAAATAACATTATTCAATAATGAAAATTACAATCAGTTTGAATGACATATTCAACTGATATTGTTCATTAATCACAAAGCAATCAATGAAATGCATTAAGTGCACCTCATTGATTTAGTTGTCTTTTGTGGAATATTCTGAAAATAATGATTAAAGTTCAGTGTTTCTGACTAAGCTTTATGTAATAACAGCTAAACAATACAAACAAGAGTAAACAAACTCTCTCCAAAGCCAGGCTTTCAACACAACGTCAGTCCTGTTTAAACACTAGGTCACACACTATGGTAAACTATAAACTTTAGGTATAGATAAGTATTGTGCCTTCTTTTCTACTTGCTATATCTTAAAATCAATGTATAGATAGTAGAGAAATTAAAGAACTATCTGCACTCGAGACAAATTTCCAATATTGATAAAATTACCTAAATCAGGTTCTTTCTGAGACAAACCAAATCCAGAGCTTGGTTTATTAATTCCAAAATTACCATCATTTGGCCTGCAAATTAGGAATGAATCATAGAAAAACATCCAAATACAATGAACAATGCACAGATATATTAGAGGACATGCTTTTCTGAAACTGGCAAATTATTAATACATATTATTGGTATTTCCTATCTTAAACATAAAAAAGTTTGATAATTTGAGTTTTGAATTTTTAACATATTGATTGGGATCAAAGTAATTTTACGATTTTTAAGGAATTATTGTATATCTGTGTGTATAGTGCACAGTTTTTACCCTCAAAAGGTCTTGCTAAACTAGTGGTGCGCATTATAGACATTGCCAAAAAATAATGATTTTGAAGCTTTAAAGTTACAAATCATGACCTCATCATAAATTCTGTCCATAAACTTAAAAACAATAATTTTTTTTTAGGTAATATAAGAATTATCAAATACCTTTTTCTTGACTCTGATCTCCTCACAAATAGTTTATTTCCCTCTATTTCAAATCTATTATTAGCAGCCTCTTCTATAGCATTCTGAGCATCTTCTTCACACAAATATTTCACAAATCTAAAATAGTATTTTTTTAAAAATAAATATGCATGCTAATCCGATTAAAGAAACAGAAAAAGTCACTTTTTCAAATCTTTAGCATGTTTGTTAAGGGCCCAAGGGGGTGTGGGTTAAATGATGACATTTTACTATTTGAATGAGGACAAATTTACCCTTCATTGATCTGTTACTGAACTTTGTACAGTAATTAAGTATTTTAACACAAAACCTGTTATCAACCTTCCTGACTCTCCTGTTCCAAGAAAACACTCTGTGTGCAATACATATAGTTCCATATAAAAAGCCTTATATCTCATTGCATAAATACCTCTTCACTTTAGTTTTTTTTAGAATTTCCTTTGAAGATTTCTGAATAATACTTACGCCAATTTGGTTCCAGGCTGATTGGCATTTCTCACAATAATGGCTGCTATTTCTCCATACTTGTTAAATATTTTACCCAATTTTTTCTACAGAAATAAAAATCATAAAATGTTTGATCATTTGAGCAAAATCTAATAGTTACTCCTTCATACATAACTAATAACTGATAGAAAATGGAAATTCAGAAATTAGAATGGAATTTGTAATGATGATAATATAAAAACAAGAACTAACAATAGCAAACTATTACAAACTTAGTGCTTATATCTTGACTGCAATAATCACCTTTCATGTATCATGTTTGTTGTAAATTAAGTGATTTGATTGGATTGTTTCTAGTAGGGCTGGGTGATATTGGTTTTTAAAAGTTGATATCAGGATATTAAGCATTCATACATTATCACGATATGGGTAGGCCTATATATCGTGATATTTAAAATCTATGGTTCATAATGGTTTTGATACAAAATAATATGTCATGATAACTACCATATATCACGATATGGTGATATTTCAGTATCTTTTATTCGCCCAAGCCTGTTGCTAGCAAATACAACCAATCTGGACCTTGACAGGAAGTCTGTGAACACAAACACAAGGCTTAACTTATGCTGCCTTTATGTCAAGTATTCCCTGGCATTAAATCCAATCAAATCCCTGCAATCCATAATACAAGATAGCTGGCTATTGCAGTTAGATATCTTGTCAAGTTGTCATTGTGAAGATGGCTTTCATTAGGCACCCAACACCTGTGTAAATAAAGTCTATTTGTTTTCTAGATCTAGTGCCATACATAGGTCAGGGCCAAAGAAACTTGAGAGGAAATAAAGGAATGGTATGACAGTGCATCGCAACATTAAATGGGTTTGATAATAATATTACGAAACAAAATGATGGGGGGGGGGGGGGCATTTTTGAGCGAAATTCCATTTCTTTATTGGAGACAAAATGCTTACTATACCTGGTCACAGTCTTCGGGGAGATTACCTACAAACACATCGAAAGTTTGTGGAAATCGTCGTTGATTTGCCATCTCTTACACATTAATCAGTGTTTAATGTCAGGGAAATCAAAGAATTCTTTTTTCCAGCTCGGCCACATTGGGGTAAGGGGACATAACTCTATTTAAGGATGTTTCTCGATTACCTGGTAACATAATCCGAAATGTCATTTCTAGGTGAGCTCTTGACATATTTTGTGCGAAAACCTGACTGGATTAAATATCAGCTAAATTTTTTTTATTTTTTAGTGATGTTCATAGTAAATCTTGAGTTTTATCATTTTGTATTATTATGTTGCGAATTATAATCAAACTTAACGTTGGTCAACCAAGTATATTATAGTGATGTTTAGAGTAAATCATTTACGTCATTGTAAAGTTTAGATTATAATATGGTATGGTGTTCAGAGAGCCAGATAGGAAGATCACACTACTTTAAGATCAAGACAAAGCCATTTAAGCCATAGTGATGTAGTAGTAAATCATTTATATTCATTTAAAGAGGACTATATTCTACAGTGATGTTTGTAGTAAATCATTTATATTCAATAACAGAGGACTATTTATTCTATGGTGATGTTTGTAGTAAATCATTTATAGAAGACAGTATATTGTACACTAATCAAAGGCAGAAAGTGAATGAATGAGGTACAATGAATCAGGATTCGGACCCTATGTGATCAAGTATTCCTTCTACAGTGATGTTTGTAGTAAATCATTTATTATGCTTTCATTGTAAAGGTAATAAATGATCAGATATCAGTGTAGAGTAGACTTGTTGAAACTTAGAACTCAGTATAAGGTCAAGAGAGCAAGCCATTTATTTCATGGTGATGTTTACAGTAATTCATTATATTTTTCTATGTTTTATTTTGCTATGACGCTGTCCCATTGTGTGTCAACAAAAGATCCAACATATACCAATGACTCAATGTTTTTGGGTTTTTTTTCAAACAGATAAAATCCATTGTCTGTTCCTAGCATAACAGGTAAAATTTTTGAATCGTACAATGATCCTCCAAACCATTTTAATGTAAAAGGTAATAAAAAAAAGATTTTTAAAATATAAATCTGTTTAAACAAGTGTAAAATTTATTACAAACAACAATAATCTATGTATGATATTCATTAACTCTAAAAAAAATATTGTGAGAGCAGTACTTCAAAATCTACAGTGTTAAATACAGGATATTAAAACTATTGAAGCAATGATCAGTATTTTAGAATTCTAAAACTGACGAAATAAATGAGGTAGAATTGAGTCATAAAAACATGCAGATATTGAGAATTGAAAAGTAAGCATTATTTCATTCAATCTCGATTCGAGGACTTGCGCAAATCTTAAGTTGTAAAACTCTTATAGTTTTGGTTCATAATTTATTATTATAAATATAATGACATTCTTAAAAGTCAACAAATTTCTTCTATACATGATGCTGAAACCACAAATCATTTCAAGTAAAATGCTACTATCGCAACTTAAGACTTAATATAAGCCTTCTTAGAGACAGTTATAAAGGAATCAACTGCTCAGTTCCCTCAAATCAATAAAAACTTCACTCTAAAACTTGTTACTTTAAATAACCTAGTGGAATAGTTCAGTGGGTAGTGAGTTGGATTGTCTGCTAGGCGATTAGACACTCTGAGTTCGGATCTTCCTTGAGGTAAGAAAAATTCTAATGCCTGTGCTAGTGGTTTCGAGGGTCGGTCTAATCACTTAAATAACTAAAAGAAGCTTTTTATGAGTGATGTTAGCACCTTAGCCCACACAGAGACTTGTCTATCAGGTCTCTGTAAATACGCCTCGTTCACTGGATTTGATGACTGGTATAATCTCACATGTTCCTGTAAAAGAGTAAAGAAAGATGAATCATTGAATGTTGATGTTTTGAGTCCTGGCACCATATTCTTAAAAACTGCACATTTTGTGATGATCTAAAATTAGAATAATAACAGATGATTTTAGTGTTCCAAAAAAAATTTAAAATTGATTTTAAAATTAAGTTTTAGTATCCAGCATGAATACTGTTATTTGTGAAAATTTAGATTTGACCTTATTCAAGTTTTCGAGATCTTGATTTATCAAAATGGCATCACTTTCTGAGAATATTCATTGAGATTATCAACTTTATAAAATATTAGCAGCTGTTGGAATAATGAAGCAAATAGAAGCCAAAATGACCCAGATACACATTAAAGGTTTTGAAAACTCTTAACAATCCTTTTAATACCCACCTCACGTAACTGTTTTCTGAGATTATCATTATCTGTAACTATAGCTGTCTGACATTCTAAATCTCTATATACAGATCTATAACCTGAAATAATAATTTAAACAATCTTAATGTAAAACTGAGTCGAATTAACATGCATGTTCACGAGAAATGTTCTCGTTGTAGTGCTGTTGATTGGCTCTACTTGCCGATCCTGACTGACGGGGCTGCTCAAATGACCGACGGTCAATATCCTCTATCGGACAAGACTTTTTGTAAGTATGAAATTTACTTTGAAAAATACCATTCTAAAAACAAACTAGTCACAGACTTGTCATGTTTCAAGTTAACTTCAACAAGTCTGATTGGCCAATAAAATCAACTAATTAAAGTTCATTGTGTATGGTTACTATTTTCTTAAAAATAAATGTTTCTGACCAAGTCTAATGACATGTGCTACATACCAAAGTTTGGAGATCCAATAAGTGTCAGAGCAGGTAAAATATCATTAGGTAAATAATACCATAAACCTTTCACATGAAATGTCCACTCAGGTCTGGTGTATTCATACATCTTAATTCTTTTATCTTGATTAAAATAACAGACTGACTGGTAAAACACTCTAGCAATATGTATATAAGCCAAGGGTATTAAGCCAGCTACTCCTTTAGCCCCATAAAACCCATTCACCTAAAATATACAAATCATTTACTGTTGAATTGGTGTATGTTTTACACATTCAGGTCATGAAGATTGGAAAATTTGCCTTGTACAATGAGGGACATTTTAAAAGGACAGTGCCAGTAATCAACTTTGAAGAAAACTTTAGTGTTAGATATGGAATGCTGGGATTATGTTTTGACTCATCCCTAGATATGCAATCATTACATGTAGTCCATGATACTTTTAGGTACCAGTAATGTAAGTAGTAATGGACAGAATAAGTCTAGCTTGTCTAGTTTCAATTTCAGATATTCTACCCAAAAATTAAGTGAACTGCTCATCTTTATGTTTCAAATCATCCCTGGATATGAATAGGTATCTTTCTCCAATTTGAGCAGGAACTTACCTCTGGTGCAGCCATCAAAATACTGAATTTAGCCTGCGAGTCTTTTAGAATAGTTTCTAAATAATTGTCAGTTAAATTAAAATATCCTGATGCTAATAATATCTCATCTTTCGCTGCGGCTTCATTGAATAAACTTAAAGTAGCAATCTCGTCAAATATGATCTCAAACGGCTTCATCTGAATTAAAGGATAAACCCAAGTATCACACTGTTTATTTCTACTGCTAATTTCACTGTGTTTAGTCCATGCTTTAGTTTCGACATCAGAATCACAATGTGTTTTGTCATTTTCACTATTAACGATATTTTCATAAGCTTTAAAATTTAAATTGTTTGATAAGTCACTGTCTTCTCTATCACCGAGATTACTGGTAGATGCTTCAAATTGACGTAATCTCTCTTTATTGCTCTTTACAGATTCTATAAAGTTCAGTATTTCTGTCCTTGCAGCTGTCGTAAATGCCTTTTTACTTGAACCTGAAATAGAAAATAATAAAATAGTTTGGTAAGCAAGGTCACCTACATCGACTGCTTCATATTCAATTTTTTCTCAATAAATGCATCTCTTAGCAAGTTTTAGCTCCAAACATCTATTATCAGAACCATAAATAAAACTATAAGATTACTAAATCTTACTGAAACATCTATCAATAACATTTATATATAACCTGTGCTTCTGATTACTGTACAAGGATTATCAACAGGCAAGATATGCCCACTATTCCAAGATATACTAGTATATCAAGGGCTGTAACTCTTGATAATATTTATCTGATATTTATCTGATGGTGCTAAGATTCAACCCTTCCAATATAATATTGTGAATATAAACCCACATACATTACAACTGTGGCCTCAATCACATCGACAATCAGACAGACAGAAGAGATGGGGTGATGGCAGTATATGTTAATCTGGGTATATAATGAAACTGTAAGCTTCCAACCTTTATAAGGATGTAATTTCCACTGTGGATGTAATGTAACAGTATTATCTGACTGAAGTTGAAATGAAAACTTGGATATTGTTTGTACCAGATTATCAAAGAAATCTGCTAGATCAGGACAATTGTTAAATAATACATATCTATCTTGTCTATTGGTGAAATAATTATCACTTAGGTTGGCTCTGTAAAGATAAAAATAATAAGTATTACACAAATGATGCATGAACACAAGGCAAAATTAGGACAGAACTATGAAAATTTGGCCTAGGTTATGAAGAAAGATCCTGAATTTATTGGAATACTTAGAACTCAAACTCTTTACTAACAGAAGGATTAAATCATAATCAACCACTTGCAAATATAAATTCAGTGTAAACCAAATTGAGGTTGCCTCTAAGCTCAGAGTATCCACTGTTTCCTATTCCAATATACCAAGAAGACACTGAACTCTTATAACTTACCCACTAATAATAACACTGTCATCAAATATATAGGCTTTTACATGTGTTAATCCTATAGTTTCATTGAAGCGATCTGGTATTAATAGTTTATATAGACCACGAAGATCAGGGGTATGATATAATGCTATTTTCACATTATTATCAGGATGTTTTAATAAAGGTTGTAACATAGTCCTAGAACTGATGGTCTGTCCTCTAGATCCCCGAGTATAGTCTAATAAAACATTCACTTTAAACTCTTTATTTCCTTCTTTTACTGCTCGACTACAGGCTTCCTGTACAGAATCAACCTGAAATGAAAGGCAATATACTTCTTACTTTTCTGCTATTCATTGGGCTTATGAAAAAATGCAATTCCGTGCAATGAGCAAAGGAAGATCTAATTATCTGTACATTTTTATCATTTATTATTGATCAGGAATCTTAACCAAGCACGGCCTTTATAGCATATTCCATTTAATTTTCCAATCTGAACAACTCAAGACCATCAGATTTGAAATATTTGATTGAATATATCTGGTGAGATGGAATCTCACTTTTTCAGGTAGAAGAGCTAGTGTCTCTTCACTCCATAAAACATATAATAACTAATGTGAAATTACTATACCAGTGGCTTCATTCAAATTACATGGGAAATAACTCACCAATTCTGCTTCCAATGTTTCTGTGCCTAAATACAGTGAGGCTAACGTCACCCTCTTCTTAGCTTTTCTAGCCTTGGACTGAAAACAAAACACAGATAGATTGTCATGCAATAAACATTGGAATAGATAAATTCCTATGCTTTATCAATGTACCAAAAGATGGTTGAAGAAATTCAGAATAGGTTCATTGTTTCAATGTTCAAATACTTACTTTCAATATTTCATAAAACTGTTTAGGTTCAGTTAAAACCAAGACATCATCACCATGAATAGGATAGCAAGGTGCTACATCACTCAACCAACTAAAATAATCATAACTGCTTCCCTTAGTTTCAACTTTTGCCAATCTTTCATGTTGTGGTCGATTGCATGTAGCCAACCGCTTAGTTTCTTTGCCCCTTCAAAATAAAATATACAGAAGTTTTTAAAACTTTGAATATGATCCAATTTTATATTTAACCAACCAGTCGCCTAAAGACAAAGAAAGCCACAGAATGATATGTTCAGTATCCTGTCATGGGATAATGACAAAAAATCAAAAAGCGTAACAGGCTTACAATAGACAAAACAAACGGTAAGCAGGGAAATAAATGTTGAACAGGTAAGTGTCCCCTTTGGTAAAGTCTGCACTTATACATATTATAATCTTATAGAGATATAAATTGGCCACATACCATATGTAAGACCAGAATGGTACCCCGCTTAACATTAAAGACTTCCACATGTCTTCTGTTCTTAGGATTTATTATGACCTATACAAGGAGATAATCATATATTCAGAATTTGTTCAGTAAGTGTGTTTCTGTTCATAAATCTATCCCTAAAATATCTCTTAAGCGACACCCAATTAAAAACTTGGCAGTAAATTGGCAGTTGATCTGATATTTAAGAGTGAGTAGACATACGCTGTACAACGTCAACAGGGTCTAATTGTTAGACTACCTGTCTTGCAAGACTGGAAATAATCAGTTTTATAATTTATTATCTTTGATTTGTTTTAAAGTGCACTGTCTCATTAACAGGATAAGAAGGCTTCCTCAGACTTTAATTTACTGGGATAATTCACTGTACCATGGCATAATAGGGATTTTAATGCCTTGGCTTGCTTGTTTATCACTTTATGTTTTGAAGAAAATTTTTAGAAGCCACAATTTGATCAGATGTTATAAAATACCATCAATTTTTATTTCAAATATTTTTCTCTGCAATATTGGAAGACTGATAATAAAATATAACTTGTTTGTACCGAAAACTAGCTGTTTTATTTGACTTTAACCTTGTCCCAAGCAGACGAAATATATTTTTGGCCACCATGTTGAATTTCCGTTAGGTTACGTAACTCTCCGATACTTCCCGAAATAACCGGAAGCAGTCTAAAAATACTCGGAAATGATTATCCAGACGCTTGAAAGAAATCGTAGTGTGTCAAATCGGCTAAGTTTATAGCAGTCTTTTTTCGCATTATTCAAATGTTATTCATTGCTGTAAAAGTTCATATCATATTTGTACCTTCAATTTGAAATCGAGTATTGGCATATTTGAACCGATTGACCCACTTTGTCATCAGTGCGATTTGGCAAAGGGCGATACGACTGTCTGGACAATCAAGAATTAAACCCTAACAACCAGCCATGACAACTGACGCTTTCGCAACCAACCATTCACATAAATAACATGAGAATGACGGCTCCAGTAAGAACTTGCTTAAATGACACTAGAAAGCATCAGTAGATATCAAAACTTTCAAGAACAACTGTTTGATATCTACCGAAATAACTGTGTATCATATTGATTCGTGAAATTAACAGTTAACTGTGATAAATTGTGTGTTAGGTTGCGAAAAGCAGACGATCAACACCAAACAGTGTCAAAATGGCGAGCGATTTAGAAATAAGTGACACTCGCGTGCAGTTTGTTGCAGATTATGTATTGAAGACATTGAAAATAAAACCAGACAAATGGACCAAGATGTACAGTGTTGATGAAACAAAGCAAATGTTTTTAGATTATTTTGAAAAGCAAGACTTGATTTCCATTGTCATTATTCTAAGTTCATCTGGAGGATTGTCAGTTCAGTTGGAATGGCCAAATAACCTCAAAGGAAAAGCCTGTTATTTTGTTAAAAGAACTCGGGAACCAATCCAAAAAGACACAAATCTAAGGAATGCTCTGTTATATGGAGATCTGGCGTATTCACCCCTTGATCAACTTTCAGCATTTGTAGATGAAGTATGTATCATTAATCATTGATTAGATTTATAAGACTATGACTAGCCTATGCTCTGAATTCAAAGTCCACCTTAATCAACATGCAACATGACCACAATACATGAATGGGTCTGGTTATTTTAAGAGCATAGGCAAAGCTAAACTGTGCTCCAATTCATTTGAATGATCACCTGTAAATAGAAAATTAACAAAGTTTCAATGCAGTTGCATGACTTCAAAATAACTTTAATCAATGTTTTATAAATCTTTAATCATTACCTTTGTTAATCAATAACAAATCTTAACTTTTCTTTTGTTTAACTTATTTCAGGTTCTAGTCCCACTTTTATCAAATGATAGAAACCATGATCACTGGCCTAAAGTAGTTTCCACTGATGTCACGAAACATGTACATAGTCTAAAGAGTAATGTGTTTGTTGTATCTGGACAAGCCAAGGGTAAAACATTATTACCATTACCAGTTGGCGCTGAAAGAGTTGAAGAATCCATTCAAGAAGAAGAAAAGTAAGATAATCTCATCTGAAATTGTTTCACTTATTATAAATAGAGATTATCTTAATCCAAATTGAATCTGATCTAAATTGATAAGCTTATTTATGATAATCCTAATTAATAAGCTTAATCAAAGCCTAATAAGCTTAACAGCTCAATTAATGTATTTTACAGATCTTTGTTGAATTATAAAAAAAATGTATTAATATATATGAATTTCATGCCTTTAATTATTTTAAATTTCAGAAGTGATACCTTTGACAGAACTTTAGTTCATGCTATTGAATCTGTTATTATTGAATGGACCCATCAGATTCGCGATGTCTTAAAGAGAGACTCAGCTCAACCTCTCTTAGAGGGCCTCAATCCTACACCCTTTGTAGAAATCAAATTCTGGGAAAACAAAGCCCAAAATTTAGAATGCATTTACGAACAGGTAATTATGCTTAATTTTGCTATCGATAGATTTTTCCAAACAAACCAAATATTAAAAAAAAGTGGTAAAATATAATTTAACAGTTTGCCAATACTTCTTTTTTCAAGAAACTGTTTCTTTATAGTCTTTTATGTGAATCACAGAAATTAATTGCTTTTATTTGCATAATACACTGTTCTTCTGAATAAAATTGAAAATGATATGTAAGAAAATCTTTCAAGTCTTCAGGTGACTTAATTCATAATCCTTTATTTTTCAGCTAAGAGATCCAAAGGTGAGGAAGATGGCTGAGCTTTTAGAAAAAACCAAGAGTAGTTATTTCCCATCTTTTAAGAATATCTTCAGAGATGTAGTAGCTGGTGAGTGTTTCTAATTCTGAGAAAAAAAAACTGATATGACTTGACTAACTAGATTAGAAATCTGCCATGTGAGACAAGATTTTGGCAACATTTACAAAACTCTCATAAGAGGACCAATAACTTATTGGTATTTCCTCCACCTAAACAGTTCGACTATTTCTAGTACAACAAATATGTTAATATTCCACAAAATCTCTTTCAGCTTTGACCGAGGCCCAAGACATCAATATGTATCTTAAGCCCTTACGACACTATTTAGAAGATTTGGAACAGGCTGAGTTTGATGAATGTATACCACTATTATCACCTACTATCTATACTGTATGTTTAGTTTGGTGTCAATCTAAATTCTACAATACACCGGCTAGAATCATTGTCTTATTACAAGAAATCTGTAATATGGTCATTGAAATGGTAAGTTCTTTTTTTTTCTGAACGAATTTTTTTTCTAATGATTCTCACCTGATTGTTTCAATTGTCTGATCTCCTTGTTACAATATTATGGAGATAGCTAATTCTGCAGCAGTTAGTATGTGGATATGTGTAGTTCAAATCATAATAATGCTACAGCTCTCAAAGATCGCTATGACTTATCTTTTAATTCTTTTCTATAGTTTAATTGTAGCTTCGTTTTAATATTACAAATAGCTGGTTGCTGAACAATACATTTTTTAAATTTTATTGAATTAATGAATGGAACGTTTAAATTTAGGCTGGAAATTTCTTGGATCCAACTGAGATATTTAAAGGTGAAGTAGAAGAAACGATTGATAAAGTGAGAAAAGCCTGTGATGTGTTGAAAGCTTTTAAAGATACTTATGAGAATCATAAGAATAGTCTCAAGACTTACTATGAGAATGGTGATGGAAAGGAATGGGAATTTGACCCACAACTTGTTTTTGCCAGATATGATAAATTTAGGGAACGAGTTGAAACTATTAGAGTGAGTAGCGTTTACAATGCTTCTAAATTCTCATTTGAAATTTGTCAATAGACATCAATAGTTTATTTTATATTTGTCAGTATTGTGCTCATTTCAAAGAGTTCAGTTATTTAATTTGGCATAAACCCAACAACAGTTTTCATGAGGTCATTAAATTCTTAGCTAAAGGGAGATAATTTGAATTGTACAAAATCTGAAAAAAGTTCTAGATTTGTTCTTAATTTGATGATAATCAACATGAAATGATCTTAATTAAATAGTTTATGCATAGATAAGTAAATATTAAGTTTAAAACCCTAGCTACCCTCATATCATCCCGGTCAAAACTTGACTTCGAATCATGAACACTGTGTCAAGGGAGATAACTCTGTTTTATTTCAGGAATTGATGGAGACTGCCTTAGAATTTATGAAATTAGAGAAAATTGAACTGGGTGGAATTAAAGGAAAGGCTTTAAGTGGAGCTGTATTATCTATATTTGAAGAATTCAATGAACTGTTTAAAGTATTTTCTGAGAAATCATATGATTGTTTGGATCCCAGCAGTGATGTAAGTGGGGCGTTTTGTTTTCTTAAAAAAGAAGTTCTCTATAAGATTGAGCTCCACTACAGTGGTTACTATATAGGATATTGCTAGTAAGCAGGAAGCTTACTATCTTTGAACACATGACTCCACTCTGCAACTTAAGCTTATAATCAGTTATGTTTTAGTTCATTTACTTAATTCAACCCATTTTTTTTTTTTTTCAGGAATTTTTAAATGATTATAAATCATTTTTGGAGAAAATTGGTGATATTGATCGTCGCCTAGCAACCATTATTTGTCAAGGTTTTGATGATTGTTCTGGTTTAGAATCTATTTTCAAGGTAATTATTAGTCTTAGATTTACAATAAGAACATTTTTTATTTTGCAAAAATCAAAAAGGATCAAATCAACACATCCAATAATTTACAGATCATCCAAGACTATTTTCTTTTAGAAAAAAAAGTCAATTACCCAGACCCTCAAGTCAATACAAAAAGTCATATTAAAAAAGATGATTGCGTCTTCCTTGTATCAAAATCCATTTTTTTCTTTTTCAGTTAATTGATATAATGAACACATTATTAGAAAGGCCATTAATCAAGAAAGATTTTGATGGAAAATATCCACATGTGGTGGCCATGATGAACCAAGAATTGGACGAAGTTAAGAATATTTATGATATACAGTTAAGGAAAAAGAGAGAATTAAAACGACCACCTATACATAAAAATATGCCATTAGTAACTGGCTGTTTACGCTGGTCAAAAGAAGTGTCAGAAAGATTAACGATACATATGGGAAATTTCAAACACATAGAACATCCGTAAGTTGTTTATTTATGATTTGGTTATGCGACTCTTTTGTATATTACTGCTATCAATTCACTTATCAGCTTTTTCGAATCATAGTCTATAAATTTGACAAAATTTATTTGCAATAAAGACAATTTTGAAACTCTGTCATATTAATTATATCAATTTTAAACACATTGGAAAGATCATTGTCAAAAAATTAGACAGGATCCTTGGAACCTAAACCATTATCATTCTTAAATAAGGATGTTTCTTTCATGTAACTTCATAGCAAAATTTCCCTCATTGTACACTGCAAGGCATTACCTGTCTTCATAAGCCATCCATTCATTGTTATTACTGATGTTGTAAATCAAAACATTTTTAATTTGAAGGTGTATGGAGTCAGAAGAAGCCCATCTTGTATTTACTAAATATGAACAGATGATGGGATTATTAACTGAATGGGATAAGGAGGTGTATAAGGATTGGACAGCTGGTGTCGAGGAGGCTTGCTCATTTAATCTCTCACAACCATTAATAACACGAAATGAAGAAACTAAATTAATATCTGTTAACTTTGATAGACAGGTATGTTTAATTATTTTATTTTGAAGCAACAGCATCTAAAATGTCCATAATCTGGATTATAATGATGACTGGTGTGGCCATTCTCACTTCCTTGAAACACTGAATGTAACTCTGCAACTGGATTTGCCTTAGACTGTCAATATACCTCATAATGTTATAACATCATACATAAGTGACTAGTTGAACCAGCTGTATAAGGAAAGGGATTATCTGCGAAAGGCTTCATCAAGAACTTTAACCATATAGGCAAATGCCAAATCTTGAAGAAAGTCATTCTTTGCACTCTTTCTATTATAAATTTCTTGAAACCAATCTGATAATCTGTAAATTACAGTTGGTCGCTGTGTTACGAGAAGTGAAATATCTAGAAATTCGTGGTGAAGAAGAAGTTCCAGGCAGCGCCAGTGCTGTGTATTCCAGAAATGATGAATTCCGTAAATACCTAGCTAACCTAGATCTAACAGTACAGTGGTATAATAAAGTACGAACTACAATATTAGAAGTGGAATATCCATTAATAGAAAATCAACTACAAGATATTGATGTACAATTAGAGAAAGCTGAAAAAACTTTGAATTGGAACAGTCAAGGTGAGTGCTGGTCAAAAACTTGAAATGCCAAATCGGATTCAAAAATTTCCACAGCATTAAGGGTTGAAGGGAAAATGATAATCTGAGAAAGATCATTATGAGCTAAGGATCAGCTGTTAGTAATTATTCTAATAACCTAACTGGTTAATCATGGAATTTCTGTTTGCTTCTGTCTTTTTTTGAAGTTAAAGAAAGAATTATTCAATGTTCATTACAGTATATTTGTCACCATTGAATCACCAGTGTTGAGTCAGTAACGAAAGTGAATCGAAAATGGTGTACTTCGCTCAAGCAGTTTTAAAACAAAGTTCTAATAATTGAATAAAGGTTTATGTAATGGATTCATGTACAGGTACTAATTATGGTTATGAATATTTCAGGTGTATGGGAATATATTGAAGAAACAAGAGAAAGAGTGAAAGATTTAGAAACTAGAGTACAGAAAGCTAAGAATAATATTGAAGAAATACAGAAGGTTATGACCACGTGGTCTAAGATATCATTATTTGAACGAAAAGAAGACAAACATGATAGTTTATTACATTTAGATGATAGACAGGATAGACTTAATAAACGTTATAATGAAATTAAAACCGCTGGTGAAAAAATACACGCATTACTCAAGGTAGGTTATCCATTGCTCTTAAACCTTTTTTTTCGTTGGCACTGAAATGAGTTGGCATGTGTCATGTGCTTCATGATGTGCATGTCTTTATTGAAATCAAAAAAGAGTAGGCTTATGTCACTGTTCTTGTAAAATTTCCCTCATTGCACAATGCATGACATGGCCCGTCTTTGTGAGCTTAATCAGGTGCCGAAAAGATGCACTTCTGTGATTTCTCTTGAGCTTTGTGAACTTATGTTCAAAGTGCTAAAGAATATTTCTTTTTTATTTCAGGAAAATCTAGACTTCTTCAAAGGAGAAGCTAACTCTGACATCTGGAAAGCGTATGTAGATTATGTAGATGAAATGATAGTGGATGGCTTCTTCAATACCATTCACTGTAGTTTACAATTCTTACTGGATAATACAACTACTAAAGCTATCTGTGATCCTCTGTTTGAGGCTAGACTAGAACTACAAGTACCAGACATGGTGTTCATACCCTCATTGGAGTATGGTGTAGCTGATGGTTTCTATGATCTAGTCGATGGTTTAGTGGGTGATATCTATAAACAGTCTTCGTTGATACCGCGATTAGCAGCACACAGTGGTCAGGAACATTATCAGGTATGCAAAGCTTTTTTTGAAAATGGAGCTACATCTCCATTATTCTGGACTTACGAGGGCAAGTCAGTAATCTAAGTAGACTCTATCAGTCAACAAAAAGACAGGATTCCTAACTCTTATCTTATTGATACAGTCTAATAGGTTGTGGTGCCCTGAAATTTTGAAAGCTGTTAATGATATCATTGGAACAATATCAATATCATGTAGTTTTGTGTTTTTTTTAGTCCCATCTTTGATTTGGTTTTCCCTTACTTATACTTAATGTAGCTATATTGACACTCTACTGTTTGATATTTCAGCCTGATTTAGAAGATATGGAAGAGTTATCTGAAATGAGGCAAGAAGTAATGGATCGTGTCCAGACTATCATGAATAAAGCCTGTGAATACCGTAACTCGTTTGATAACTACGCCTATCTGTGGGTTGATGACCGTAATGAGTTTATGAGACAATTCTTACTCTATAACCACGTATTAACGTCAGAAGAAATAGAAGCTCATGCTGATGAAGGTGTTCCAGAATCTCCACCAACTCTGGCTCAATTTAAGGAACAGGTTTGTGCTCAAAACATTTCTTGTTGCTTTGATTGGAGTTTTCATTTATTTAATAAAAGCTGGGACAGATTTGGAAAAGCTTAATAGTGAGTTATATGCACTGTTTGTCTATCACTTAGGGTATGTTTATCAAATCAGAAGCTCATTTTAGATAGTAATGGTAGTACATTTAGAATTTACCCCATACATTGTTGAATATCATAAGAAAATCCTATGTGGGTACTTGGCAAGCAGAATATTATTTCTGATTCAAAAGTTATGTATGATCTTCAAGACTATGCGACTACTAATGAGAGTATCTATTTCAGATTGATGCTTATGAAAAGATTTATGAAGAAGCAGAACATGTTGATGCTACCAGTATATTTGATCATTGGTTCCGAGTTGATGCCAAACCATTTAAACAAGCTTTATTGAACATCATTAAACGATGGAGTTTCATGTTTAAACAACATCTTATTGATCACGTTACCAACAGGTTTGTTACCATTATCTTTTATACCTATGGATAGTCCATGACTCAGACTTTAATTTGATAATCTGAAGGTTGAAATAAAAAATGAAACGGATACAGAGGTTGAAGAATTGAGGCAGACATAGTAACTTTGGATTCTTGTCCTTATCAATTAGATCAGAGAAGCTGAAAAGTATATATATTGTGTTAATGATCTTCTTAAACCTATATTAACAATTATTATCTTTGTCTTCCAGTTTGAACGAACTCTCCGATTTTATTAAATCCACTGATAACGGCCTATCACGTCCTGTAGAAGAGGGTGATTATGAAGGTCTGGTAGCTGTTATGGGTAACCTGTTCTCTGTCAAAGAACGTCAATCCACAACTGATGAAATGTTTGAACCACTCAAACAGACTATTGAGTTGTTGAAACAATATGATCAAGAGATGCCTGAAGAGGTCCATCAACAACTACAGGTATGTAGGCATATTCCTATTGTCTGTCACATGACACAAGGGCAAGTAACTCCTATCTACATAAGGGACACAATTTTTTGTTTGGCTTGGTAAATGTTCATCACATGAATTGGCAATGCCAATAGGGGTTTTATGAGATATAAGAATGAATTTCATATTGGGAGAAATTGATGGTGGCAGGGAATAAGGAGGCAAGAGTTTCAAAAAAAAATGGCAAAACCTGAAACTTTCTTTGTAAATTATAATCCATGCATTGTTGATAAGGTCTAAACAATTTGATATTAAATTTGCAGGAACTACCTGAACAATGGAACAATACCAAGAAGATCGCCATAACAGTGAAACAACAGATGGCACCATTACAAGCCAATGAAGTTGCCAATATACGCAGAAAGAGTGCTTCATTTGATGTTGAACAACATAAATTCCGAGAACGATTCCGATCTATTAAACCATTTAGTTTTGATTGTGAACAACCTTACATGTATCTTGACAGAGTAAGTTGCTTCTTTATTCTTCTTTCTTGTCTCTTATCTCATGTTGGACTGTACTTTTTCACTTGTGCATACATGCAAAACTGTTTTGTATAATAAGCGATTCTGCACACTATTTGATCTTGCCTTTAACTTCTTAAATTTTACTTTTTTTCTATATAGTCTTTGTAATGTATAATACTCAAAGAAGACATCTCAAGGGGCTCATTTTTCAGTTTGGTTTTCCAATAAACTTAAGAAACTTATTTGTCAAAATTTATCATTGAATAAACCATATTTTATTTATATTATAGAACCATGAAGAGATTAGTAAAATGGAACGTAATATGGCTCAGTTGTTAGAATCAGCAGGATTATTTGAAGTCAACATACCAGACTTCAAACAACTGAAACAATGTCGCAAAGAAATCAAACTACTCAAAACCTTGTGGGATTATGTTATTATTGTCAAGAGCAGCATTGATGACTGGAAAACCACACCTTGGAAAGAAATCAATGTTGAACAGATGGACATGGATTGTAAAAAGTTCGCTAAAGATATCCGTATGTTAGATAAAGAAATGCGAGCCTGGGATTCCTATATTGGCGTTGAGAATATGGTGAAGAATATGTTAACGTCATTACGAGCCGTCGGTGAACTACAGAATCCTGCTATCAGAGAGAGACATTGGCAACAACTTATGGCTGCCACAAAGGTATAGTTTTATATTTATTGAGGAGTGTTTGATCTCATGTTTGATTGGAGTTTCAATATGGGATCAACCAATTTTATTCTATTGCCTCGTCATAGTTCTGCATGTCTCCAGGCCTTGGGCTTCTTACTTGGTTATATTTGCTAATCAAATTTGTTTAAAGCTGTTATATCCATCTCAGTTGTGCTGTAATATTGCATTGTGCATATCCAGTAAACATATTTGACAATATCATACTTTGTTTCAGGTACGATTTATGATGGATGAAAGTACAACATTAGCTGATCTCCTGTCTCTCAATCTACATAACTATGAAGAGGAAGTCCGAACTATAGTGGATAAGGCAGTAAAGGAAATGTCTATGGAGAAGGTCTTGAAGGAATTAGATGTGACTTGGTCCACCATGGAATTTGAACATGACAAACATCCTCGTACTAGTATTACAATATTAAAGGCTAGTGAAGAATTGATTGAAACACTTGAAGATAATCAGGTAAGTCATGGAATATTTGCTACAAATCAGAAATTTTGCAATGTCTTTCTAACATGGATGTCTCGTCTGCCTTTCACATGATAATTCAAAATGTACTTTTGTATTTTTCAAACCCGTTTCCTGTTTTCATTGATAAATATTTGAGATTCTTTTCTCTGTATGTAGGGAACCATACAGAAGAGTGTTGCCTCAGTAAAAATTATTTACTTGTTATTTCAGGTACAACTGCAAAACATGATGACTTCCAAATACATTGCACATTTCTTATCAGAAGTATCTAACTGGCAGAAGAAACTGTCCACAGCTGATCAAGTTATCTCTATCTATATGGAGGTTCAGAGAACGTGGACTCATTTAGAAAGTATCTTTATTGGGTCTGAAGATATCAGAAATCAACTGCCAGAAGATTCTAAACGATTTGATAATATTGATAATGATTTCAAGGTTAGTTTCTTTGTTAATTTTTTTAAAGCATTTTAATTTCTTGTAGATTATTTCATTTATTTCTTCAATGGTCAGGTACAATTAGTTTTAAAGACTATAGTATATTGTTTGTCTTAAAAACTTCATATTGTGCAAAAGTCAATAGACCCCCTACATTTGCCTGCTTGGATATTTTACCATTACTGTACATAAAGATTCTCCCTACCAGATTATGCCCTTGTACAAGTTCTAGTAATCTCCTATACAGTTTTAGTTGATTGTATTTTTGAATGATAAAATATATAAATTGTTTATTACAGGAATTGGTTGGCGAAGTAGAAGTCACCAAGAATTGTGTAGAAGCTACCAATAAACCAAAACTATACGAACGACTAGATACCTTACAAGGTCAACTTAACTTGTGTGAGAAAGCCTTAGCTGAATATCTAGAAACAAAACGTTTGGCTTTCCCCAGATTCTACTTCGTATCCTCTGCCGATTTATTGGATATTCTGTCTAACGGCAACAATCCTCCAGTTGTAAGTAACTCTTATTTATCTATTCTGTGACAGTCGATGTAGGGGGACTAACCAAATATCAAAGTCATGTGCCAACATCAGTGCCTATATGCAATAAATCTTATCTTATCTTGGTCAACTGCTTATGAAGATCAATGAAGTTTGTTACTGGGATGCAATGATGTTCATATTGTCAGGTGAATCGGGTTAGAGAGACTTATGTCTGAATGTTATCCAGTCATTGAAATTGAACTCGGAGGTCTTGTTTGTTATGTGTTCCTTCCATTGCTGAAAAGCAAGTGGGTGTTGTGTATTTTGATGCATACTGCATTGCAAATTTTCATCAGCAAAATAAGGTACAGAAAAGTAAACAGTAAACATAATATTCAATGCTTTTCTTCTGCTTTGTAGGTTGCTCGTCATTTAACCAAATTATTTGACAGTTTGGCTTCATTGAAATTTGAGAAAGATTCTAGTGATAATGAATTGAAATCAGCTCTCGGTATGTACAGTAAAGATGGAGAGTTTGTCACTCTGAATAAACCATGTGATCTCAATGGACAGGTATGTTATTTTATTCTAGCTTTTAAATGTCAATTGAGAATGGTGTCATACTTGCTTCTGCATTTTGTTCACTATAGGAAAAGATTATCCCATACTATTGAAGGAAAGAAAACAAGGAATCTTTGGGTAGATTTCATTGTTGGAATTCTAAGAAAAAAATAGATAGTCCAAAACTTAAAACCTCATGGGACAGCATAACCATTACTCCAGCAAATCCTTCCATTGCATCAACACCTTACTAAGGTAGTAAGATGCAAAATTTCATTTCTGAATTCTGCTTTACAGGTTGAAAGCTGGTTAAATAGATTATTAGAAGCCATGAAAGCTACAGTATTACATGAATTGAATGAAGCTGTACAAGGTTATGAAGAGAAACCCAGAGATCAATGGCTGTTTGATTATCCTGCTCAAGTTGCTCTGTGTGGTACCCAGATCTGGTGGACAACAGAAGTCAATATAGCTTTTGGTAGATTAGAAGAAGGTTATGAAAATGCCTTGAAAGATTACAACAAAAAACAAGTAAGTTTTATTTGTGTCACTTGCAACTTATCTTTCCATTTCTTTTGTGGTTAAGGTTCACATTGGTGCTAGCATTATTCATTTAGCATTAGCTATAATTTGTCCATTTGGTGATACATTGCAAAAAATCATTAGAAATATATCAGATTCAGAATCCACGATTGCATATTTTGTTTCAGTAAGAATTTAGTTATTTAGCTTTGAAAAATGTTTGTTGTATGCTGCAACCTAGAATGTCATTGCTAAGAAATTTTCTCCTTTATTTTCAGATCACCCAGTTGAATTCTTTGATTACCATGTTAATCGGAAAACTGTCTTCTGGCGATCGACAAAAAATCATGACAATTTGTACTATTGATGTACATGCTCGTGATGTCGTGGCCAAAATGATTACACAGAAAATAGACAGTTCTCAGGCTTTCTTGTGGTTGTCACAGCTTCGACATCGCTGGGATGATAATCAGGTGGATTGCTTCGCCAACATCTGTGACGCTCAATTCAGATACTCTCATGAGTATTTAGGTAACACACCGAGATTGGTCATTACACCCCTCACTGATAGGTATGTTCCAATTTCTTGTTATTAAATCAATTAAAGAAAGTTCTAAAACAAATGTAAGCTTTTTATGAAGAATTTGAAAAAGAGTTAAAGGTTATTGAGTCTTGTGTCTTTCTTACAAAATTCCAGTTCCTGCTTTTGGCTGCTTTTAGTTTGATACAGTTCATTAGCTTACAATCTTATAGTTATGTTCATTTTTAATTCTTTTTTCAGATGTTATATCACACTTACCCAGTCTCTCCATTTAGTAATGAGTGGAGCTCCTGCAGGACCTGCTGGTACTGGTAAAACAGAGACTACTAAAGATTTAGGTCGTGCTTTGGGTATTATGGTATACGTCTTCAACTGCTCTGAACAGATGGACTACAAGGTATGATGGTTATTTACACTCTAAACAAGAATTCCTATTCTCTTGATGCTTTCAAACAACATTGACTATAAGACCATAAGACGCCGTACAAAACCCCTCTCAGAGTATGATAATTTGAGGGGCTATGGCCATATGAGGTTTTTTTTTAGTTGTATTTACTTCTCAGCTCCCATTTGCATTTTGTCAACCTTATTTTCTTTGTGAATCTTGTAATTACTTGAATAAAAAATACTCTAAGTACTAATGATCTGAACAGTAAAACAAAATCTGAAATCCAAAATTACTGTTTGGCAATACATTGGTAGAAGCTTATGAACCTTTCTCATAGGAGGTATATCAAATACCTGTTATTTACTGTATGAATTATAATGATTAACTGTATATAATGTATTTATTTCAGTCTATTGGTAATATCTATAAAGGTTTAGCTCAGTCTGGTTCATGGGGTTGTTTTGATGAATTTAATCGTATCTCAGTAGAAGTGTTATCTGTAGTAGCTGTCCAGGTGAAATGTATTCAAGATGCTATCAGAGATAAAAAAGACATCTTTAATTTCCTTGGTGAGGTGATCCGCATGGTTCCTAGCGTTGGTATTTTCATTACTATGAATCCAGGTTACGCTGGAAGAACTGAATTACCAGAAAATCTGAAAGCCTTATTTAGGTGAGTTTTATATTTATAGTTTGCCTTGATTAAAAGAATGAAAACATCATAAGGATAACAACTTAGGTTCACGAAGATCCTTTCTACCAGATGGTCTTTGGACAAACTTCTTCGTATGGATCTTTCTGTAGTTCTAGTTTAAACTTTAAAATATCTGACATTCTATTGCAAAACTAAAATGTCAAACTAACATTATCAACCCAGCCGTCTTACTGAACATGTTGCCCAGTTGACTGACTCTGGCACAGAGTGGTATAAGGTGCGTTAGAAGGGTGAACTGTTAAATATTATGGCTGTCATCACACAATCTTAAAAATAATTCTATTTCTGCATTTCAGGCCATGTGCTATGGTTGTACCAGATTTTGAATTGATTTGTGAAATTATGTTGGTAGCTGAAGGTTTCTTAGAAGCCAGACTTTTAGCTCGTAAATTTATTACATTATACAGTTTATGTAAAGAATTACTGTCCAAACAGGTGAGAATATCATCTTCAGATTATTGTCCAGAGTGAGAAGCAGTCATTATTTAATGAATGATAGCATTACTATTGCAAAAGTTGCTAATATTTAAGGGTCAAAGCTTTTGATGTTATAAAGCACTTAGTTCTGGTGGTATGACAAGAATCACACGTGTCTGACTAAAAATTGGAATGGTGCCCCTCAAGTTCAATGCTAGTGTCTTTGATACACATGAAAAGCCGATGTATAGACCTAGTTCTAGTTTGATAAAACAGAATAAAATATCTGACACAAGATCGTTAAATATTTTTTAGTAATAGTTATATGCATTTTATATAAATTTTAGGATCATTATGATTGGGGTTTACGTGCTATTAAATCAGTATTGGTGGTTGCTGGTTCGTTGAAGAGAAGTGACCCTGGTCGTCCTGAAGATCAGGTAACATATCGTTATATTTTAAACAACATTGTATATTCCAAACAATTAAGATGAGTTAGTTGAGGCAGTTATTGTCTACTGGCCTGAAATTGAACATTTGGATTACTCGTTATAATTTTTAGTTGTTGTCAGAATGCATCTTATCCTTGTAATTTAAACACCTATAAATATTTTCAGGTATTGATGAGAGCTTTGAGAGATTTCAATATTCCCAAAATTGTAGCAGATGATATGCCAGTCTTTATGGGATTGATTTCTGATCTCTTCCCTGCTCTGGATGTCCCACGTAAACGTAACTTGGACTTTGAAGGCCAAATCAAACAAGCCACATTGGATCAAAAACTACAACCAGAAGACAACTTTATCTTAAAGGTAAATTGGAACAAAAAATATCAAATTACTCTCCACTCAACAGTGTGAATTTGAAAAGGATATCTTATGCTTCTCTCCTGACTAAGTACACTCAAGACACACTGTATACTGCTAGCCACTTAGTCTCAAACGATCTTAATGCTAGGATATCCCAAGGTTTTAATGTCAAACACTGTTTCTAGGATATCCCAAAGTCTTAACGTCAAACACTGTTTCTAGGATATCCTAGCGCAAAGATCATTTCATTTAGCCTGTTCTTTAGGCCAGTAAAGTGCAGTTGGAATTCTAATATAATTTTTCTTGGCCATTACCCATTGTCCTTGTAATTTTAGTGCAAAATTGTCAGACATTTGATGCCATGGTTTTTCTTGGTCAATTTCAGGTCGTTCAGCTTCAGGAATTGTTTGAAGTACGACATTCAGTATTTTTATTGGGTAATACTGGAACTGGTAAGAGTGGGGTATGGAACACCCTGATTAAAACTTACCGCAATCAAGGCAAGAAACCTATAGCTATCGACCTTGACCCTAAAGCTGTCACCAATGATGAATTGTTTGGTGTGATTAATCCAGCAACACGAGAATGGAAGGATGGTAAGTTTGGGAATTGCTTCTTTTTTAGTTTCAAAATCTCACACCTTTTTTTTTTTTTACATTCTGTGGTTCAACCCAGAAGAGGTTGAGATAGAAGTGCCTTTTGGGCTTTTTTGCTCGAGGCCTTAAACAGGGCAGCTGATTCAGCCATATTTGCTGTGGAGTGTGCACTCTCAGACCCCAGTTGAAATGGTGAAAAAGGGTACTTCAGTGCACATTGGTATGTCATAAACCATTCATTAGGAGTAGGATACTACCCTCTGTGCTCATTACACATCTTCTTCAGACCAATACTGTGCAGAAAAACAGGATATAAAACTCCATTTTATTCTCTATTTCAGGTTTATTCTCAGTAGTAATGAGAGATTTAGCCAATATGACAGGTGACGCTCCGAAATGGATCGTATTGGATGGTGATATTGATCCTATGTGGATTGAATCATTGAATACTGTCATGGATGATAATAAAGTTCTCACGTTGGCCAGTAACGAACGTATTCCACTCACACCATGTATGAGATTGCTGTTTGAAATCAGCCATCTTAAAACTGCTACCCCAGCCACCGTGTCCCGAGCTGGTATTCTCTTTGTTAATCCTCAAGATTTAGGATGGAATCCGTAAGTTTTGGTTTTTAATTCTTATCAATTTAGATCAGGGAATTTAGCACTGGCCCTTATTTCTATTAACCCCATCAGATGCAAGTTCATAATATTTTTTATTCATGAAACTATATATTCAGTATGGATATGTTCAATATATAACAAGTAATTAGTGATAATCAATTTAGCTAAATTATTAACTCTCCACCTAACTATGAAATTGAAGGGTATCTAACTTTCAAATCTTTTCTTAGAAATTCAGACAAGCTCTGTGAAGCCCTGAGGAGAAATAGAATAACTTTTTTAAAACTCTGTTTTTTCTTATTATAGTTATGTACAAAGCTGGATAGATACCAGAGAAGTCCAGTCAGAAAGAGCCAATTTAACCATTCTCTTTGATAAATATGTACCGACTTGTTTGGAAGTGATGAGACATAGGTTTAAAAAGATTACACCTATAGCTGAAATCAGTCATATCCAGATGTTATGTTACTTACTAGAATGTTTACTGACACCAGAAAATACTCCACCAGATTGTGCTAAAGAACTATATGAGTTATATTTTGTATTTGCCTGCGTCTGGGCGTTTGGTGGTGTTATGTTCCAGGATCAGGTATGTGTCCTTTTTTCGAAAATCAATATCTGAAATCGGCATAACCATTAAAACCATCCAAAAGCATCTGATAAGCATTTGTCAATCATTTCTAAAATGGTCATCTTTCTTCTTTCAGTTGGCTGATCACAGAGTAGAATTTACAAAATGGTGGACGACAGATTTCAAAACCATAAAATTCCCCCATCAAGGAACTGTGTTTGATTATTATATTGATGCTGAAACTAAGAAATTTGAATTATGGACAAAACGAGTTCCTACATTCGAATTAGACCCTGATATTCCATTACAAGTAGGTCTAACTACCGTTACTTCTGTCTTTGAATATCATTCAATGTCTCTCTACCTACAATAGTGAACACTGCTTTATGCCTTGTCAGTGCCTTCTGTTGAATAGTAACTTGCCACCTTTCAACTGCCCTAATCTGAACACCAATTCACACAACTGACAGAAAAACATGATGAAGATCAATGTCAATGATTTGGAAAATACTTTTATAACCTAAAGAAAGGGATAAAAAACAATGAAGACCTGTATACACAGTGTTATAACAAGTTTGACATCAAGAAAGTAGTGTAGGGGAATTACTTATAGCATAATTTCTGTCTGGAATATATTTTCATGATATTCTTCTGATTTGTTCCAGGCTGCCATGGTACATACTGCTGAAACAATCCGAGTAAAATACTTCCTCGACATGTTGGTTGAGAAGAAGAGACCAGTCATGTTAGTAGGTAATGCCGGTACTGGTAAAACAGTACTAATGGGTGATAAACTGATTAACTTATCAGAGGAATACATGGTGACTAACGTACCCTTCAATTTCTACACTACCTCCGAGATGTTACAAAGAGTTCTGGAAAAACCATTAGAGAAGAAAGCTGGTAGAAATTATGGTCCACCTGGTACAAGAAGATTGATCTACTTTGTTGATGATATGAACATGCCAGAGGTAGGCTTAGCTTGAACTAGTCCAGTATGTACACATACTCAGTGAATTGCAGAATTTCTTAATACGTACCATCCTGACTAGAACAGTGGGGTCATTGGTAACTGAAATCCCAGCTGCTGCCACCACGCCAGTCAGTAATCAGGCACACTTAAAGGGAAAACTCTTCAATCAATGATGTTAGATATTGTATTGTAAAGATGGCGGTTTTACAGTATGACAATAATAATACGAATGAATTTACATGCACGTGCAGGGGGAGGTAATTCAACAAGTACAGTTCGTACACATAAGAATAGTTCAGGCTAGTCTAATACGTAACTACCATGAAATGGCGATGATGCTTTGATATTGAAAGAACGCACTCCATCTTTCTCAAGGATAATCACTATGGTATTCCAAGGATTCTTCTACCATCTGGTCTTGGAAGTGATCTTTTCCAAATTATCCACACCCATTTACAGCTGGATCCATTGGCATGAATAGTATTTGTTGCATATCTTTTCTTTATTAAAGTAGTAAAACTTCATCTGTCTGTTTCAGGTTGACAAATATTTCACAGTCCAACCTCATACATTGATTAGACAACATATTGACCATGGTCATTGGTATGATAGAACTAAATTATCATTGAAAGAAATCCACAACACTCAATATGTAGCCTGTATGAATCCTACTGCTGGTAGTTTTACTATAGATTCCCGTCTCCAGGTAAGTGATTACTTAGGAAGAAAGAAATTATTTGAGTTCAGAATTTGAATAAGGGTTGGTCAAAAATTTTCATAGAGTGTCTTTTGCTTGTTTGTAAGATATAAATATTCGTTTATATATTCCCTGTCAATATTCAAAAACTCATTAACAGAAAAATATTCATTGATCCAAATATCGTAGAACCCTGTTGGTTGCCAGCAATCAGGAAAACCTAATATTTGCATGCTTTTCATAGAGAAAGGAATATTTTTGTGACTGCCAGGCATTCTATGGAAGAATTCAAACCATTATATATGTTAACCATAATATAATATGGTAATTTATTTTTTCAGCGTCATTTCTGTGTGTTTGCTTTGAGTTTCCCCAATCAAGATGCCTTGAAGACAATTTACACTTCCATCTTATCTCAACATTTACAAATGAATAATTTCCCTCTTGCTGTACAGAAGTTTACTGAGCCTTTAGTTAACGGTGCTCTGGCTCTCCATTCTAAAGTCACCACTACCTTCCTACCTACTGCCGTTAAATTCCATTATATCTTCAATCTTAGAGACTTATCTAACATCTTCCAGGTAAGATAAGCTTACTCAAATTTTAATACTTATAGTGTTGGATAATACGAAACATAACATTTTGTAATAAATAGTTGTCCATATTCAGGCCTGGTATTCTCGAAATGATCTTAGCGCTAGCACATCCTAGAATCAATGTTAGAAGATAAGAACTTAGGACATCCTAGAATCAATGTTAGAAGATAAGAACTTAGGACATCCTAGAATCGATGTTAGAAGATAAGAACTTAGGACATCCTAGAATCAATGTTAGAAGATAAGAACTTAGGACATCCTAGAATCGATGTTAGAAGATAAGAACTTAGGACATCCTAGAATCAATGTTAGAAGATAAGAACTTAGGACATCCTAGAATCGATGTTAGAAGATAAGAACTTAGGACATCCTAGAATCAATGTTAGAAGATAAGAACTTAGGACATCCTAGAATCGATGTTAGAAGAGGACATCCTAGAGCTAAGATAGTTTCGAGAATACATAGCCTGGTCTACCTGTTACTATTAGCCCAAGTTGCAAAAAAGTAGGACCTTAAACTACATCCCATTTATGTACATCGAAGGCCCTAAGGTATCCAAACTGAAACCATGTTCGAAGAATAGATAATAATTGAAGCCACTTAGCTAAAATAAAATCAGAAGTGTTGCCTGTTGTGCAGATAGTGTTAAAATAATGTCACATGTGGACAAACTGTTCACTCATACGTTACTGCATGAAAAATAGACTAATATTGCTTAATAATCAATGATATCTTGAAGAAAAATGAAATGAAATGAATGGAGTTTTACGTCCTATTGAAGAAAAGAGAATGCGAAAATTATTGTATCTTGTTTTGTAGGGTATATTATTCTCTACAAGTGAATGTGCCAAGACGCCAGCTGACTTAATTAAACTGTGGCTCCATGAGTCAGCTCGTGTCTATCATGATAAACTTACTGATGAAAAGGATATTGAAATGTTTGATAAAGTACAGAAAGATGTTGTTAAAAAGACATTTGAGGTAAGACATAACTTTATAGAACTATATATAGTTAATTGTAGAACAGTTTTGTTAAGACAAGTCACTATAACATAGTAATAGCAAGTTCAGGTGCCCCTTGTTTTCTTGTAAAATCAAAACAAAAAAGTTCAATATCATGTAATATTCTGAAATATTTTATGAATTTGATAGAAATTTGCCTTTCTGAAGTTTGCATAAGAAACTAGACAGTACGCTCTTGAAAATTTTCAATTTATTTCTTTCATACATTTAAAAAATTTTATTTCAGGATATAGATGAAGCTGTAGTGTTCCAAACACCAAATCTGTTCTGCCATTTTGCCCAGGGTATTGGTGAACCTAAATATTCCAATGTTGCCAGCTGGCAGGAACTTAATAAAATATTAGTGGAAGCCTTAGATAATTATAATGAACTGAATGCCGCTATGAACTTAGTGTTGTTTGAAGATGCCATGTCACATATTTGTCGTATTAATCGTATCTTAGAATCACCTCGTGGAAATGCCTTGTTAATTGGTGTGGGAGGAAGTGGTAAACAAAGTTTATCACGGTTAGCTGCGTTTATTAGTAGTTTAGACGTCTTCCAGATTACCTTACGTAAAGGCTACAGTATCGTGGATCTGAAGACCGATATCGCAGCTCTGTATAAAAAGACTGGAATCAAGGGTGTAGGCACCATGTTTTTAATGACAGACGCTCAAGTACCAGATGAACGGTTCCTGGTATTGATCAATGATTTACTAGCATCAGGTGAAATTCCTGATTTATTTGCCGATGATGAAATTGAAGAGGTTATCAGTGGAGTAAGAAATGAAGTCAAAGGTCAAGGGTTAGAAGACACAAGAGAGAATTGTTGGAGATATTTTATTGAGAAAGTTAGAAAGACATTGAAGGTGAGATTATGGTTGAAATACATAATGATGTGCAGCTTGTGAAAAAGTTCATAATCTTGTTCTTTATGCAAGAGCCAGTTTTTCAAAACTTGAGATGAGTGTAGTGCTCAAGTTATCTGGGCAAAAAATAGAACCTACCTCTGCCTTCAATTGATGCTATCTTGGATTCACATAGATAATAAAACCAGATTTCAGTCCTGCCATGCTTCATTTATCATTCAGAGGCGATCTCATGTATTGGCACATGACAACAAGGGCAAGTAACTCCATAAGACTTAAATGGCATTATATTTGATTTCAGGTGGTATTGTGTTTCTCACCAGTTGGTGCAACTCTACGTGTCAGAAGTCGTAAATTCCCTGCTATTACCAACTGTTCTGCTATTGATTGGTTTCATGAATGGCCTGAAGAGGCTTTGACCTCTGTCAGTGCTAGATTCTTGGATGATATAGAACTGTTACCAGTAAGTATTATTTAAGTATTATACTACTTTTCATTATGAAATACTTCCTCATAAAGTTCATTAGCTGCTAGTTTTGTCATTTGGAATGCTAGTCCTTTGTTATCTTTTCTTATTTATGATGATAAACGGCACAATATGTTAACCACCAGTGGCTCTCTAACCTGCTGGTCTTGGTTCTGTCTATCACATCTTCTAACCTGCTGGTCTTGGTTCAGTCTATCACATCTCCTAACCTGCTGGTCTTGGTTCAGTCTATCACATCTTCTAACCTGCTGGTCTTGGTTCAGTCTATCACATCTATCGAATACCTTTAGATAGTACAAGAATCTCTTTCAATAATGCGTGTCTGAAGTTTGACACAGAAAAGTAAACAGCAAATTTGATATAACCATAAGTTTTAAATTCATTCACTTTTACTTTTTCAGAGTGATATGAAAGTATCCATAGCCAAATTCATGGCTTACGTCCAAAAATCTGTAAACGAAATCAGTCACTTGTATTTAACCAATGAAAGACGTTACAATTACACCACACCTAAAAGTTTCTTGGAGTTAATCAACTTGTACCATAATTTACTGGGTATCAAAAACAAGGAATTACAGGCTAAGATTGTCCGTTTGGAAAATGGTTTAGAAAAACTCCGAAGTACCGCCTCTCAGGTGGATGATTTAAAGTCAAAACTGGCCTCTCAAGAAGTAGAATTAGCCCAGAAGAATGAAGATGCTAATAAATTGATTCAAGTGGTCGGAGCTGAAACTGAGAAAGTCGGTAAAGAGAAAGCTATTGCTGATGAAGAAGAACTGAAAGTATCAAAAATTACGGTAGAAGTCGAGAAAAAAGCTGCTGATTGTGAACGAGATTTAGCCAAAGCTGAACCTGCTCTGCTTGCTGCTAAAGAGGCTTTGAATACATTAAATAAGGTATTTTTTTTTACCAAATTTGACACTCGACAGTTGGAAATCGAAAAAGAGCAGGCTAATGCCGCTGTCCTGGCAAAATTTCCCTCATTGCACCCTGCATGGCGTTGCCCATCTTCATTAGCCCACATGGTGCAGAAAAGTAGGACGTAAAACATTCATTTCATTTCATTTTTTACCAAATTTGAGCTTGAACAATTTGTGTTACAGATTCTGAAAAATGGCCTGTTAGATGTTCTAAGTATTGTTTTTTCTATAAATAATTAATAGTTTATCTGAAATGAAACTTCAAAAGCATGTGTTTGGCCCTTTTTGGAAAATCTACCCAGTTGATATTGTTGATTTAGAATTTTGTCATAATAACTTCACTTCTAAAAGTCCTTTTATCAATGATCATGTTTTTCATCTGTGGGTGTGTAAATTTGGCATCCCATGTAGTCCATGAATCTCATATTTTCTATTTCCTTTCTATTTCAGAATAATTTGACTGAGTTAAAATCTTTTGGCTCACCTCCAACTGCTGTTACCAATGTTACTGCTGCCGTCATGTGTTTACTAGCACCAGGTGGTAAAGTACCCAAAGACAAGAGTTGGAAGTCTGCAAAGAGCTCAATCATGAATAAGGTGGATGCCTTTTTAGATAACCTAATTAACTACGATAAGGATAATATCCCCGAAAGTTGTCTGAAAGCTGTCCAACCTTTCTTAAACGATCCTGAATTTGAACCAGAATTTATTAAATCCAAATCTCTAGCTGCTGGTGGTCTGTGTGCCTGGGTTGTAAATATTGTCATGTATTATAACGTCTACTGTACTGTGGAACCAAAGAGAATGGCCTTGAAACAAGCCAACGATGAGTTATCTGCTGCTCGAGAAAAGTTACGTGTCATCAAAGCTAAAGTAGCTGATTTGGAAGCCACTCTTGCTACGTGTCAAGCTGAATTCGAAAGAGCTACCTCTGAGAAATTACGCTGTCAACAAGAAGCTGAATCGACTGCTAAAACTATCGAGTTAGCTAATCGTCTCGTGGGTGGTCTGGCATCAGAAAATGTGAGATGGGCTGAAGCTATTAATGGATTTAGAGAACAGGAGAAGAGTTTGCCTGGTGATGTTCTCATTACAACAGCTTTCATCTCATACGTTGGTTGCTTTACTAAGTCCTACCGTTTAGACTTGATGAATGCGTATTGGTTACCGTATTTGAAAGAGAAGGCTCAAGATATCATCGTGTCTGAAAATCTGGATCCATTAGCGTTGTTGATTGATGATGCTGATATTGCTACCTGGAATAACGAAGGTTTACCGGGAGACAGAATGTCCACAGAAAACGCTACTGTACTAACAAGTTGTCAAAGATGGCCACTGATGATTGATCCACAGTTACAAGGTATTAAATGGATCAAGAAGAGATATGGTGCAGATCTGAAAGTAATCCGACTTGGAGCTAAAGGTTATTTGGAAGCTATTGAACGAGCTGTTACTAATGGTGATGTAGTCTTGATTGAAAATATTGGAGAATCAATCGACCCTGTATTGGATCCATTGTTGGGTAGAAACACCATTAAGAAGGGACGTGCTATCAAGATGGGAGACAAAGAAGTTGAATATCATAAAGACTTTAAATTGATTCTCCAAACCAAATTAGCCAATCCTCATTATAAACCAGAAATGCAGGCTCAGTCCACGTTGATCAATTTCACCGTCACTCGAGATGGTCTTGAAGAACAGCTGTTAGGAGCTGTAGTCAGCAAAGAAAGACCAGATTTAGAAAAACTGAAATTGGATTTGACTCACCAACAGAATGAATTCAAGATCACCTTGAAAGGATTAGAAGACAACTTGTTAGCTCGATTGTCTGCTGCCGAGGGCAATTTCTTAGGCGATTACGCACTCGTAGAGAATCTAGAAACAACCAAGAGAACTGCAGCAGAAATTGAAGTCAAGGCTGCCGAGGCGAAGAAGACTGAAGTAGAAATTAATAAAGCTCGTGAAGATTACAGACCAGCTGCCTCCAGAGCTTCTCTACTCTACTTCATCATGAATGATCTTCTCAAGATCAATCTTATGTACCAATTTTCATTGAAGGTATGTACAGGACATTTTCAGAATATTCTTTGAGAAAAACTGATAGATTTGCCTTTTTTTAACCCAGAGCTATCAGTTATAATTCAGTTACTTGTGAATTTAATGTATTCTTAAAATTCTCTGAGTGGAAAAAATACATCCGTCAGCTGATAAATTAAATAAAAAATAGACAATTCCTTTTAGTAGCCAGATATGTTGGTTCTCTGTTTATACATCAGAAAATTGACTAAATGATCAAGTTTTCCTGTGAATTATTTGAATTACATGTTTCCTTCCTTCTATTTCAGGCTTTTAGCGTAGTATTCGACAAGGCAATCGATAAAGCCGAACCAGCTGAAGATGTAAAACAGCGAGTTCTAAACCTGATCGATTGTATCACCTACTCAGTATCAGTGTATACCACTAGAGGTCTGTTTGAGAAGGATAAACTTATCTTTTCTACGCAGATGGCCTTCCAGATTCTTCTCTTGAATAATGAGATTAATCCTGTGGAACTGGATTTCTTACTCCGATTCCCTGCCGTACAGAATCTTACCACACCTGTAGATTTCCTCAATAATAACTCTTGGGGTGGAATTAAGGTAAGAATACTTAAACTGTTTGGGACTGTTTTCTAGGATAGGCCTTAATTTTAAGGTTAATACACATTAAAGTCTTTAGTCAGGCTCTCAACAACTAGGGGAAATTACTCTTATTACAGACTTATCTTAAGACCACAATATTAGTCTACACTATTTCTTTTGAAAAAAGAGTTATATAGGCTCCTCTTATAATAGATTATGCAGGAAACATTTAAGCGTATGCTCGCATTTGATCCAGTTGATTATATTGCATTATTATTGTAATTTTCAGGCTTTAGCTGCCATGGAAGAATTCCGAAACCTAGATAGAGATATAGAAGGTTCAGCTAAACGATGGAAGAAGTTTGTTGAGAGTGAATGTCCAGAAAAAGAAAAATTCCCTCAAGAATGGAAGAATAAAACATCCCTACAGAAACTATGTATGATGAGAGCTCTACGTCCTGACAGAATGACTTATGCTATTAGGTAATATTTGAATTGTATTACAGTGATAGAGAGGATAATTCCCTATATGTACTTTGGTTGATAAAACTCTCAAATTCATTGGGATATAAAGATGCTCATTGACCAGGTGGTAAGCTACTGCATTTGAATGTGTTACACACAGGCTTTGACTGCCTTCACTTGCCAAATCAAGTGCAAAAAAAAAAGTGACTCAGTATTGGATATTTAAACATTAATTATGGCTCATTTTAAGAAGCACAAGATTCCAATGAGTTAAGTAGATTCCAATGAGTGATATAGTGTTTAATATTTGGTATATTTTTTGTAGGAATTTCATTGAAGAAAGGATGGGAACTAAGTATGTTGAAGGTAGAGCTGTAGAGTTTATGAGATCCTATGAAGAGTCCGGACCAGCCACACCAATATTCTTTATCTTATCACCTGGTGTGGATCCACTGAAGGATGTAGAAGCTGCTGGTAAAAAACTAGGATTTACTGAAGACAATAAGAACTTCCACAATATATCTCTTGGACAAGGTCAAGAAGTTGTGGCTGAACAAGCTATGGATATTGCTGCTAAAGATGGACATTGGGTCATTCTACAGGTAAAGAACTTATTTAGTTTTAAATCCAATAAATACTTTTGTAGGTGTATTAAGCAAGGTTAGCCATGGTCACCCTTTCATATCCATGTGGCTACTTTTTTTCGATGTTGGGAATTAGTACATTTTACCTGACCTTATGGAAAAACTTCATGCCACTGTGACTGGTCTCAGAGAGTTTTGATTTTGGCAACTTTTACCAGAGCAAGTATCCCTTGGGCATCAATAACTGGGGCAACCATTAGCAACTCTTTAAATCATTTTCCAGTTGGCTCCAGATTAATTTTCAATATTTTTCTCTCATTATAGAATATCCATCTTGTAAGTAAATGGTTATCAGCATTAGAGAAGAAATTAGAAGAATACAGTGAAGTTGCCCATGAAGATTATCGTATATTTATATCTGCTGAACCAGCGTCCAGTAACGAATACCACATCATCCCTCAAGGTATCCTCGAGCCAGCTGTCAAGATCACCAACGAGCCCCCAACTGGCATGTTCGCCAATTTACATAAAGCCCTTGATAACTTCACCCAGGATACACTTGAGATGTGTGCACGAGAAACAGAATTTAAAAGTATTCTCTTTGCACTCTGCTATTTCCATGCTGTGGTATGCGAAAGAAGAAAGTTCGGTCCTCAAGGATGGAACAGAGTCTACCCATACAACACTGGAGATTTGACTATCAGTGTCAACGTATTGTACAACTATCTTGAAGCCAATGCTAAAGTACCATGGGAAGATCTACGATATCTGTTTGGAGAGATTATGTATGGTGGACATATTACAGATGATTGGGATAGACGATTATGTAAAACATATCTTGAAGTTTACATGCACGCTGGAATGGTGAGTCTAAAAATATTTTGGCTTTTAGATCAACTGGCATTACCTAGTTGGTTTATTTTAAGTTGGTTGTCCACAGTCTTTCCTCTAGTTGACAAAGCTTAACTATTTATTACTGTATGTCAGGGCCCTATCTCTGCTAAATAGTAACTGTCAATCAACCTTTACCAAGCATATTTTCACATAATGAACAGATACAAGCTTTCTTCCTATCTGTTGCATGCCTTTAATCTTTAAAGTTTTGAATTCCCAATAAAATGAATTTTGTTATTTTCAGTTGGATGGTGAGCTATATTTAGCACCCGGATTCCCCATTCCACCCAATACAGATTATAAAGGTTACCATGCCTATATAGATGAAGTTCTACCACCAGAGAGTCCCTATCTATATGGTCTACATCCTAATGCTGAGATTGAATTCTTAACAACAACCTCTGATAACTTGTTCCGAACTGTGTTTGAAATGCAGCCACGTGATGCTGGAGCTTCAGGAGGTGCTGGTGTTAGTCGAGAAGAGAAGGTAAGTTAAATCTCAAGACATCAAAGATCAAATATGGTTTCTGGGTGGATGTTTGCCCCAGACAGTTATGATATTAATCTACAAAAGTAGTTGCCTCCATTATGCTACAGCCTTACAGATCAAAAATATTTTACGTGCAATTGTCAAAATTCGAAAGTGGCATTCTTCAAGCTATTTACTTTAAGCTTTTGGGTTGAAATCCATTATTATTTATTCATGTAATATAGTTGTATATATATTATGTTGTCATATGTAATATGTGCTGGTGGCCTGCTACTGAGATTTGTAAATAAAGAAAAAAGGAAAAAAAAAGAAGTCCATTGGAAAGCTCAAATAAAGCTTCATTATGACAGTCAAAATGTTGTTATATAGTAAAAGCTTAAATATATCAATGTTTATTATAAATGTCTACCCTTTTAACTGACTAATGAAATATTTTGTTATTGTTTAGACTAAAGGTATCTTAGATGAGATCGTAGAGAAAGTTACCAGAAGAATTCAATATGCTAGAGATTATGGGTAAAGTACCCTTAGAAGAAAGAACACCCTATATCGTTGTTGCCTTCCAAGAATGTGAACGAATGAACATGCTAACATCTGAGATTAGAAGATCTCTGAAAGAATTAGATCTTGGTTTGAAGGTAAGATTTCATTCTTGTTATTTGACTATTGGATTGGTGGTAGACATAAGATTCCCCTCAGATCTTTTAATGGGAGTTTGAGGCTCATGTAGATTAATTGTCTCATCATATGAGAATCAAAGAGAATGCTCTGTGCACTACAAACTGTCCAGTTGATAGATTAGGATCCCTTTACTGGTCAAATTTTTCATTCAGATGAATAAACCATACTACATCAATGCATAGAAAGACTGGCTCAAATTATAGTGTAATATTTCTGAAACTAAATATATCTTTATTTATTGTAGGGTGAGCTTACTATTACAGCTGATATGGAAGATCTGAGCAATTCCTTGTTCTTAGATACCATACCAGAAACATGGCAGAAGAGAGCTTATCCTTCCTTATATGGTCTTGGAGCTTGGTATGCCGATTTACTCCAGAGAGTGAAAGAACTTGAAACCTGGACCTCTGATTTCCAACTTCCCGCAGCCGTCTGGTTGGGAGGTTTCTTTAATCCCCAGTCCTTCCTGACAGCTATCATGCAGCAGATGGCTCGTAAGAACGAATGGCCGCTCGACAGAATGTGTCTTCAGTGTGACGTCACTAAGAAAACACGAGAAGACATGGCCGGACCTCCAAGAGAGGGCGCTTACGTGCACGGTCTGTACATGGAAGGTGCTAGGTGGGACACACAGACTGGTATGATCAATGAAGCTAGATTGAAAGAACTAGCTCCACCCATGCCAGTTATGTTTATCAAGGCTATCCCAGTTGATCGACAAGATACGAGAAATGTGTACGAATGTCCTGTATATAAGACGAAGAGTCGAGGCCCAACTTATGTCTGGACCTTTAATCTTAAAACTAAGGAAAAGGCCAGCAGATGGGTTCTTGGTGGTGTTGCTCTTTTATTACAAGTATAATCATCCCTATATTACCAATATCAAAATTGTCTATTCAGAAGTTTTATATTTTGTCAAAGATGTTGATTATACTATGATTTAGAAAGTGCTAAGTATAGCATGAATTATTAAGATTACTGTGATTTGGAATGCAGAAAATACAACTTACAATATTATATTAATTCAGAACTTATCAAGAAAAGCATGACATTTTACTATGCTAAGAAAAGCATCAATATGATTGTGCTAAGAAAAGTATTAAAATATAACTGAATTTTAGAAGACACTACAGCTTAAAATATCATTAAATTGTAGTACTGTAATTCAAACTGATACGTTATGAAATATTACTCATTTTAAACCATGCTAAGAACAGCATAATTTTACCTCTAATACTTATTGAAAATTCTTCCTTTGAGTTATATTTTGAAGCATTGAATAGAATTCTTCCAAAAATTAATCCAATATTTTTAAGCCACATGCAGCATTGTGATATTCAGCATTCCCTCCCTTATTTATTTTCTTGTTGATTTTATTTGTTCAATATTTTTATAGACTTCATATTTATTCAACCACTATTGTATTATATATCCAGGCTTATTGCTGAAATAAATTATTATGTATGTTCAACACTTGGTTTCTTATTGTTGAGCTTAAAAACGATGTGATCTTCCACCACACAATATTGACTCTGACCGCCATGTTTTCAACAGTATGAGTGCAAATTGTCTACCATGAAAGTTCCGATAGCACTCTGCTTATGGAAACTGATGAAAAATGCTGAATGAATTGTTTCACTATAATATGGGGGTCCACAGGGCAATGTTTCACACACAGCCTGTATCCCCCAATTGGACAATTTTTCACGAAACAAAGAACAGGCAGTCAGGACAATGAACTACCAGAAGAAAGAATAAATAAATGGAGATAAGGCATGAGCATTCTGACCAAAATTTCTAGAACATTGTTGGCAAATTGAGCTTAGCTTAAATGGTATATTCATATAAGAAATAAGCAGCAGTCCCGTAAGCAAGTTTTTTCGGGCAAAAATCTCATAAGATGACGGATTTGGGCAATCTAAGATATCTCGCCTCCCTTTGACGTAAACTTTGATATAAGTCAAATATATAAAACTCAAGTTGTTTAAAACTTTTACACTTTATTAGGTTCAACAGTGACAGAAGACTATTTGGGTCCAAGATGGACAACTTTTACTGTCCAGGGGCCTTATTTTCGAAAACTTAACTTAGATAACATCCAGATTTGAAGAAATACAGTAATCTGATTGGCTAACAAAACTGAATTTTAAATCATTTTAGTGACCAATCAGATGACTTGAACACAAAAATCATTTTAATTTAAGTTTTCAAGAATAAAGCTCCAGAACTTCCAGTGGTGCAGACTATTTACTAGGTGAAAGGATTTGGCAAAAATATCATAAACTCAGTTTAAATCCTTGTATATCACAGACAGGGTTTCTAATAATACATTTCACAATTACATGTATCTCAAAACTAAACACATGGTCAAGCAAGGATATTTTAGCACATCAGAATTTCCTTAACCAGTTCACAGCCAGTTCACTTTATTTTTAGTTTACGATTTCTATGATTAAAAGTTAAAAGGTATTATAAAGAGGTTTTCCAAAACTTTTATGTGTATTGGGGACAATGGTAGCAACAATTTGCTCCATTCCAATTTTCAATCAGTCGTGTGTGGTTCCTGCAATTCCACTAAAACTAAGTGTTTGATGACATAACTTTTCAACTAAGGTGATGCCATCAAACACCTCTTTTTGAGAAATTGCAGAAACCAGACATCTGACTGAAAATTGGAACAGTGCAACTTGATGCTATCAGTGTCCCTGAAGCACATAAAAGAATAAGAAAGCCTCTTTATAATCCCTAAACCAGTGGACTAATGGTGGTTATGTTTTGATTGAAAGCTGAATGAGCACAAATATCTATGCTTGGACATACCAGTATTTGACAATTATCTCAAAACAATATTAACCCATGCAGTCCACTTAGTCCAGTGTCAGTAGTGCAGAACTGAATAAATCTGGCTTGAATATCTCAAATCAGTATTACGTACTCAAAAATAAGTGGCCTGATAATATTAATGCTTTGAAGATTTCATGCAATAACAAGGGTAGCATTAGCCAATCAACCAACTTAACTCAAGACAGTCATTTTCAGGGAGAATTGGCCAATAATTCCAAAAAAATGAAAAAGCATTGAGCAAAAAAAAAATATTGGGATGATTTCACTGTTTCCAGACACAGGGATGATTTAAACAATTGCACAGATATACTGGAGTCTCTGCTGCTGTCATCCAATAATAGGAGAGATTGGTCATGATGTCATAGAGGTGGTACCACATGATGCACAATCTTTAACAGTTGTAAGAGTGGTTTATCCTACCAATTGTCCTTAAGTCATGCATGTGTTCTATTTTCAGCATATCACAGCTTATTCGCTTCTCCTATTCTATTGGCTGGATACCCATATTGTGACAAGCTGTACCACAATATATCAGTGATACATCCTGCCAGCACGATTGGACCCAGCAAATACCAGTACCTTGCTTGCAACACGGTCAGACCCACAAGATACAATCTTTGTGATATTTGCAAAACTAGTTCTCCTGATAAAGACTGTGTATCAAAAACAGATGAGCTCTTATCAACTGGGTAGATGTGCAGATTCAAAACCCTATTTGTCCTGATGGGGGCTGTGTATTGAAAACGTGCCATCAGAACAAGATGAGCTCCTAAGAACTGGGTAGATGTGCTGATTCAAAACCTATTTGTCCTGATAAGGATTTCGTACTGAAAACTTGTGCTAGAAGCAGGAGATGTTCTCTTATCTACTGTTCACTTTGCTACTTTTTCAGCACTCTTGTTTCTTGTTAGGACTCGTAAACACCTTATATCAACTATACCAAACATGCATTTCATCAGAGGTCAGACCTACAATAAGCAGTTATACATCTCAGCGAGTATACTAGTTGACAAGTAGGAGGGTAATAAATAATTATATAAATACTGGTAAGTCGGACAAACATCATTATGCACATCCAGTAGGAAAATATTTGCAAAATAGATAATAATAGTGGATTTAAATTTCAAAGTAAGAAAAAAAGCAATGCCAGTGAAGGTGCTAGCTCTCAATCCTACTGTAATCAAAGTTTGTCTGTAAACATCCTTGCATGTGCATAATCTATTTGACCTACTTTAACCTGTGATACTATAAATGTCTTATTATAAATATTGTATATTGAGATCACAGTATCCAAATATAATCTCATCTCATAGCATCAAAATACCACATAAATATCTTGAGATCTTTTCAGATTATCACAAATACCCATTGATATGAGATTATCAATTTAACAGCTCAACATTCCATGTTCAAATTTGCCCCAAGTTAACAATATATATAATCATATAGATGACTCAAAAAAGCTTTAAATCAGACTGGCAAGCAATGTGGTAGTCATTCAGTGGGGACATTTAAACCAAAATTACTAAAGTAACTTGTTCAATTCAGATATCATATCATATATTAAGAATTTGACACAAAATGAAATGTTTTGATGCTATGAGAATAGATATGTTCAATGGGAAGACACTTTTTATTCAAGTAATGTCAATATCACATGCCAGTCTGGGCCGTTGCTCAAAATTTTCAAGGTTAGACATTTTTTCTCAAAAATGGAAGTCTTACTGCTGATTTTCCTCCTGTGAAAAAATTCACGAGGAAAAGAATTAGCACCAAAATTTAAAAGCACAGTCAGTCATTTGAGAGCTTCAAACAAACATGACTGGCAAAAACAACCAAATCATCAGCCCTGACATGCATCAGGCCATGTATTCTCCAAACAATCTTAGTGTTAGAATGTCCTAGAATCAATGCTAGACGATAAGAACCTAGGACATCCTAGCTCTAAGATCGTTTCGTGAATACGCTGCCTGTTGACTAGGAAACAATGGATCTTGTTATTGTCATGTTGTAATATCATTTAAGTTCAATTATTCTGCTCTCATAGAGATTCACATTCAATATTCAATACTTAATCACATCACAAAACAAATACGACAAAAACAATATCAAAACAAAAACAACAGGTGCAATTTAAAAATAACCAGAAATTTTACATGAACATCAACTTATTTTCATCATCTAATTTAAAATGGAGGTCGTTAAACTCCATTCATTTATTCAATTGAAATGAACATCAGCAGGATTCTAATTTCAAATCGTAACTTGAAATAATCAAGGAAAAAACAACAATTAAATCACAAAGACGTAAGGTCCAAAGTCCTGTTCTCTCAACTATTCTTAGAATTCAAATTAATCAAGGTGAAAGTGAAAGTAAAATTTTTAATGAAAGGGGTCTAGATTCTGAAAAGTCTACAGGACTACAAAAAATTTCTCGTCCATATTTTCTGTGTATGTTTTGATGTCCTATACATCCTTTCTTTCAATTGCCTACTGCATCAATAATTTCCAGTTGACAATCCAAACCATTTCTAGTTTTAGGCTTGGGAACTCTGATTGGTTGATCAGTTGAAAGTAACAATATTAACCAATCGGATTTGGGTAATAAGATCATGTGATTGCAATGTAATTACCACTAATTATACAAAAAAAAAAAAAAAAATATGACTTAAACAAAAGAGGAACTGAATCTTTATATTTCACTTAAACGCATTTTAAGTCCATTCATTCTCAAGTTCAGAAAAATAAACTTGCGTTGGAATGAAAAGGGGTTAAAAATGCAATAAAACTAAAATATAAAGTAAATCTAACCTAATAAAAATGTTTATATTGTTCAAAATAAATAAATAATAGTGCATCAAAATAATTTAAAACATGTCAAGACGTTTTTTCTTGGAGGTATTGTGGGTAAAATTTCATTTTCAGTGTCTGTAATTCTCTGACAACTCCAACAGGTGAAAATTGAAGTACTTATTTCAAAACAATTTCATTTCGATTGTCTGAGTTTATGAGAAATAAATTGGACATTCTACTATGTCTCTGTATAATAAATTCAACAAAGCCATATGGTTGGCACTGTCGGAGTTATCAGAAGATTACTTACACCACTTTATTTTCATTGCTCAACATCATTGCTGTACGACATTTCTCAATAATAATTGCCTCTGTGTAAACTAATATCATGATGGTACATATTCATATATTTCTATCATTCCCTTTATCACATCCTTTTTAACTCAATTTCATTTCATTATACTCTAAATCTCAAAAGCAATCGCTAAGGTCAATATCAATCAACCATAAACTTTCTATTGAACTCTTCTACACATGCATACTTTCCGTCAATGTGATGCTGTATATATATGATTGGAAGAGCTCATTTGTAAAATTAGGGGTGTTTTTGTTGCTGTCAAATCAGACTCTTCAAGATTCTTGAATTGTTCTCACACTGTTTATACTGCAGTGATATTATTGACCAATCAAATTTCTTAAAATCAATTTCATCCATAAATCCTAGGATTTTACTTATGTAAATGACATACATTTCAACTTGTCCATCCATCCTTTCAATCATCCATGCTGTACCATTATATAAATTAGATGACTAGAATTGATAATGACAGCATGCCCTATCTAGGTTTAAGATCTTTAGTCTTAAGATCCAAGTCATATCAAAGTATATAATATATTAATCTGAAACTTGCTGACACTCTACCAGTCTTTAAAACAGAATTGAAAGTAATGCCGTATCACTCTTTGTTGTTGTATAATTAAAAAAGGAAGAAAACACCTTAGTAAAGCCCATAAAACTGTTGAAAGCCAACATAGAGACAAACAAGTTCTTAGCTGAATGTGGATTTTGATGTAGTTATTTTAATCATCTATCAACTTAAGTGATCGTGAAAACTAAGCCTTGTTTCATGACGATTTACAGGGGTTCATATTTATTTTCTTATCACCTTTTCTACCTTTTAAATGGCAGAATCTGATAGATGGAAACATTTACAAATATATCTTCACCATTTTAATCCCTTAATACAATTTGATTATCAGATAAATGCAAAATCCCATAAAAGAGGGACGAATCTATTTTTTCTTTTTCCAAGGATATTTCCTTAGTATCAATGTCAAATGATCTCCGGTCAATCAAAGGCAGCAAGTTTCAGAATAATCACCACCAGGCATTAATCAAAAATATTACAAATGGGTATGACTAAGACTTTGCAGTCAAAGTGCTGAATTATTTTTTCTACTTTCAGTTTTCTAATACATGTACACTACTTCTTCTTGTGACTTTTGATATCTCCCAAATATGATATGTATTATTCTATCTAAAACCACCCAATAAACGGTATAATATCACAAACTAAAATCCCTCTAGTCCATTATCCTAAAACATATGTATCAATAGGCTTACAAATACCAATTGGGTTGACAGGGGCAGGGTTTGATTACTCTTCTATTCCTTATACCGGTAGCTTATCATCTTCTTAGTCTGAAGAAATACAAAAATATTTCATATTTAAACTATTTGGTTTTAAGATTGAAGTAACAGGTGAATACAAGACTCCTGAATAGTTTTTTAAATCAATACTTGTTTCCTACTACAAAATTTTTTATCATTAATTCTTCAAGTTCACTTCAAAAGAAGCAAAATTTGATATCTGACATATGTGCGAAAATAGTAAATTTTAGACCCTACTCACCTGGAAGGTCCGGGACTAGCTCCACTGTTATTAGTACCAATACTTAAAGAAGAAAATCCGCTTTGACATGATTGTAAACTAGTCATAGAGCCTCTAAAATAAACAAAAATATCACAAATGATCTATTTATCAATAAAATAATTAATAAAATCTAAGTTGAAGAGTTGTGTCAGAATTTCTTTAATATGATCAAACCTGGCTGTAACCTCTTTCAAGGCTTACTGCCATTTACTGGCCACATAATAAGGCAATATGTACCCAAAGCCAGTTACCAAGTGACAATGTTAATGTCATACTCTTTAACCCTTTCAACCCTAGCGGCAGGCTTACCAGCCACACAATTACGCAATATATACCCAAACAAATCGGCTGGACCAATGGACATCACACAATGTCAAATGCTTAAACTTATATTACTGGGAGTTCAGGGTATATGACGTTTTATTATATTCACATTCAGGGTTCAAAGTGTTAAGACACAGATCATTCAAACCTGGGCTGTGGTATTCAGTAACTTCTTTTAATCCATTCAACCCTAGGTGACCGTCACGCAATGTTAACATCATATGCTTTAACTAGTATTACTTGAACATAATATGACGTTTTATTCCATTTTGACTGTAGTTCATATGGAGTTACTGTGCAACCATTTGTTTTTGATTGATTAAAATTATGTCTCTTATGAAGCCTTGTAACCTTTTTGTACTTTAACAGTCACTTACTTGAAAGCCTCTGATTGTAGTAGTTCAGTATAATACATCACTTTAGATTTATGTGATGTCAGAGGGAAGTCAAATGATGCTCTAGCTGAATCAAAATATTTCCACTGTAATATATAACTACCAGATTGTGATGTAACATGGGAACCCTGGAAAATATAAACACAAGGACTAACTATAACAGAACATAGAAACATGAACACAAATACTAACACAACCATACTATCATTATCAAACTAAATAGAGCATGGAAATATAAACACATGGATTTTTTTTAGTAAAAAAATATTTAATTCACAAATATATTCAAAGAATTACATTATGAAAAGGATTGGGGAATAGAGGAACAGGCTTCAACTATATTACCCCTCTCCTTAACGAAAGGATGCTATCATTGTGAAAAATAAACCAAAGCATGGGAAAATGAACGCAAGGATGCTATCATTTGTTTCTATCACACAGCTATGCAAGTTTGTTGTTTAGTTCATTTAGCATAGATCATGAAGGGTTAATATGAAGAGACTTACTAACCACAGCTGACGCTAAAAATGTGTAAATTTATGTATTAATTAATCAAGTTAGTGACATATTGCCAGATCCTGTTGGCTTCAATAATTAATATCACTATATAGCAATTTGAATAGAAATTAAAAAATAAAATAGTCATATGATAGGTGTTCTGGTTGAGTAATTTATTCAGCATTCCATTCATAAATAAAAAAACAAATAGGCTAGTGTCACTGTCCTCTTAAATCATCCTCATTGCACACTGTTTGGCATTGCTTCTTAGCGGAAAAGTAGTAAGTAATATTCCATTTAATTTCATTTCATTTGTAATTCTAAGATGTAAAAGTTTTTCACTAACCTGTACGCTGTCACCATCTCGACATATATGGGGTGGTTCCACAATGCTTAGATCCACGCCCACCACCATAGACTTAGTGATGTATTGAGTAGACCTGATTCCGCCCACTGCACCACTGACATGATGTTGATGTGCCGAATCTGTTGATTGACTCTGTTTACACCGGATTACAGTAAATGTTATATCACCTTTGAGGATATCGAAATCCCACGTTATCACAGAACCTCTCTGAGGCACTTGTATCAATACCTGTGGATACAAACATTTTTTTAGAAGAAGAGCGGATATCCCTATAATGAGTTTGCAGGCCCAGTTGCAGATAGGAATTAGGTGGTCAGTATGTCTGTCTATTCTTGCAAAACTAGTCACAGTAATGCAGCAACAGTTTTTGGACTTGAAATTAGCAGAAAACTGATGGGTTTAAGAACAACCTCAGAGAAAAATAGAAAAACCTGATCTTTGCTGTAACTATGGCATCTTAATCTTTCTCTGTGATTTGAAATACAATTTTTTCCAGATGGAAACTATACACAGTGATTTCAGTGTAAATCTTATTTTGGTGCATTGCCATCAAACTGAAACTGTGTGCAGTAAATTCTTGTTGTTGAATAGGGCCTCAATGTCAAAGCCTCAGAGTCAAAGCTATCAGTTAAACATACTTTGAGCAGGCCAACAACAGGCTATAACAACATGAAAACACTAACCTCATGAGGAAAATCTTTAAGCACATAAGCAGTAAGATATAAACTATCAACACTTAAAGGAGGGTCATCTGGTGATTTATCTATTAAATCTTCTTGATACAGAGATTTCGGTACCAATCCACCTTCTGGTACACCACACTGTAATAAAATACATACTGATAAAACATGTTATAGACCTGTGTGTCCATGTAAACCCTGCATCTTGTCCAATTAAAGCCCTGTATACTGACCAACCTTAGAAGGAACACCTCAGGATTTCTTGGCATAAATTTATCAAGACATGTAGTCAACACATACAGATTTTTATCATGCCCGGGGTTCCTTTGGCCTCCTCCTGTAGTGATACTGGAAAGTTGAAGTGAGCACATGATATGAATAATCTGAATCATATTGATTGACCTAAAGCCAAGGTTGCAACAAAGGATTATAATCACCAGCACTTGTTCAAAAATGCCAGAAATTCCCTGATCACTCCTGATGTTAATGTAGGGTAAGTGCATCCCAAATTTTAAGTCAGCACACCAAGAACTTCAATCAATAATTGGTATATCATTTAGTCATTCAAAACACTGTTCACCATAAATACTTACATAACAATCCCCACCCAGGAAATCAGGTACATATTGTTTATCAATAAACTCGATTAATCCACCAGGACCATTATAATCATTTCCACCATAAATCATAAACTTTTTACGAGTATTTTCATCTATAAACGGACTAACTAATGTCCATAGTACTGGAAAAACACGAGGAGCTCGAACGATCAACAAACGACCCATAGTTTCGGGATAATTGGCTTCCACTATTTCTATGATTCGTAATAAAGCTCGAACACCTGGTCTCCACACATGTCTCATACTTAATCCATCTAGATCAACAATACACGTACAAGCACTGAAAGATAATAAATATTTCTATGAATTTCTTTTTTGGGAGATGCTTTATATTTTCAAAAAAAATCTCTGAAACATAATGTTTTTTAAGATTTTTGCAATTTGGTATATCTTCTCAATGTTCATAAAAGTTTAATATAAACGTGTAGTACAATTAGGGCTGCTTATCTACCACCATATTAGAAGGGACATGGGTAGATTTCAGGTTGGATTGGTTACGTAAAAGAAAGATCTCTTCCATGAAAATTAGGCAGAGTCAACTAGTAATCAATTAAATTTCAGACAAACTTGACCATGGATTTTATTTTGGGTAATTCTTATGTAATTCTGTGAACTATAAGCTTAATCACAATTTTAACAGTGAAAATATTTTACTATTGTAATTCTATGAACTATTATAGAATTGCCTCTTATCTTACCTGACAGGATAGCCCCTTTTATTGGTGGCCCCTTCAGCTCTCCTTAACCCTTCTTCATTTACTGATAATACCTATAATATACAAAATTTTTAATGAGTAAGGCCAGGTGAAAACTTCTAGGACATCTTAATGTACCGGTAACACTATGACTAGGACAGTCTATGGGATAGATATCAGAGTCAATAGAGGTTTACTTTTCCATATAGGTCTTAGTAATCATTTCATACATACATGTTTGAGTATAGCTTCTTCTCCTGCTGATTTCATCAGTCCTTTTACATCCATCTGTCCTAGTCGTAATATATATAATGGTCTCCCTTCTACAAATATAAGTTTACATGATTATAAGTAACAAAAATGTTTAAACCTGACATAGATCACTAACTATAATCCAGAAAATATGGTTTAAAGACATCTGCATCTGCACAAAAGATTCCACAAGTTTCTACAAGTCTGTTTTAGCTTGACTTGATTAAGTGCCTTGATAAAATACAGTGTATTTAATACACACAAATGACTCTGATTGTAATGCAGTATCCTGAATTGAAAACCTTCAAAAAAATCTGAACAAGGGAGCTGTAATAGAATGATCACTTGTATAAAATTCAGGTGCTATTAAAAAATTCTAACCAAAAGTATAATTATTGTCTTACCTTTATCAGAGTAATGCCAGCCGCCAGGGTAATATGACTGCATGGCAGGAGAAGGGGTGTAGGTGTCCAATAAATTATCTATATTGTGTAGTTTACGCCAAGCCATAGAATGAACCAGCATTTCTCTTGCTTTATCAATATTAAAATCTCTAGCACGTAAAAATCTCAGGATATGACCATCTTTAGGAATCTTAAATAGATAAATAAACTTATTCCAATGTATGAAGTTGTCATCACCACTTCTATTTACCCATGAGATGGTCATGGTCTGTTATTCCTGTAATAAATGCTGCTAGTGCAAATGAAATGAAATGAATGGAGTTTTACATTTATGGCAGTTAGTGCAGAAGAAGGGAATACTATCCTTACCTTTCCTTTATGAGTTTCTCGTAAACTTTGTCTTAACTGAACCAAACTACTCTCCTCCACCATAGTAAGATGTCCCAAAAATCTTTTAATATAATCATCATCTAGTTTACCCTTAGCTTCTGGTATAGCTACTATCACATCTACAAATAGAAATTATCACTAAGATTTGGCCTTCAGCTTATGAGAGTTTTGTACTTTTGTCTTGCCTCTAATAATTAATGATTTCAAGAATGCAGTACATTCCTAGTTAAAAAGAGGTAAAAGGGGGTCTTGGTGGATAGAAAATACAATGTATCACACAGTTTGGTACTTGCCGAATTTGTACTTAACATCTCTTTATACTACATTTATTAATGTTTGACAGAGCCAGAAAAATTAGCTCACAGGAATGGGTGGAAAGATATTCACTGATACCCTGTATCTCAGACTTCAAAATCTAACCGTGTGACAGGTTCTCATTAGTCTTATAACTAACCTTCATCTTCATCCTCTCCATTTTTACTAATGGTAGCAGCAGATGCCCCTAATACTAGACTAGCTTGACTATGTTGACTAGTAACACTGTTAGAGCGAGATCGTTGTAACCCACTATCCTGGGATGGAGCATTTTCTACAGTTGGTGTTTTTTCTCGGTCTTCTTCCGAGGGTCCTGTCCATGGAGGTATATTGGTTATACCTTCAGATATTAGTTCATTTATATAATACTCTATAACCTCTTTACCCTAAAATAGATAAACATGTCAAGATTTTCAACTGTACTAGGTTCTATTCTGAATAGCATACACATCATATTATATCTCTTCCCTGTTCAAAAAGTACAGGCCAAGTTATCTCAGTTAATCCATTACTAAAATCACATACATGTAGCAATTTCAAGCAGGTAATGTTTCATCGGCATATTAGAGGAACAATTTTATGGATAGATACTTCTAGAATATTTATTACTTCAACGTTTTAATGTGTACTCACACACAATATAATGATAATATAATTTCAAGGAGGGACTTCAAACAAAACCATATCAATTAACAGCTTTCTAATATTGATGTATAGGAAATCAACAATATAGATTTATTAACAGTACTGCACAGAAAACAGTTCCACAATCCCCTCCCCCACCCTTCTGTGTGTTGATCAATGTTTCAACCTTTAAATATGGTATATTACCATTTATTGCTTGAAGCAAGAAATCAACAAGCTTGATATATCAAAGGTACAGATCCTCCCCCTCCCCCTTCCCCTCCTTTCTGTGTGTAGATCAATGTTTCAAATAATATATAAAACCACGTCAATTAACAGCTTTTTATTATTGATTTATACGAAATCAACAAGCGTGATATTTTAACAGTGCTACATATCAAAGACTACTTCTCCTGCCTTTCAGTGTGTAGATCAATGTTTAAAACCTTCATATATAATTATAATCACATCAATTAATTGCTTATTCCATATATTGATTAATAAGAAATCAACAAGAAGGATATTTAAGATCAGTTACACCTCCCTCCCTTTCACGCCCCTCCTACCTAACCTCCTCTCTGTGAGTAGATCAATGTTTTAACTGATATACATAACAATATCAATTAATTGCCTATTGAGCATATTGATTTATTTCTATATTAAAGGAAATCAATAACATAACTAACCTTTTGAATATTAGCTGTATATTGTTTCATAGCAATTTTCTCTACAGTACTTTCAAAACCGAAAAAATGTTTAATATCGAGACTAGCATCTTGTTCAAAACAGGTCCAGTTAGAATTTTCTGGATGTACCTGAAAAACAATAGAAATTCTTTTATGGAAATAGGTCAGAGATAGAAATATTGCAGGTTGAGCGCTAGAGTGCTCTTCCATGTGTAAGAACAATTCTGGAAATAGCTTGACACCCTTCAGCCCTTCAATGAACTCTTCCAAAAATGCATACAGTGAGAGTTATGTTCATTTTCAAACTCAGGTGGGATTTTTGGTTCTTTACAATCATTGGTTAAAAACTGGAGTGAATGAGACAAATTAGAGTTAAATAGAGTTTAAAAAAATCCTTTTTGACTTACAGAATAATTGCAATGTTCATTAATAGTAACCCTGGAAGCAAAACTTTCGTTAAAAGCAGTAATTTTTAAAGTTCGATTTCTTCGATCCAAGGCATTGGTCTGATTAAATAGCACATAATCCACTCCAACAATCTGCAACAAAGAAATAACACTAACAGCTTGTAAGTTGTGAATAATTTAAAATTTTCACTGCTAACTAGCTCATTAGGCTTATTGTCATCATGTGCAAAACCATAAACCATGTAAAATGCTACATATGCCTACATGGCAGCTAGTAGTAAATGTCAAATTTAGTGGCTCACTGGTGTAGCCCTTGTCGCTAAGAAAACAAGAGTATTAAGGTGGCCAGATATTAGTTGGTAGACAAGAGAATAAGTTCTACTTGTTGAACTCCAGTAGGGACACACGCCGAAAATAGGTCAGTTGTCTGAAGATCACAAAGCGTGAAGCATGTTTCACGTTCTGTTTTAATATTTCTATTAAATTCTCTAATACTTATAGTCATACAAATATATAATGGCTTTAAATATTGATGTAATAAATGAGAAATAATGATAGAGCTACATTTCTGCTTTTTTTTTAAATTTTTTTCAATATTGTTCAAGAGAATTGGAATAGCAGCCTCAAAATAGAACTGAGAGTCTTAGAATGTCTTTGCATTGATAAAAATATAACTCTTTGTAAGTTTACATTGAAAAACAAAACCTATTTCTCTCCTAGAAATCATCAAAAGTCACAATTTGGCTGAAAATTGTCTTCTGTAAAAACAGATTTTGAAGACATAATGTGTGCCCATGTTTAAATTTGTATCAATGCAAAGACATTCTAAGACTAACAGTACCATTTTGAGGCTGCTATGTCAAAATTCTGAATAAATAATTGGAAATATTCAAGAAACTTTTTCCTTTGCTCAGACAATAGTTCCATCTGCAGCTATCCCTTAAACACAAGTTATTTCACCTTTTTCAATAAATATGGTGCATCAACATTCAAGCGACATCTCCTTTCAATAGTTTCCTCAGCTCCATCTTCACTGTGATATTCAGAGATAATTTCACTGCCTAGAAATACTGGAATCATTTTACATGTTGGAAATCTCTTTTGGTAGGCCTGTAAGAAAGAGGAGACAGAATATATAATTTCTTTTATCAAGCTTGTATTAGCAAAAGAAAGTTGGAAGAGTCATCATACATGCATATGGGATAGGCCCTACATTTAAAGGGCTATCAACATCGAGTAAACTCTTGTTTACATAAATTTTAAAAAATCATTTTTCTCAGGGTTGAAATTCTTTTTTTGGCTTATGGTAGGCCTGTTAGAGGTAGAAACATAATGAATTTCATTCCATGAAGCTTATTTTAGAAAAAATGATATCACCACAAATATACATTCTTAAAGTATGGGATAAGCCCTAGGCTCTATAATCAAATGGGTATGCTAGGCCTGTCAAATAAACTCTTGAAAGTAAAAAAATGTTATTTCATGAAGCTTTATTAGCAAAAAAGTTGGTTTATATCATATCAAATATATATTGTCAGTCTATGGGATAGGTCTTACAAGTTAGGGTAGGATAGGCCTATTACTATTAGGAGTGAACTTTCCATGGAGATTCTCAAGTAGCTTAGCGGTGTAAAAATTTCAACTACCTAATAAATGACAAGAATAAACCAATCACTTACAACAATAAACAATAAAACAAGTTATATAAAGCCTATCAGAAATATCATCAACATGATCATGTTATGCAAATTCTACATCTTTTATTCAGTGAGTGACCTTAATGAACTAAGAATTATCTGTAACATTAACTTGATTGCTTTTCTGTTCCTGATGAGAATGAGAGAGGAAAACCACAATGATGACTAAAATGTATGATTGAATTAAGCTAGTAAATAGCAAGCCGTGTCGGATTGATAGGCAATAGCTGTCATATCTATAATATTCTCAAAATCACAGATCAGGATTTACGATTGATTGATTTCCATTTGCTTGTTGAACTTGAGTTGGGGTTTAGCCGTTGCGCTGAGCTGTGGATTTAAAATACTTACGGCCATCACTATTTCAAACGGGTATTTGTACACCCGAACGGGTGATTGGTATTTCTGCACCATCTCAAACCCGTCAATTCAGCAAACCATCAGACAAAAAACAAAACAAACATAAACAGATATTATAACTGTCAAAAACTAAAAATCGACAGAAAAATAACAAAACCGGCAGCCATTTTCTAATCCAATAACGTTTGCGCATGCGCATCCAGCTAGCTTATCCAGTAAACTTTTACTATCGAGGGGGATCTGTGACAAAATAGGCTAGAGCTTGGTCGACGTGGCATACATTTAAAAGTCACTTATTTCACCTTCTTGACCACTTTGTGTTACGGTTACTGAATATGATAAATTCCTGAAAAGATCATCTTTAGAACACACTGACCGTCGGATGTCATATTTGGCCTCGATTGGGGCACTACATCTAATTGAATATAAGACAACAATCCAACTTTCTGACGACTGAGTATACTCACATCTTCATGAAATTCTGGTTTCGATACTAAATGAAATTAAAGTTACTATTTTCTTTGATTATAAATATATTATTTATTATAGCAATAAATTAGAATAGCACATTTAATGAAATATCCACATATTACAAAGATAACAATTTCGAAGGGATCATTTTACCAGCAGGACTTGGTCGAGCTTATTCAAATAGATACCGTGTAATTCGTACCCATTTTTAGTTGGGTAGACTGAAAATAGCACAATAGACAATAATATACAAATAAATTATTATATAATAAATAGCACATTCACACTATCAAGGGAGATAATTTATACAAATGTAACATCTCCATCACCAAATTCACCTTCAGATTTTCTTTCAAACAATTCACGTATTAATTTTCTTTTTTCACTTTCAAGCTGGGTTATTTTAGAGTCTTTGTCTTTATTTTCTTTAGCTAGGATATGATTTTGTCTTGTCAGCTGCTGATTGGATGGGGGTGCCTCTCTGAAGGATACATTTATATGATTGGGGAACCCCTTGCTGTTATCATCAATAAGATTTTTAAGATGGCGGTTCACCCCCTGTATTCGCGTTCTCTGGTAATTCATCTGCTCTCTATGTGACACCAAGGAGTTGCTGTTGAAAAGATAATGACGGGCATACTTCTCCTTCACGTTAACTTGTTCCAATTTCTTTTTATACCAGTCTTTTGTTTCGTCCACGACATGTTGTCCCTGCAATAAGATTGTTTTCTCTTCGCTAAGCTGCTTCAATCGAATATTGAGCGCTTGATCTAAGTCGATACCAGTTGTCAACGTATGACGTCTCGTGGATTCTTTCGGTGATGTTCTTTGACAGTTGATGCTTTGTTTTCTGTGAGAATGGTTGACGTTGACATAAATCGGTTCAGATTTAGTCAAATCTTGTTGTTTATGCCATGATTTCAGCTCGCTCAATAGACTGTTACATCGAATGTCTCTGGCTGGGATCTCGGGTGCTGTGTCGTTTAATATGGTCGGCCGCTTTGGTCGAGGTGGTACTGGCTCACGGAGGGTGTTGGAACCATAATGGCTCGTTGTTCTGGTGGTTGGGTTGGTTTGATGAAAACTTTTGCTCCTGGATACTGCTGAAACTGGTCTTTCTAATACGTTATTTGGTTTAATGGCCGCAGTGACCGGAACTCTAGGTTTGGAGTACACTGGCTGACGAATATCCTTCTGTATACTACTCTCTTGGGTTTGTGTTGCAGATCTTAGCTTCTGTTTAGCATTGGAAACTAACGCTAGCTTCAAACCTGATACAAAGAGGTCAAAGGTTAAGAATCCGTTTGCAGGAGCAACGTTTTTGAGAGCATGTAATACACCGGGTGGTAAACCGTTCACACCTCTATCATTCCATCGTGTTTCAATATCTCGTAAGTGAACATAACCGTTCTTGTCTTCATCCAGAATATCGTAGAGTACTCTCAACGAATTTAAGAAGTTTTTCGGTAATCCATCTTTAAAATCTTCCATCTTGCACAATGTAAATTTGTCTTGTAGGCTAGTGGTAGAAGGTGAATTGATAATGACATGGTTTAGATAGAGCAGGTTTATATATTTTACAAAATGCGTTAACTTTGATTGGTAATGAATGACAGTGACGAATCTCACTCCTCATTGAAACAACTAAATGATCAATTTAATTTGTTGGTTGTTAATTGGTTAATAAGTGATCAAGAGAAGGATTAAAAGATTTAACAATAGGGATTATCTTGCCAAACAGTAAAAATTGACAGTTGCAAGTGTGAACTCTTTAATCTACACGTGTCATAATTGATTATATGTGAATGGCAGTTTGCCTTCTTAATTTTGCCCACACATTGTGAAACTAAAGAAATTACTGACCAAACATATAACTAACTGTCAACGACTTTCCTGTTATTTTCGTAATTTTTATTAACGCATTTTTAGTCTTAAAGTGCAATTACCATAGGGCATTAGCATATTGCATATGCATATATTTGAAACGTCTGATAGAAATAAAGTGAGGGTTCACTTTGCGGTTAGGATCATTTTTCCAAAATTTCAAGCTATTACGGACTGCGTCTTATACCTTGACTGCCATATAGGAGGATAATCTGATAACATTATTTTCGTATATTTTCTAAATATAGCTACGTTATATGTAGCTATGATATCAATATTTATCAGTTTATAAGTCAGTGATACGAAATTCAAAACGCAAACAACATTGTTCTACATATAGCACGTCTAACTTATCTCATCAGATAAAATAAAGTACATACCATACCGGCTTTAATTCAAAGGTGGGTACATTAGTAGCACATTTAATAATTTTCATAGCATCTGTCATACAGCATTTTGTTTGTCATGTGGAAGATCGTGTTTAAATTAGTTTCAGGTTAGACATAGAAGATCTCTATATTATAATCGAGCAAAAGTTTTAATGTACATTCGGATCCGATGCAAAACATACACGCCAGTAGCCCACCTTATTTTCGGAAATTATTGCAAATCGCACATTACGTTATGTTTATTGTTTTCAAATACAAGTAGGTATTGAGGGGAAGGGAGGGCGGGAGTAGCAATACCGCACCGAAAAAAAAAAAAATCCCCCTGACAAAATTCCATAGCACCATAGCCCCTTCTGATATAATTCCGAACAATCTAGTCTGCCCACGGCCTGACTATGTTGTGTTATGTGTACATAAAATGTTTTATTTTATCTTATCGAATTAGTACTGATAGTCTTAATGATTTGCGATAATGAATATACAAATTTGTGTAGTTAGAATAACCAGAAGTTACTTTAAGGGTTCAATTTAAACGATATCGTATTGTAATTTATCACGAACAATCTGCAAATCAAATATATAGTCCTGAGGATTTTTACAAATCTAGTAAAATTAGGCAACGCTCGGTAGTCTCTACTATATCGGGGAACTATAGATTGTCAGCTGGATCTTTGTATCTTAGAGTTCAATACGATTGTTAAACCGGAAATGAACCGGAACATTTTGAATTACTACCGAATTTTTTTTTAAATCATGTTATATTTGAGTTGTAACGTTTTATATACGTCTAAATTCAAGGGAAGGAATTATCTACAATTTTAGTTGACCATTAAGGATTTTTTTTATGAAAATATGTTAAATCTAATTTTAATATGAAGTACTGGGGCTGTATCGCACGGGTGAAAGACATGTTCTGTCATTGGGAGCATCGCACGGAGGTTCAATGATTAACTATCAATATCACCGCCATCGCTAGTGCTCAGAAGCTTTGATGAAAATATGATTTTATTTGATTTGATGGAACGCCATGTTTTCAAAAATTCTGTCTGGGGTTCTGATAAGCTGTATTCACTAACGTACAATCCAATCAAATTACAACCCCCGTGATTTATACACGTGTCTAACGATGTCAAGGTATTAATAGCTTGGTATTGTGGAGATAACTGTATGTCCTTCTGTTACGACCATTATTGAACGCAGTAGACTGCTTGAGGACCATTGACCTACTTAAAATACAGATTGCACAAACAATAACATCTACTCATGCACGTGCAACATTACAGGTCACGTGAGACCAACTCACGTGCCATTACATACACATAGAAACTTTTTCAATCAAAATAAACTTGTTCCAGGTAAATAATATTAATTTTTTATCGCTTCGTCATTCATTTCAATGTTCAATGATTAGGGGTGGTAAAAATGTAAGCGATATCGATGATTATTTACATGCAAGCACATTCAAGGTATATTCTAAATGTCGTAGGCTTTCAACCACTTGGACATGTCCCAAGGTGGGGACATTTGATGTGTCACAGCCAGTCACAGACTGTGAAAAATAAAAACTTTCCAACTACAATATATACAACATCTCATATGATGACTACACTATACACAGTCTAAATTAAGATTGTCTTGCAGTACTCAGAGAATTATTACTATCAAACTATACGAGAACGTGCCTGGTATACAATCATAGATACGCATTCGGTATTTGGGGACATCATTTTCATGCTGATTCGATTTGTGGACATATACCAAAAACGGGTTGAAAACCACTGCTATGAGTGATTATTATTTTGTTATTATAGGTATCTTGTTACATACCATTTTACCCGACATGGCCTGCCCTAAATATGTTCGATCTCCGATCGATGCGATGCGTTATGCCACATTATTGCATATCATCTTATATAGTATACGTTTAATAATAAAAATATTAAATCAGAACCTGAAACATTTTGTTTTTTAGAGTTTCACGCTCTGCAAAAATTATCAATTATTGATGTATCGAGTATTAATTTCATATTTGTTATTATTTATGATATTGATTTCAGATGACCGATTTAATTAAAACAATGGATATCCGTGTATTTGAAGGGTTATTTGGTGTATTGTTAATATCATCATTATATGTTATCTATCAACAAGATATTATATTAACAATAGCAGGCGTTATAGGAGTATACATCGGATTTAGAATCATCAAATCCAGAAATAAGACAGTTGTACCTTACTCCAATAAAACTGTTCTAATAACCGGGTGTGATACAGGTAAAGATTCAAGACAATTAGAAGAAGTTATACTCCTGTTGCGTTTCTAGGAAACTAAGGGGCCGAGTAGGAGTCACAGAATTGTAAACCTCGCAAAGGGAATCATGCGTGAAAGAACTCAATAAGAATTTAGAAAATTGAAGCTACAGAGGGGGCCAAGCCAGATCGGCCTCATTTATAGGAGACCATGCCTCTTAAACTCCCTGGTTTGCGATATGACTTTGATTGAAGATCATATTAATTGAACCACCTAAAGGTTCAAGACTGACCCCAAGAACTAGTTTTTATTAAACATGTACCTAAATTAACAACATTATGAATCTTAATTTGTAGGTATTGGACATAATATAGCAGTGAGATTAGGTAAAAAAGGAGTAACAGTACTGGCATGCTGTCTATCAGCTACAAGTCCCGGAGGAGAAAAATTGAAATCTATTGGTAGTAATGTACATGTTCTAGACACGGATGTGACATCAGAGGATAGTGTACAGAACTGCCTGAAATTCGTCAAGACAATATGTGACAAAAAAGGTAGGGGTACGATTTACCTTGTTTCCGACACTCCTGGCGAATGGGATGGGAAACATTCTTCTCGACGGTTTTATGAACATCTGGGAGACTTAAAGAGGTTGTAAAGAGATTTTCTACAAAAATGTCTGTATCGGGGACACTGATAGTATCAATTTGCTCCATTCCAATTTTCAATCGGACGTCTAAAACTAAGTGTTTGATGATGTCCATTATTGCGAAGAGCCCTATGTGATAAAACATATTTTGCGATTATTGACGTCATCAAACCTTTAGTTTTAGTGTAATTACAGGAACCACAGACGTCTGATTGAAATATGGAATGGTGCAAATTGGTGCTATCAGTGTACTTTGTTTATTTATTGCACCTAATTTCTGCATTTCTGTATATTTCGAAAGTAAGTCAATATAAATGATATTGTATTACATATATCAGGATTATGGGCGATTGTAAATAATGCTGGTATAGTGCGATGTGGAGATGTAGAACTTACTACCATGGAAGTATATTCTCAGATCATACAAGTCAATTTATTCGGAATGATTCGAGTTTGTAAAGCCTTTCTTCCTCTTGTCAGACAAGCTAAAGGTAAACTCTTGTTTATTTCTCGTTTATAGCAAACTCTCAGTGGCGGAGCGAAATGGGGGAGGGGGCAGAGACCACTGCAAACTGTAGCGATCCATGTCATATCATTAGACAAGTGAGGGTTTTGAATCATGCACTGAAGCTAACTGAACACATGCTCCCCCACCCCTCCCTCGGGCCAGAAAAAAATGAAAAATCGATTCTACTGTCACTGCCAAAATTGCGTTAGATGTATTGTTTGCCTTCTTAGATTAAAACATTTTCCAGGGCAAGGCCTCCCTGATCCCCACAACATGACTTGCATCCAAACGTGGAGCCCCTGTTATTGAAATCCTGTCTATGCCACTGCCTATATATGTAATAAAATGAAAAAGAAAATGTCCCCAAGAGCATGCCATATAGGTTGGACTTTTCTATTTATTTCCAGGTCGAGTAGTCAACGTGACAAGTGTAAGAGGTATCATAGCTTATCCAGCTTTCTCGGCTTACAGCATGTCCAAATTTGCTGCCGAAGCCTTTTCAGATAGTTTACGCATGGAGATGAGCAGGTTTGGTGTAAAAGTTATCATAGTTGAACCTGGCAATTATGGTGGAGCCACTGCCTTATGGGAAGAAGAAAACGTAAGTCAACCAATCTCAGAAATAATCCACGAATTAATTTCCTGTCCTTGTCATATCCCCACTAAATGTAGCTTGCTTAGTCCACTTCTGGTTTATAAGGATAACGCATGGAGTTATGTGATAACGTCTGAGATTACTTCCGGTTTTATGATCTACTATTCCACATCTAGATGGACTAATGAAACCAAGCGGGAAAGCCAGGACAGCTACACAAATTCCGCTACTGGTGGTATCAAGAAATACCCAAACCTTGACAAGACTTTTCAAGATTTTGTAACCACAATCCAATCAAAAATGTTTCTGTACCTTTTGATCCATAATTACCAACTTAATGCCTGTCCTTGTCCATTATCACGTGGCATTGATTTCGGTTAATGGTGAGGACTTCTAGACAGGTTTGGTTTGTCCAATCAATTCACCCCCGTGTTTCGGTTAATCGCTATTTTATATCCATTACTTAGAAAAAGAAGCTTTTAAAATCAGTAGACGACATGAATGCTGCAGCCAGCCCGGATGTCTTGAACACTTATGGAAATGGGTACCTGCATAGATTAGCAATGAATGGCATTGAAGGTTGTAGCACGACATATCCTAATCTCATACCAGTGTCGGATGTTTTAGAAGACGCCATCTTTAATCAGAAACCAGAATCGAGATATCTAATAGATGGCAGTAATAAATTGTATGATATTGACTGTGTAAGTATGTGACTAATGGCCTTCAGACGGCCTGAGATGAATTTTGACCATTAAGAGGCCTTAAGTTTTACTTCATAATTGACCTTTCACAGACCTAAAAGGGGGGCGGCAATGGCGTATTTACCTATTTCATAGTGAGATAGGCTGATAACGAAATTGTGCTTGCCCCATCTGGAACACATACCACACCCCATAATAGTAGTTACGAACGTGAAAAAGCTTTGTATATTATCCCAATCAATTCGGTTTTTGATTTCTTTCAGATCATGGGTCGCTTGAGGCCGCTTATACCAACCTCAGTAATGGACTACATCACCATGACATTTTATGGGCCACCAAAACCACCAATATTCAAACGATGATATAGCTAAAATTGGCATTATGCCTGTTTTTTTTTTTTGGTTATGGTATCAGGGTTTATTTAATGTTATTGTTTATCATAAATGTTGAACTTTCCACTTGTATAGGCCAACAGACCAAAAACTTGATCCCGCATTTTCCTCTTACACCAATCGTGGAGTCGTCAAAGGTATATTTATATTGTGATATTAAAGGGATTGTAAAGAGGTTTTCAAATTTTCTATGTGCATCGGGGACACTGATAACATCAATTTTCACCATTCCAATTTTCAGTCTGCAGTCTGAATTCTGCAATTCTACTACAACTAAGTGTATACAAGGCCTTCGCGATTAGTGACGTCATCAAACACCTAGTTTTAGAGGAATTTGAGCACTTGCCCAACTTGCCCTTCATATAAAAAATGTAAAAAACATCTTTACAACCCCTTTAATCTAATCTAGGATCAATATATTTCATATCATCATTATAGCAATATTTTATTTATTTGTAGCTGTAATAATAATAACAGTATATAATATAAAGATAAGATAACATTATAATGTAAGATATAGAAAAGCAATAACAAATATCTTATGCAGTTCTACAGTTCATGGCTTCCAGATATGTCACGTACCACAGCTGACACAGGCTGTTAAGTATATTTTCTATGCGTGGATGCCTCAATTCTTCTTGCAACTAACAGTTTCTAACTTCCCAGACTGCGTTATCCCAGCAAAGCCACACCCATTGCAGCCAAAGTTCAACATGTCTTCTACCTCTTGTTAAGAGAATAGGCAAGTAAAAAAGTAGAAAAAAATAATCATGATCTGTCTCACCTCTCAGTGAAACCGTCGTTAACGAGCAGAAAATAAATACACAACATAAATTGTCAAGGCACAAGAATGCGACAGAGTCATCATATAGAAAATTTGAAATTATAACAAAATAGCAGAATGTCGGATTACTCAGATATCAGATATCACGGAATACATTATATATTATATATAGAAATATACCGTCTTACTATTGGCTTTATCACTTTGAATTGAGTTTCATCACTTTTCTGAATGGATATTGCATGGTTTATCAAACAACACTATTTTAAGCATCAGATTCGTTTTCGCTTTTAATCTTATCGTTGATTTCCGTTTTCTCCTTATCATTTTCTCCATTATCCTTAGCATGATCATTAATCTTATAAGCATTATCATTATTATCATCATCATTATCTCCGAACGAACTGCTAATGTACGGAAGTTCATCTATTGAATCGTCATCATCGACCAATTCCATCTCAACTTCAGTTTTATTTTTATTGGCCCCTGGTTTATAAAAATGTGGTCTTTTATAAGCTTTCAGTTTGTCTTCGATTGTCCCCCCGACGCCTATCTCTTCATGATGGACTCGAAGAGCAGTCAAACCTTTTTTTCGTTCCATATCTATAAAATACATTAAACAACAGCATAAACAACATAGAACTCTTGTTAAGGTATTCTTTGGAGAAGGGCAGTGAAAGTAGTATTAGACTGCAGTGTTTGATTGCCATTAATTGAAGGGCTATAACAACGATATAATATTCTGTATTCAGTTTTAAATTGCTGTACTGTGGGCTAGTGAGTATAAATCAAGGAGCCTGAATACCGACAATCTTTGGTGTAAAGAGATTAATAGTAAAACTTATATGTGTAACAGGAAGTTTAATGACGATATTTGGATAAACATATTCTGTGGATTCACCTATTTGATAATTATGAGATTCTAATGGTACAAAGCAATTGACTAACCAAACTTAAAAAAAAATGGCATTCCTGTGAAATTGGTATTGTGCCGTTTCAACTTGCCCATCTGTCTTTTAGTAAAAACTCTTAAAAATCTGATACTTTTGGGAATGTAATGGCCGAGATCGAGTTAAACAGTGGCATTTCGAATTGTTTGGTACCTAACTTACCCGGCTGTCGTCCAGTAAAAACACTTAAAAATGACTGCCAGATGTAAGATATCAACTCCATATCCACTTCCGCTTCGTCCACATCGGGATTCTCTGAAAACGCCATGACATCGAGCAAAATGGCTAAAAATAGGTTCTGCATGGTCAAACCAACAAGAACAACGAACAGACAGAAATAGAGTATAGTAATCCAGTAATCTTGAACCTCAGTATTCGTGTGTTTGAAGTATGGACTACCCATAACAGCTGTAAAAAGAGTTTCCAAACAGTAAAAGAAGCTTTTGTATCCAGTGGACATTCTTCCAAACAGCAGTAAACCAGCAAAGCTGAAGCTCAGTAACATAGTAATGATGTAGAAAGCAAGACCAGGCAAGACTCGCGAGCTTTGCCACAATACAGTATAGATTTTAATCGTGAGTTTAGAATGTCCCAAGGCTTTGATCAATCTTAATGTAGCAATTGCTGTTAACAGTCCCAGGAACATGACAAAGATTCCATCCCAAAGGGCTACATGATAGAAGTTGACAAACAGTCTGTTATTGTCCGCATATTTTGCCAAAGCATCTGATGTGAATTTTTCTCGTATTGCATACATCGCTATTGTTATTATGGCCACCGCCATCATTGTAACCTCCACCACGTTCCAAAAGGATCTGAAATATCTCAATCTTTCCTTGGCCAAATCAATAATAATCATAATCACATAGATAATGATATACACCAGCAGGGCGATTTCACAAAATAGTACATATTTAGCATTGGCACCTTCGTGCTGACTTGGTCTGAACGGGAATACATTCTTGAAGTTCAGAGCTCCACCTGTCTCAGGAAATTCCGTCAACAAGGTCACGTATACGAATATATTCAGATTCACATTATAGAGCGTAAACTCAAAGAAAACGGCACGAGTATGGCGATCAATCCATCTAGCTGCATGTAATTCTTTCAGAGATTCGAAAGAAATAAGTTTATTGATGTCTAAATTAGCAATGTATCCCCCTCCACCGTATGTATTATGGTATCCACTTATTGGGTAGCCCCATATATCACTGGCTGATGTGAAGGTCCAAGATTCATGTGTTAAAGCCAGTTTCTCATGCTCGGCACAAGGTGTGTCTGTCCATCCAATACAGTAGGTATCCGTGTCTTCTTCTGTCATCCAATACCCCGGAATGCATCGAGATTCGTTCATGTATTTCCAATCACAGAAAGCTAAAATAGAAGATAATAATCGATGTCAAATTTCTTTTTGAAGGTTACCTCCATTGTAGTCTGGTCCCGACACTATATTCTTTATTTGTAAAGTGTTGTCCCCCTTGTAATAAAGTGATTTTTTTACTGTTGATAATTTCTCTTGAACGTGAAAATTCGCGCCAATTTTTTTAGGCTTCAGAAACAGATTTCCTTTCTTCATTTGCTGTATTCACTGGCCTACATTACAATCAAATCGCTGCATTCTGTACGTTTTCGACCTTCGGAAAACTGATGCAATCGCACAATATATTTCTCCAAATGTAGTGCTAAATGGTGCTCACAGTAAAGATGGAAACTTACTTTGTTTAGTTCTGACCTGACGGAGACGAGGAGGACCAACTCTAAAGTTATTGAGGTAGTAAGAAAACATCCTCGCACTGGAGACCATCCTGTACCCTCTATAGTCTCTTTCTTTAAACATTCTAGGTAACACTGTGTCATTTAACCATTCAAAATAGGTCTCTCTACTTCCAACCTGGAAAATATCAATTACTCGTTATTCCGGTATACATATCGTACTATATGGAATTGGGAATCGAACGAGAATGGTCACTGAAAAAATATAACAGTCCGTTCTGTTCGGGAACTGTCGGAGGTGTTAACATATAACAATATTTCGCTATATAGCGAAAAATCATTAGATATAACCTTATGATTGATAGCCAAGTATAGTCACCTTCTTACGACGGGAAAGGTTTGAGAATCAGAAATTGTTTATTAAATGATTATTGGGAAAATGTTGTAGCCTACTCACTGATTCAAATGTTCTGCCACTACTCTTATAAGCAGGGGTGATGAAATTGTTTTCGACATATCGATCCAGAAAATAGGAATTGACATCTCTGTTACTGTAGGATATGCTCAACAGAAACCAAAGGAACAAAGCATTTACAGCCAACTCTTTCACAATCTTCCTCATTCTATCATTTCGTTCTCTCTGAAGCTTCATCTGGTAAAACTGTTGATCGGAATAGGGACTGGAGAACTTGAGAATCTTTCTACCAGAGTTTGGTAATCCCTTGTGCTTGGCTAATAGCTGTATCTCTTTCAGATCATAATGTGTGGGTTTGTTGCTTCTGATGGCCTTTAGAAATATTGCAAAAATCACTGCCATTACTATAACCTGGAAAAATATATCTTACAGTTGTTAGTGAACAGTTATACATGTGCATGTGCGTTTCTAGGAAACATTAGTTGAGGGTTCCGAGCAGGGGCCACACAATTTTTCAGGGGAGGGGGGGTGCATTGCCCCGGAGAAACACCACTATACATATGAGTCTATAAAGTGTTTAACTTATTTTTTGGTTTACCATGTTAAAAGACAGGTGGCAAAAAGTTAATGTCTGTCAGACGTCGTTTTCGCAAAAATAAATATGCACAGAACAGAAAGTTCAAACTCTGCCCGATTGGTCAAACGCCTTGATTGGCTAATCGATAAGCATCTAGTCCAGAACACTTGCTTACTCAGTTTAGATCTACTCTTTAAGGATTTTGCCTGTAATGATATTGAATTCTCTATTGATTGGGTAAATTTTAGTTAATGTAAATCGATGCACACTCAGTTTCGTGAACATGCTCACTGTACACTATTGGAAAAGATCATTCTTCATCAATAAGAACCATACTGAAGAACAAATTCGTACCTTAAATGGGTCCACCAGTACAATGGACTGGATAAAAGACAGGAAGAACGATGTCAACCATTCTTCAGATATACTTTGACCCCATTCAGCACTGTACAATATCAAGAAGAACGCCGAGAGAAAAGCTGCTAAGAATACCACAAACCATCCAAAATACACACAGAAATGAGGCAGGACTCCCTCTTTATCATCAACAATATCTCGTATGACTAGAGCCTCTTCTAACTTATTACTGTGTTCAATCTGTTTCTTCATAAATTTAGGATACCAGGACGGGATCTCTCGGATGCTCTTCTTCTGCTTGACGGAGAGTTTCGATTTCCGGAAGAGGAGAATGACCAGAAATATGGGCAAGGACGTAATAAGAATACTAACAAACGATATATACAGTTGATTTACAGAGAACCGGATCGGACCCAGTTCAATCTCACTCGGCTGGATCCGGTTTTTCTGATCCTTGATCTGAAAGAACATGGCGTTGGTGATCATGGTCAACATGAGTAGAGCATAGCAACAGCCAACTCTCTGAGATCTGTAAAAATGACTCTTCACTGGTCGAAGGAACACTGACAACCATAAATGATCATCTGTCACGTGACTTCGAGCATGCTCATAAAACATGGTTTTGAAGTTGTTGAAATTAACAGTTCCGCTGACATGTACCATTCTTTCAATGGTACCATCTTCTACTGATAGCCAGCCCGAACACATAAAATCGTATCTGAAATAAAACAAGATATCAAGTATAAAAACTATTTCCCCATTTTACAGTGACCTTCCCACATTGCACTTTCCACGTCAGTGATTTCATTCTAGTTATTTCCACCCCAGTTGCTACGTTAACTAATTAAAACTGCAAGACGGATTCGGTCCGATTAACAGGAGTAATGACAGTGGCGGAGCCAGGTTTACGTCCGAAGGGGGGCTAAATAGCTGAGATTGCCCGAATTTCTAACATAGTTATGAGATTTTTGCCCGAAAAACCTGCTATTGGGGCTGCGGCTGCGGCTGCGGCTACCCCCCCCCCCCCCCCTCCCTTTGCTCCACCACTGAGTAATGAATCATTAAGTCATTGGAATAGATTTCTTTAAATGACAAGTTAACGACCGCTTCCAGATACAGATACTGATAGATTACTATCTGCAACAAGAAGTTGTCTAATTATACCTGTCATTGGTTTGGATATCGTGGATTTCAATACGGTTCAGATACCAGGACGCCTTCTTGCCCTTTCCAGAATTATCATGCCATACACGGAAACACTGAAGTAAACCAAGCGGTTGTGGAACTGCCATTAAGAAATGCATTACACTGCCAGTTTCAAATTCCTGAAAGTTAGATTACATAAAAATTTTATAACTTGTGGTTGATATATTGACCTTTCTTGATCGGAAACTAATTGGAATTCTGCTGGTAATTCTGCTCTAATTTAGCTAATCATGAATTAATTATGTACATGAGAAACAAACTGGTAATTTTCAAAGTTATTAGAACACCTCTAGTTACTATTCATATTTGTATTAGCATTTTCATTTTCATAAATGAAAATAAGGGAACCCATCTTTAAAAGTTGATTATCTGCTACCAGTGCTAATTGTTTTATGGATCCTAGGTTTCATCTTTCGGATCGTTAGTAATTGGTTTATATATATGATAATGCATTATTCATAAGTTTACGCTTGTTACATTGCAAGACTTTTGATGCAGAACAATTTAATTTATCAATATCAATGGTTTGATCATGGATAATTGTTTCCCTACGATACATTAACGTCATATTCTACATTCGTCTGGAGTGGAGACAGAAAAACTAGGTCTTGTCTTATGCAGATTTTTCCGCACCAGCCGACAACTGGTGGGGAGGCAACCAAAGTACTAACGATCTGGGGCCTTATTCTGGAAAAACTTAACTTAATTTCAGTATTGCAATAATCTGATTGGTCAATCACGAAGACTAATTTGAAATTTGTTATATTATCCAATCAGATTACAGTATTTTGTAAAATCTAGATTTAATCTTATTTAACTATCCAATGAACTATCGGATAACCGTATTACCACGTTCTCTGGATTAAAATTAACAAGATATAGATGGAAGCATGATTATCATTGACCTACCTTTCGAACGCCATCTGACAGTGTTCTGATACCAGTATCACCACGTTCTCCTGATAGATTAAAATTGATATTAGATGTTGTTCCAGCACCAAGAACTAAACCAGTATAGACCGTGACTAGATAGTAGTAATCATCGTCATCATAATTATCAGCTAGTAATGTCACACCCCACTAAAAAAGACGCACATGTATCAAGTAAGCAGTATAAATGTGCGGGCACACGAGCGTTCTTGGTCGTAGACTTTTGTCGCCGATTAGAGTCTTGTCTTGAGTTTCAACGACTGGCATGGGTACACGAGGAAACAAAAATCTCCAGTCGGTCGTTTTCCACCTTGTCGAAAACCACGTGCGGGACATGCAATTGAATGGAAAAGGAATCTGATTGGATGATGGCGGTCTGTCTTGCAGACAATTACGGGCACACGCGCGATTTTACTCAAGATTCGAGTCGGAGACCAAGACCGCTCGTGTGCCCACACCTTTAGAAGTGCGGATTCTCCGAAAGGGATGCCAAGTTGACAAGCCAATGAGGATAACATATGGCTGAAAGACAGGGAGACCAATTATTCAATCCTATGTCATGGTATATAATGAATTACCGACACAAATTAACATATGGCCTTCACAAAAAGCTTTGAGACGAGTCTTTGTACTGGAGACCATTATTGTTGAATTTAAGCTTCGGTGCTCAGAAATATCTTGCTATATCCATACCCCTAATAGTCTTTGTTACAATTGGTCCAATATACCACTTACCTGTAGCTTATCACGACTGTCTCTCCAATGTCCCCATAGTCCAGCCAGTATAGCAACTAATGTTATTATCAAGATAGTTGCCAATACGGCAGCTTGAGATTGAATATCGAATTTACTGAATACCGTTGAGAAGTCGATAGAATTCGGTGGCGTGAAGAAGGAACTAGCAGTCAAAACTTGGTTGTTGTCTTGTTGACAGAGACAAGTTGTCCAATTCTTCAACAGATCCTTTTCTACCTAAAATATATACACGACGCATTCAGAAACATTTCAGAATATTTCTATATCGCTTTACTCTTGATGTATTAGTAGCCCTGTTTTATAGTGAAAATATTTTGTTGCTGTACAAGAGCCACCCATTCAAACAACTGTAGATATAAATGCACCAGTTAAGTCCAAGGGGAGGAGGGGAGGGTTGATATCTGCGATTGCCCGAATTTCTAACCTAGTTATGGGTTTTTTGCCTGAAGAACTTGCTTTCGGATATGCGAGGGGGGGGGGGGGGGGGTGGTGGCCCTAAGAACAACCCCCCTCTGTTCAGGGGGCTATGGTTTGAAATCAACCCTATAAGCGTTGCTATGACATAACTGATTTTTAAGACAACAGGGTTTTTGCCCTCATAGAAAAAAGGCCCTAGTTACGGCCTTGTATCTATTGAGAAGCGTAGATGTGGTTCAAACAACAATGTTTGTCGGTTTACCTCACAGTTATCAGGATCCCAATCCTCTTTCACACCATTCCAAGTCGCACAGTTAAAAGCCATTATGCGTATATAGTAAGGTGCTTCTAAAGGATTATCAGAATCCGCGTTACCACCAACTCCTGATTGAGTTGTGTTCGCTACTGCTCGTTTCCGTCGACTGACTGGATCAACTGGAAGATCAAATGAAATAAATTGGAGCATAAAAAACCAAAATACTACCGACCCGACCCGAAAAAACATCATATTGGCCCTGTATGTCCCCCTTTTTTATATTCAAATATTGTATGGATGTATAGTCTGCTAGATCGTTGGAATATTTACATGACCTTTTGTATTTTTTTTTGCATATCAGACACAGAAGAAAAAGTGTGATGATTAAAATTTCAAAATGACTACATACTACAAATTAAACTATCAATCTCCATTGGATGAATGAAAAACTTAATGGTGGCTTTACTTTCTGAAGTACACTCTTCAACTCTTTGTTCTGTGGGTAGTGGCGTTTCTACGGAGAGGAGCATGGTCCCCCAGAAAGGATACTTTATCAATATACAGCCTGTGGTCCCCCCCCCACCCCCCCTGGAAAATTTTGTGGCCCCTACTCGGCCCCTAAACTAATGATTCCTAGAAAAGCCACTGAGTATGTGGGTAATATCTGTTAGCTTTTAGAACCAATGGTTAACTCATTCTTTACATTATAGAGATAGCTCCTACCTTGGTAAGGTCTCAATCCAACAAAACCAGCACCCAATCGTTTTAAATCACCAGGTGCGATACATGCGTCATACTGTTCGGTCCAATCATCTACCTCATCACCAATAAATGCCTTATCATATTCAAAATCACTAGGAGGTACTATACTTCTCCAAAACATGTCGTATTTAATATCTAACCGAGTTGGTCGTACTGATAGGCAGACATATTCGTGTTTATAACGATATATAAACCTCCAGTAGAACATAAGCGATGCATCCTCATCAATGAACTTCGGATCAGCAACATAGACAAAGCTGGTATCCTGTGAGTGGGGATAACCAACTCTTGGTCTCTTCATTTTCAACAAAGGTGCATCTGGCTTTTTAACAGCGGCTCGAACTACCGGTTCTGTAAATATGGGCGAATTTTCTCCTTGTGTATAGATATTCTTTTTCACCAAAACTGTCTGAAAACGAAATGTACCTTTTACGTTAATGAAAATGGATTTCAACTACCAACGATCAGCGGCGGGGCCAAGTTTACGTCCGAGAGGGTGAAATACCCGAGGCTGCCCGAATTTCTAATCTAGTTATGAGATTTTTGCCCGAAAAACATGCCTTCGGGACTGCGAGGGCGCGGGTAACCCCTATTCATATGTGGAAGTACATCAACCATAAATGAAGTATTGTATATGTAAAGTGGTATCAGGTGTCTAGAAGAGTAAGCGTATTCTGCCTGATGTATTGGCGTGAAATGAGCTTTCCTTACTTATTAATTGAAAACTGGAACTATGGGAATTATACTGAAAGATATTTCAAGCGTTCTGCATTGTCGAGTTTCACTTGTATTGATGTTTTACTTTTGTAATGTGTCAATTGTCATTTGGGTGTATCTTCAAAAGGTGGTTGACCCAGGGGTTTATCAAGAAATTCCCCAAAAGGGGGGTGACCCCCAGAGCCATCCGTACTAGCGGTTTGACCCCCAGGGCTACCCGTACTACCAGATGGACCACCAGTACCACCAGTTTGACCCTCAGTACTACCAGTTTGAACATCAGTATTACCAGTTTGACTACCAGTTTGACCCTCAGTACTACCAGTTTGACCCTCAGTACTACCAGTTTGACCCTCAGTACTACCCGTAACACCTGTATGACTCTCAGTACTACCCGCAACACCAGTTTGACCCTCGGTAATACCAGTTTGATTGCCTAACATCAGTTGAGCTATTGTAGTCTTAGCTCTTTGTCTTGCCAGAATTTCTCTTATTGTTCCTTTTGTTAACTCTGATGCAAAGTTTCTATTTATAGTTTTAAAGGTGGTATTATCTGCTGTAGCTTTATCCATTATTTCAAAGGAGTTTTCCCATATTTTTTCACAAACTCTCTCTGTTTCCTTAGCCTGCAAAAGATTAAAGAAAAGTTCATACTATTAACAAGACGTTGTTTCTGCATTCAATGGTTATGCGGACGAAAACGTATTTTTACTGTGGTTCCTTCAGTTTCAAGACAAACAAAGTTTGACTAGACAAATGGTGACTATATCTAGAAATTTAAAGAATAACAAAAAATCTATTTTAGTAACCAATTCGATCAGACCGCTAAATTAATCAAGTTAAGTTTTTGCGACACTCTGATATTTCTTACATTTTCTATAAAACGATCAATATCTGCTGCTTTTCTTCTATTGATAAGTTTAGCGAAGTATTCCTGTTCGTAGGGATTAAAACCATCTCCTTCAGGATTCCAATCAGTATTGGAATAATCAACACCATTAGGCAGTTTTCCTGTCATATCTGGTCCACCTAAATCAATGACTTTATCTTGCAATGTATTTATTGCTGAAAGAAAATGCAAAATATAACGATCGGTGCTAAACGAAGCTGAACAAAAACCACATCAATCTCGTGAACTTTTAAGAAATGAAAATTACTTTATAAGCACAATTCCAAAATGTGTCACTACGAGTAGGGGCTTCTAACGATAATCACTTTTTTTCCATAATACTCTTAGTTCACCATTTGTTAGACCCACCGTTTAATTCAAAAAGTCTGAAAATGATTGCGATTCTGTAAGGACTACAAGAAAGTTTTGATGATTTCCTATATCTTCATGGGCAAAAAAAAAAACCACCAACCGTACGTAAATAATAACTTTCTAATTCTCGATATTCAAACCGAATATTACCAAATAATTGTCTATGGCTTATTGTAAACACATATGTATTAGGGCTCTATATACCTTCCATTGTCTTCAAAATGTCTTTAATTATAACAGAAGTTTCCAGTTTAGCAACCAAAGAATTACTGAGATCCTCGGCTGTATTTGAGATAGCACTCTGAAAAAACGATGTTATACATAATCACATCCTTGTAAAACCAGTATATATTACAAACCCTATGAAAACGCATATGCCTAGCAGACTGTGTAATCCGAAATCTATTAGGCTCTGAAAATGCCTCCGGATATGAGGATTGTCGTAAAACTCCCAAGTTTTTTTTAAATAAACTTCTGCCACTATTGTTACTACAGTATTTGGGACATTTGCTACACGATGTACTTGGAACATGTAGTTGAGTTTCATAGTAACTTACATAGAGTAATACGAAATTACATCAGATGGAATTGTAAAATAGAAAGAAGACACCCCTCCACGAATAACCACACCACGCCAAGCCACGCCACGCAACACACACCACGCTAAGCTACGCCTCGCCACGCCACGCCACGCCACACCACTTACCTGAGCTCTACCTGTAATGATTTCAGGATTGTCTATTAAAGAAGCTAGCGAGGAGGAAGCTATCAAAATATCATTTAGTGTTAATGGTGCTGTCCGTGTTGTTTTATTTACTGTATCAGTAAACAATAAAATTACACCTTCCATTACCTGCAAAAAAAAAACAGGTAAATTTCAATCATATTCAATTCACTAATGAAAATATAAGATTACTATTGGCCATTTGCAAACTCAACTTTAACGTCTATTAATATAACTTTGGGTACCACTGTTGTACTTCTGCAATTTTCAAATACGACCCCTCCCTTTAAGTGGCCTTTTTATGATGGGGCCAAGTAGGGGCAACAGAATTATCATTGGCTCACGGCCAATTCGTTCACTATGTTAAAGAAAGGAAACTTGAAAGTAGGTCCAGCCTCTATTTTCTGCCGCCACAAGAAGCCCCATCCCCTAAAAAACCTCACTGCTCCCTTACAAACTGATATGTTGTACTATACAACAACAATACAACGGTGCAGTGTACACAAGTTTTTTTGTTTATACATCGATAAACTGAAAAAATGTTCAGGTCATTCCTTAAATATTTGGGCTAAATTTGTCATATATGAGGAAGTATACCATATGATTAATATAGTAAAAGTTAAATCTAAATTCTTACATTTTGGAGTCTTTGTTTTTTCGGATCTATAATCCTCAGTGAGTCAACGATGGTTTGTCTCGCTGTTATAGAATCATTCGATTGAATCAAACCAAAATCCTCTATTGGTGACTGTTCTAATGGCTAAAAATATTAATTAAATGTGACACGTTTCAAATCAACTGGAAAAGAAAATGTCTCTAAGAAAAAAAAAAATGTTTATATGACTTTGCTAATGAAGTATAAAGCAAAACGAAAAACATTCAAATGAGCCCAGGGGAATAAAACAAACTCAAAAAGATACACAAAAACAGTGAAAAGCATTTAACGAATTGATCAAAGTGCTGAAGGATTATAGTTGACAACACGAAAAGCTAAAGGGGTTGTGAAGAGGTTTTCTAAAAACAAAATTGTGTATCGGGACACAAATAACACGAATTTGTACCAGTCCAATTTTCAGTCAGACGTCTGCTCTGCTAAAGATTGTAACGATGTTTCTTAAATGGTTTATGTGTATTTGTGCGCCATTCCAATTTTCGATTAGATGTCTGTGATTCCTGCAATTCCACAAAAAGACGTGTTTGATGACGTCACCCATCGCAAAATATGCTTTATGACATAAAGCCCTTCGCAATTAGTGACGCCATCAAACACTTAGTTTTAGTGGAATTGCAAGAACAACAGATATCTGATTGAAAATTGGAATGTTACAAATTGATGCTATCTGTTGTTTTTATCGGTACAAATAAAATGTAACTATGTTGCAATTACCCTGTCTTATAATCATTGTACTTACAATTGTATTGAGAACTGCGCCATATGTTGAAGCAGTCATAATACCGATTAAAAAACTATCATAATTCAATGTAACGTTTATATCTTGTTCAATCCTTTGGTAGAATTCCTCTAGAATTTCATCTGTCGTAATATCAGTACTATTTGTTTCGTTTCTTGCCTTTGATAAATAATAATCTAAAGGTGCTTGTACCTACAATAATAAAAGCCAAAAAACCTTAATTTGTAATGTGGTTGGAGCAGAAACAGAAATATTAAATTGTTTTATATTCATAGAAAAACAACAATACTAAAAGAACACGACGTTTATCAGACAACGGTATTTTGATCTCTAGACATGAAAAACGGATATAATCAATACAAAGACACAAAAATAAACCTCCCGTTTTAAGATTTCGTGGCGTTACAGACTGTGTATGTAAGTAAAAATTTAGTAAGTAATGTAGTTTGGACTTTGATTATATGAGCAGAAACAAAAATATTAAAACACGACGTTTAAAGTGAAAACGGTATATTTGTTCTCATGGAATGCCAAGTAACAAATTACAACTCGGATAGTAGCGTTTCAATAAAGATTCTGCTTTGTAAAAGCAAGCTTGGTTTTGACACCTTCATGAACTTTCTTTTATTTCATGATTTTAGTTTCACTTTGCTGTCAAATACAATAAATAAAGTACACCTATAAAAACACTTACATTTACTATAAATTTTTCATTGGCTTCACTTCTCACAAAATCCATTATTTTAACGACCACCTCACAATCATAACTATCTCGTTCGTCACAGGGTTGTAGAAAGAAGGGTGGAGTACTCCTTTCACCTTAAAAACAAATTCAATGTAAATTCCTAAATAAATTTCAATATATGTACGAATAGCAGCTAGATAAACCCTTAAGAAATTTGGTTTTGTAAAGGGGAAGCATACACTGCTTGCGATTTGGAGGGATTTGAGTAGCCATACGTTTCAAAATTGCTGATAAATTTGCAGAACCATGACACTTAGTGTGTAAATGAATTTCCATCTTACATTCCAGATGAGAATAGCATAAGAAATTAACTCGGTTCGTTCTGCATGCGAGTATTTTGTTCCAACAGTGGGTCGATAAACTGGTTGCTATTTGGAGGGAGTGTCGGTACATAATCTCCTGATAAATGTGTGAAAATCATATAAATGAGTGATTGAATGAATTTCCATCTTCCATTGCATCTGAGAATATCTAACAACATAAATTCGTTATTAACGTTCGGTTCGTTAAACAAGAGATCGGTTTTCTTGTATATTGTTACAATGTTCAACCCAGGGCCATGAGACAGTTGCGTTTCTAGGAAACATTTGTTGAGCGGCCGGTCAGGGGCTACAAAATATTCCAGGGGGACCACAGGTCATTCTTTCAAAATGATAAAAAAAAAAAAGATTGAGGGAGTGTCGCTCTATAATTAGCGGAATGAAGACAATGAGTCAAAAGCTATCCCGGGTAACTGTACACATAACCTCTTTAATTATTAATACCACTGAAAGACAAAGTTAATGTTACACTTACTGCCTTCGTAAACAACAAAAGTCCCCAGTCTGGTGAACTGTTCCACTCTGTACACTACTGGTTCACCTCCATCAATTAATGCATCTCTATCTCTTCGAAACGATTCATCCATCCAACCATCACAAGTTACTTGAAACTTAGTTACAGTTGCAAATCCTTCATAATATAATGAAAAGAAAATAAGACACGTGTTGTATTTGCCTATAAAAGTGTGCTGTATTTTCTTATTAAGGTCTTGTATTTGTCTGGCAAAGAATGTTGTATTTACGTAATAAGACGTTGTATTTACCTGTGAAAGGGTTTGTATGTATCTGTAATGGTGTTGTATTTACCTGTAAAGGGGTGTTGTATTGATCGGTAAAATGTTTTATTTACATGTGAAGCGGTGTTATATTTACATGTAGATTTGTTTTATCTGTTAAGGAGTGTTGTATTTACATATTAAGATGTTGTATTTAATCAGACGTTGTAATTATATCTTAAGGACTTTTGTAATTATCTGTAAATGTGATGTATTTCCCCATTAAGAGGTGTTGTATTTACCTCTTACGATGTTGTATTTGTCTGACAAAAAGTGTAACATATACATGTAAATGTACACTTATATATGTTAATCGATGAAGGTGATGTAAAGTGTTATTTTTATTTGTGAATCATGTTGTATTTACATGGAAATTTTTTGTATTTACATTATAAATAAGTTGTATTTTTATATAAATGAGTTGTATTTACATATAAAAAGGCGGCAATTACATGTATTAATATATGTGGCGTATTTACATATAAACGGGTTGTATTTACATATAAATGAGTTGTATTTACATATTAAATGTGTATTTTTGTATTTATATATAAATGTGATGTATTTACTTGTAAATGTGATGTAAATTTGTTGTATTTACATAGAGTTTTGTATTCACCTGTTAACGTGTTGAATTCACAAACTCCACCATAGGGCCTATAATTAACATCAAATCGTATGGTTGTTTTTGTAGGGTCTTTTCCTGGAATAGTAGCTTCTAGTTCCACAGCATAACTTGCACCTTCTTCAAACAGAAATGGTTTAGCATTGAATTCTCTATCACTTTGAACTGAAATTAAATTTGAAAATAATAAACTACATTCCCTTATTGAGAATTGATATAATTGTTAGTGAGTTTCCGCAAAGTATCATTCACGCATGTCAGATACTGAAACTAAAAGTAGCAACAGTCAATAACAAAACGAGATCCTCAACTATAAAAGAAACATGAAAATAGGCCAAAAGAATTAAAGGGGAACAATTGGCATTTTCGGTGATTGATTTGGGTCTTTATTGTGGTTTAATAGTTTTAATAAGGACTAAAACGCACGAAAATCGCATAATCCCTTCAAATATACCTCAAACTAGAAATTTCACTATATATGTGTTTTTTTATATATGGTATTGTCTCACTAAAATTCGAGTGAATAATTATGGACACACGTGGATTTGAATTCTAAAATAGAGCTATGAACACTATTACTGATCATGTAAGCTAAAAAAAATTCTGTTTCTGAAACTAAAGTATGATTGGTCGAACGGATATTGGAGGTGCTCATGAAGTTGTGAAGAGGATCTCAAAGGTGCACCATAAACGAATTTCATTCAACAAACCGTGATGCTTTATCACAAACTGGAAAGGAGTCGTATGTATTAAATTGCAAAAAGGGAACGTCACACAAGAAAGGAACATAATGTACATGTATTGCTAAATCATCAGGAAATTCTGTGTTGCAACAGCTACTCAATTTTTTGTTGTTGATTTTTTGAATTAAATGACTTCCATTCAATAAAACGATGTTCCACCATAAGTTGACCACTAAATCGTAAATGTTAAATTGCGAAAACGGAACCCTACACTATACTTCACTCAGGAAAGGACCATGTTTAAGATGTAAGCCAATAATCATAATAGAAATCAGTAGAACCCCAGCTACTCAACTTAACAGTTCAGTGGTAATAACTGTAGTATAAATTATAAATGACTTTATGTCGGAAAGAAAATAAAATGATAATCACTTAAACTAATGAACGAAAAAAAAAAGAAAGAAAGAACACAATGGAAATCCATTTAGCAGTTAAGTGGCAATAAATACAAGATGGATTTTTTAAATTTTATGTGGGAATTAAAAGCTTAGAAAGGATAATCATCTGTACTTTTTTCTAAACAGAAAAAAACCCACAAAATGGAGATCCATATTACTCCACTCCCACTATGAAATTAAGTGGGATAAACTGCAAAGTGTACGGCTCGTAGCCAGAATTGATTATTGAGGGGGGCAAGTAATGTATTCGGAGGGTCGTGGTGGTTGTCGTTGCTCAGCAGGGGGGAAAGAAAGATCTGATAATTACCTGTACTAATATACGATGATATATCGACCCAGTTTAATAAATCATCTTGACCAGTAATAACATTATATTTATAAACTGACCAGCTGTAAGTAACACTATTCAATTGTTCAGGAGAACATGACGGGCAGGTGATGGATGAATGGAAATAGGTTATATCATCAGATAGAACTTTCTGTAGACAGTTTAACTGGCAGCTGAAAAACGCAAACTCAAGATAAAACGGATGTAACTTGGTTGTGAACTGAAGTGATTGGCTTCCATATTTTGTGGAAAAATTACATTTCAATCAGCTTTATTTTATTTCGGCATCTTATTTTAGTGGGGTTAAAATTTGCTTTCTAACGGCGTTAACGTCTATACGTCTCCATAACGCTGGGTGGGAACACTGACTCTTGGTAACAGTCGGTAACAAGTTGGCTTGTTACCTGCTGGTCAACTAGGTACCATGGGTAAGAATAATCCTCATAGTAAAGTAAAAATTCTGCTGCCACGACCCACTCAGAGTCATTAATGATGAAAATGAACCTTCATTGCCACAATGAGCCATTTTTGGAACCATGGTCGAAAGCCGTAAATCTCTATTTCTGCCAATGTTGCAAAGAGGATTGGAAGAGCTGAAATTCGTGTCGACGGGTGTATTTAATGAATATATGGCTCTTGCTATGGAATAAAATTGGCGTCGGTCTCAATCGTAGCTTACCTTATTCCTAATAAGGGAGTATCTGCATTACTGAAGTATAAAACCTGGATATCAGTTACTCGTCTTACATCTTTAGTTACCTCTAGCTCTACAAGGTACCACGAATTGGGTTGAACACCGGCGGTGTCGATACCATTTATTATACTCTGTGATGGTAGAGTGAAGCCACAAGGCGGTGCTGAACGATATGATGTATCATTACTATAGGGTGCTGTATATGAATCTACCGCAGCACTGTCAGCTATACGATAACAGTTCCATGAGAACCGCAAATCAGGATCCTCTATACCATGACCAATTTTCGGGTCGAATGAACTCAATTTAGCGTCAAAATTTACTGGTATCCCTATGCTTACTTCCCTCTTGGAACCGAACTCAATGTTTCCAACCAGGGGGGGATCTATCAGTTGAAGAAACATGACATCTGTGATATAATCGTCTGGGTATTCAGGGAAAAAAACCGTAAGTTCGAGACGATATATACCAGGTTCAGAGGTGAAGTCCAGCACAGTAAAACTAATAGAATTTGGATGTGAAATAGCTATATCTTGTAAGGTCGAAGTTGATTGGTTGAATCTTTGTAATTTCCACGTATATCGGATGTTATCTGTCCTGTTTTTACAGACATCTGTGATGGTAGATCTTCCAGTAATGGTCTGTGGATTAGATGAATAGATCTTCAAGGCCGTAGACACACTGGCGTAGACTCGATCAAACATTCTGGACGAATCAAAACAGACACTGAAGACTAAGTATACAGCTTGTAAGGTCTGTTCTGATAGATAGTTAGAGCAGGTAACCAAGAGGTTCTTTTCACCAAGATCGCTATATTCAATGACTGTCTGTATTGTATCAGTACTGTTGTCCAACAGATCTCCAATAACAGTTATCCCAGCGTCGGTATAGTTGAAATAACATGATATATTCCTCACTGGATACGTTGTATTGCCCATACTGATTATGGGAGCTATAGTGTCAGCGAATGTGTACCTATCTTCAGTGGATATTTCCAGTCCTTGGATCTTATTTTCAATATAAATCGTATCATTCAAATCCAGTATCTCTATGCCTCGAACAGAAGAAAAAGTAATCACAGGTGTAAATATACCAGCTTTGATGAATACGTGAGATTCGGTTGTGGGAGCTCCGGTACTAATAACTGGGTTAGATTGGGGTGGAATAGTAGTTGCTGTATATGAACGGCTAGTATCTGGGGATCCATCACCCCAATCGATGCTTATACTATGATCGTCCGATAAAAGATGGCGTTTTACCGTGAAATCTATACTAGTCGTATCCGTTTGACCAATTCTACTGGATATTAAAATAAATTCCACAGTTCCCGATCGTATATATTTTCTCTCCGTACGCTGTCCACTATAGTATTCAAAGTATATCGTTAGTAAATTATTGCCCCTGACACTGTAGACATGGGAATCATTCAGTCTGGTCATCTCGGTGTATTTCATGGTTTCGGTGGATTCCCAGGTTATTCCGTACGTCAGGTTTACTGGTGGGATGGTAAAGTTAAATATATTGTATTGTATATCAAATGTTATAGGGTCAGAATTGTTCATGAGAAGAAATTCATAGTGAGTTATCTCGATCAAGGTAACGTTCATAAGTTTGGTTTCCACTTCCGCAAACATCAATTCGGAGCTAACCCTATTTTCACATTCGAAAGATACATTCATTGATCCTTCAGTGGTAAATACATACGGCACAACAATAGCCAGTCCGGTAGCGTCATAATTTAGTAGACAACAATTTGTTATGGTTATAGTTACTCCATCACCGAATTCATACGTACAGGTAACATTCGTAGGCGTTATTTCAGCAGCTCCACTGTCGGAATACACCGAGAACTTTGCTAGCCCTGGTGGTACCAATAGCAAGTCGGTAATATCAACTTGTAAATTAGACGGTGGTATTGCATATTCAAATATTACAGCTGTTGACATTGATTTGGAGTAAGCATGATTACTTGCACTGAAGCTGACTATGTAAGTTCCTGAAGTGTTGTAATTCAAGACCGGAATTGTAATATCTGTGTAGCGTGTTCTCAGATGTTCTATGCCATTATTCTCTAAAATTGTCCCCTCACCAAAATCGATAACATAATCGAAATTAAAAACAGGTGGATTAGTGTAGTTGAATGACGGCAAGTTTCCTACTGCAAAGGCTTCTGCAGACGGTTGAAATGTAAATAGGGTTAAGTTATCCCAAACTCGGAAGTCCCGTCTGTACAGTTCTAATCGATCTAACGGTGACATGATTGTTACAACTATAGTATGATTCCCGACTTCGTCCATAGTGCAATTTATTGTTTGAATTCCGTCTTGTGTTAAAGTGAATGTTTCATTCGTCACATTAGCCCCACATTCAATCATTAATTCCGTCTTCCCAAACGGGAAGGATGTCCCAGATGCTATTACATCAAAAAGCAACACCGAATCCGGTTCTACCAGTAGAGGAGTTGATTTATCATCGAAATGAATGTTATTTATAGGGTAAACAGTTTCAATACTTAAAAATGAGCTCTGATTATTCACCATATTTGATGCTTCAACTGATAAATTAAAAACGCCTATCGTAGCATATGTGTGTGTTAATTTATAAGCTGAAATGGGACCACCGCATGTCTCCGATACTGAAATTGAATCACCATAATCTACTCCAAATATGACTTCTATATCTGATTGGATCTCCACAGTGACCGTCACCACTTGGTCCAGATAGATGAATAGTGTTTCCGATTCTATTTTTCCTGGACCAACCAATACCTTTTCTATCATGGTACCATTTTGATCTAAGTTAATCTTAATACTAGACATGACAGGGGCCTGGGTGTCATCTTCAGTTAACGCCACGATCTGGTTACTGTCCAAAATACTGCCCATATCGATTTCAGATCCATTGGAGAGTATTATGGCCAAGTTGGAAATTATACCAGCGTAGTTTGTATCTAGCATAGAGATACAAGAAACACAACCGTCAGAATCAAATTTAAAACTTCCATCTCCAGCAACTCTAACTCTTAATAAGCCTGAAAAAGCAAAGAACAAATAACATTCACAACTAACAATGTCACCGAAGAGGTTTCTGTCCAACGCAATTGCTAATGAATCCTTACGGTTTAACGCAATGAATCCTTACGGTTTAACGCAATGAATCCTTACGGTTTAACGCAATGAATCTTGTGTCTTGATTGAAAGAAATTTTAAAGAGGTTTACTTAATTTTTATGTCACACAAAAGCATCAATTTGCCCCATTCCAATTTTCACTCAGACATCCGTGGTTCCTGCAATTCCACTAAAACTAAGTGTTTGATGACTTCACTTCACTTAACTTAACTAATATTTTACGATTTTTGGGAATTGCAAGGACTACAGAAGTGGCTGTAAATTAGATTGGTGCAAATTGACTTTCACTGTAACCCTAATCTTTTTTGGCAGTGATATACCTCAGTCGGCAACGAATTTGAGTGTCGTTTGCTGGGCGATTAGTGCCATGGGTTCGAATCCTTCTCAATGTAAGAAAAATTCTGATGCCTGTGCCAGTGCTTCCGAGAGTCGGCTCTCACCCCTCATAATTTTCCCGGATTACCATGCAGATTGAAATGATAATACAAACTGATATACCGAGCACTGAGTTATATTTACTACGACTTACATCCCATTCAAACCAAGTTTGGTCATACGTTAGGAAGAAGAGCGTCGGATATCGCTTTTACATTGGACCCTACTGGAATTTTCGTCTGATATTCGAGTAGAATGGTAAAAAAATACACTTTGATAATAACATTACATTTTGAAATAAAAATATTTTTGACTTAAAAAACGGGTACTGGCAATTCAAATAAATTGCAATAATTACAAGTGTTTTGAAAATATTTACAGTGGCGTTTCTAGGAAACATTAGTTCACGGGGCCACAAAATTTTCCAGGGGGTTGGGGAGACAGGCTATTCTGTTATAATGTAAAATGCTGATAAAAATTTTAATTGGAAGGGGGGGGGGCAGCCCTTTTCTGGAGGGAGGGAAGGGGAGCAGCTCCTTTCTTAACAAGTACATACAAGAGAGGTAAATATTAAACAGCTTACCCAAGAGCAGAAGAAAATAACAAATTATATCCATTTTTGAAACTTTCCTCATATTACATCTTTCAGGTTAGAAATACTCTTAAACAGTGAGGCAATCCTCTTAACTAGAAAAATTAAAGAGATGACAATGATGAATATTTAATAGAAATTTGTTTGCGTTGCATATATTACTGGAAACAATAGAAAATCTCGAGAGAAATGTAGTCAAGATGAAACTTCTAGGTCGGTAAACGCATCAGTAGAAATGTTCATTAATTATAAACTAACATCCTTAGTGTGTTTGTCATTTCAAAAAACGTCTTCAGAACTCAATACCCAAGATAAGAAACGAACTGTCCGTTGAGATTTCTATGCTTGATTAGATTACAACACTCCCCTCCTCCACCATTATACTTTAAATAACTGCTCTGTAAAGCGGTTTCTAAAAGATTTATGTGAATCGTTGCACCATTCCTATTTTCGATTAAATGTCTGTAGTTCTTGCAATTCCATATAAACTATGGGTTGGTGGTTGGGGGCATATGCCCCCTAGAAAAATGGTTTGCACTTTTCAACAAATCTAAATGTCTAACCTTTTTCTCCAAAAAATGTGTCAGAATGCACAAACTTAATTCATATGAGCTGAAATTTAGACAGGACCATGAATATTGGACCTGATTCTGACCAATGTAAAATAAAGGGTTAATTATCAATACTGAAGCCGAATCAACCGTGACCAGAATTCGGATTAATACACTAACGATTTTGTTACGTCAAATCTGACTGAACTATGCTTCACAATGTCAAGCTATTACGAGTTCTAATACTTTGACATATATCAGCAAGTTTGAATGCAGCTTATTTATTGGGTTGTTCGCTAGCGAATACGACCAATGAGAGCCCTCGTTACATGCACACACGTCCTGTCAAGACTCTGAATGACAGTGTACAATCCAATCAAATTCTTTCTAGCACTATCTTATTAACTTCTATGATACAAGAAAAGTGCCTTATGGTATTAGATATTAGGAGGGTAAATACCTTCGCTTATTCTAATTCGAAAATCTAGGGGTGTCTGGTTTTTCCCAGTCGATTGCAAACTATTCTGAGGGGACTACCTTACCCATGACCGAAACATCTTCCTCTATTATAGTTTCTGATAGCTATTTTGAAAGCTGTCGAGCTGGAATAGAGGCAGATGTTGCGGACTAATATTACCCATGACACCAGCCACAACCCCTCGCAGCCCCAAAGGTAAGTTTTTAGGGCAAAAACCTGTTAACTAGGCTAGAAATTCTCAGATATTTTACCCACCCCCCATAACCATTGATATTCTGCTGGTAATTTAGCTAATTTTGAATTAATTATGGACATGTGAGACACACTAGCATTTTTCGAAGCTAATAGAACACCTCTACTTTCTATTCATATAAGTATTAGCATTATAATTTCATAAAGAAAAAATAAGGGAACCCATCTTTAAGGTACATATAAAACGATTTTCCATGGTGGCATGGCCACGACATAGTATGTCACAGAGAACCGGTTATTGATAACATTGATAATATTCGGTTATTGGTTGAGGCTTATTAGACGTCACTCTTTGACAAACTCTATTCAATAATTCAGAGCTGTTGAACATTCCTTAGATACTTAAAAGAAATGACAATGAACTACATCGAAATTTCATAATTGTCAGAGGTCATCGATCCATAACTGTAAATTAGCTATTATTAGACTATGTGAAGATATTGGTTAGGTTAAGGATGAAACAGAATGAACAGAGTGGTGTCAGAGAGAGATCTATGTGAAAGAATTCCACCACTCTATAATTACTTCCTACCTTTTTGTCCATAACTCTGCATCCCTTAGAAATGAATTTCAAAGAAAGAATTCCACCGCTCTATACGCACTTCCTACCTTTTAGTCCATTAAAAATGAATTTCAAAGGAAGAATCCCCATCCTCGCTCACTTCGTACCTTTTTGTCTGTAACTCTGTATGCTTTGAAAGAGGATATCCATGGGAGACCTCCCTCCCGCCCCCCTCTACTCACTTCCTACCCTACCCTCTGTAACTCTGTATCCCTTAAAAGTGAACTTCAAAGGAAGAATCTCCACCCTCTACTCACTTCCTACCCTACCCTCTGTAATTCTGTATGCTTTAAAAGTGAATATCAAAGGGAGAAACCATCACCACCAACCGAACCGCAATTCATAAAAAAGTTTTCCACGGGCTGACAAAACAAACTCACTTCATTGAGCACGAGTACGTTGTTAAATCTTCAAGGACACGATTGGGATTGTCTATGGGATGCTCTTGTTGCTCTGCCAATGTTCCAGTCACAATTTACATGCTGGTTGGACACGAAAAGATGACAGCACTATTTAGAATCTGTTGATTTTACTGAATAAAAACCACGATTTCGGAAATCGGCTATGGAAGAATGCGTGTGAATGAATTTCAATGCTGTTATATGGTGCATTGACGCATCATTTACCAATTAACTCTTTTTGTAAATCGTAGAGGAGGCCTCAGCTGGTGTGGGAAAAACATTCCGATTTTGAAAAGGCTTTTTTTTATCTTTTTATGTGTATCAGGGACACTGATAGCACCCATTTGAACCATTCAAATTTTCAGTCAGACGCCTGTGGGTCTTGCAATTATACTTTAACTATTCGTTTGATGACGTCACTTTCTCAAAATTTCTTATATATATTATCAGCAAGATCTACAAACATCTTTCTGAAAATTGAAATGGTGCAAATCGATACTTTCAGTGTTCCCGATACACATGAACAATTTAGAAAAGCTCTATACAAATAATCAACTAATGTTCCGTTTATTTGTGTTTAGCCAGTCGAATAATAATAATGCTCTGCTCTTGAAACGTTATGCGTTCAATAGCTGTGTTTAAAATTCTGGGTCAACGTCTTTTGAATTACCAAAACTATTGCTTTCAGTTTTCCGAGGACCAATTATCTTGAATTGCTGACCCATTTCATCTTCAACTCACGTTTATTTTGGATAAAGTACATGGTGTAGAATTCGTTGACCTATATTTAAATGGGTTATTATAAGCTTACAAAATTCTCCTGTTTGGTGGATGAAGTATCCCATATTCTATTTCTCTTTGATTTGGAAGATCTTCTAGGTATTGTTGCTCAATTCTGACTCCTACGGCAATGACAGTTTTCTGTGGTCAGATTTCCCAAATCCTTTCAAGCCAACAAAATTGAAAATTGCTTCTGAAACGAAAAGATGACTAAGATGCATCATCACGGGCCATAACTCAAGAAATTTTACCTTTACACGATGTCGTTTTCGCCGCCGAATTTTTTCCGGCGCCACATGTCTGATTTCATCTTCATTCAAACAAAAGTATACTATAGTATCTACATAACATAAATGTGAGTGGGATTAGGGGCCAGATCACACCCACAATAGGTTAAGAGACCCCTCTTTTATTACAGCCTCTATATAACATATCATTATTACACTCATGGTAGTTCTTAAAGTTGAAAGTTACTCGTAGAAAGTATGCTTTATTTGACTAAAATCGATTGTTAGTTTTTCAAGTTTTTTTCAAGAACGACCATCGTGAAATTTATTAACAGACGTTCTGTCGAGGACCCAGATAGACTATATTCGATAACTTACAATCCCATCTCTATCTGCAAAATTCTGTGATATAAAGTGGCCAGTTTAGTCAAGGTAGTCAGTACTCGAGACGTATAGAACAAGTGTCCCGTTTCGCAAGAGATTTAACAACTTCAATCAATCAATATATCCGGAGGGGCAATGGGGAATGGTCTTTAGTTGGAGTAATGAAATTGGATGGTTCTCAGACCCCCCCCCCCCCCCCCCTTCCTGTAGTTACGGGTCTGCTCAGTGCTCTAGAATGATTCAATTGGTAAGATTATTTGTTTCTAAATGTAAGTAGATACGAACATCAACTGGATTGGGATTCAACGAGTACCAGATTAACTGAATTAAAAACAAAACTATTAGAAAATGAGTAAGTGAATTTTAAATACTACTACAAAATGTTATCATTAAGGTTAATGTGTAGCCTACTTGATCTGTTCAAAGAGCACAAAATTTAAAAATATAATAAAATATCTTTCTTTGTCTGATAAGTATTTTATTTATCAGCAGTTTTGTCATGGCGACCTAACAATAAGTCAATGCACTATAAAGTGAATAAATTACAACATTTGCAAAGAACAGAAAGTATAATTAAGGAACATTTTTTTCAGTTTATCGATGCATAAACAGAAAAAAACCTGTGTACAGTGTATAAATCCACATAACGGGGCTTACATTTACATTTTGTTTACACATGCATCACACCGCTGTTATCCAATCAAATAGCGTGATACCGTGTAAACGGTACAATATAATACACTCCTATAAATATATATAATATAATATAATATATCCAACTAACTGCGTGGTAAAATGGTAGATTTTTTAAAATGATGGTGAATATGACATGAAATCTTTATTGGATCTTTATCGAGCACAGCCTGTAACACAGGAAGATTCAGTTCGGTCTAATTAGAACGGCTTTTTCCATGTCAGCCCCTCCGACCATACGAAACGTTTGGTTCTCACATGGAAGTAACAACCATTTTGAAGCTGCGGTCACATCTTACGGTCACGTACGTGATATATCAAGTTCACCTAGGCACAATCCAGGTTTGAGAAAAAATATCATAATAAATAGATCTCACACCATATAATTATTTAATTTTAATAAATCATATCATCCTGGAATACTATGGAACTTCAGATTTATTGGTTTTTCTGTTTCGGTTACTAGTCACGTGCACTAGTCAACAATGGCCGTTCATTGATGCTTGACGGCCAGGCTATTTTTAGACGGGAAACTCCCGGATGTGACGTCAGCTCAAATCCTCCTTGTTAAATGTTATGTAAAAATGCTAAGATGTAATCAAATAATTGAGTTGAACTAGCTAAACTTCTTTATTCATTCAAAACAAAATAGTTCTGCAGTTGACCCAATTCTCTCATAAGAGACCAACTCCAGTAAGACACCATTTTTGATTATTCCCTTGAGTGGTCTCTCAATACAGTTTTTACTGTACGTGCCACTGTCAAATAAGTTGAAGCAGGGTGAAGTAGGTTGAAAATTGGCAAAAGAGAAAATTTAAAGAAAATTTAAGTAGGTTGAACCACGTGTAAATACGACCAATTGCATTAAACTGCCTTGAAGTAGTCTTACGTTCAAAAAGGCTAGGGTTAACTTGGTAGGCTATAAATACGTCTTACTACGTATGAACTACGTTCGAAGTGAAAGTATATACAACTACGTGTCTGATCGTAAGATGTGACCGCGGCTTAATATGTTGAATATGTGAAAGAACCACACGTAGTTTCGTATTACCATCCGACCTACATTAAAGACAGAGAGAGGTGGGGGGTCGAAAGCGACAGGTGGCCTTCTGAGCGCCCCGGCGTTCCTATGCGGATTTTAGATGGCAAAAGTCATGGTAGCTCTGCCTTGAAAATTTTTGGGAAGCCAGAGAATACATCTAACTCAATTTTGTCAGTGAAAGAATAAATTTTTCATTTGTTCTGAACTGGAGAGTGTTGAGGAAGAGGGAGGGGGTGGGCCGCATGGCCGAACAGTACCGCCTTAATACCCTAAATTAAGTCTATTGTTAACCAACACATAGTTCGTGTTTCATAATTTCAATAGTTAATAGTAATGTAAGGTCAGTCCAGATTTAGGTTGATAAAAAAATAACATTTTTAAAGGGATATTGTTGACTAATTTTTCACTAACAGAATTGATTCAGTTGCCTGTACGCCTCTCACAATGAAAACATTACGAGTTCGTCTACAATCTAATACAAAATGACACTAACCGAAGTCATATATAGTTTCGGGCCTATTTCCTGCTGGAGGAAAAAGGCAAGGACTTGCAAATTCAGGTGACATCACTTCCATCGTTAAGAAATGTTCATTGCAGACGAACGGGGTGTGAGATTATAGCAATTGCAGTTTAATGGATAGGGCCTAGATGGTAAAAATCAAACAACGAAACCGTATGTCTGCTGGCCGCGTCAAGGGGTTGGTGAAGAATAGAGGTAATTGTGGTTGAAATTAGTTGGGGGAGGCGGATTTGGTGACTGATCATTGATGAGTCAAGCTGAGAACAGGTGGCAGTTGGTACAAGTTTGACTGTATAAGTTCTTCAAAGGGGGTGGGGGGAGTCATTTGGCCAACACTCCCATCCGCTTAACCCCTCTATTTTTGAAGGGCAGTTAAGCTCTTCAAGCTCAAATGCATCATTGGACTTAAGGGGCTTCGACCTTTCGGGCCTCGCTTCACAGAGACACTGAATTTCTTATAGCTTGTAAAGTGAATAAATAGACGCCTACATCCCTTTAAAATATTACAAGTGACTCTTTATTCTGATGTTATTCATGTCATATCTTATATTTTAAACAACTGGGGTGAATACTCGTGTCTCATTCACAAAAAGTACTCAATCTTTACGAGGGCTGGTGAGACATATATTTGTGGACATTTTTCAATTTAAATTGTACTCTATTTCTTTTAATTCACCAAAATGACAGAAAGGAAATACAGTTTTGAAACGGGAGAGAAGAATTCGTTCAGTATTGTAGACTATGTTATATTTGCTGCCACCTTACTCATTTCGGCAGCCATTGGAATTTATTATGCAGTAAAAGACAGAAAAAAGCAAAATGTGAAAGAATTTTTACTGGCGGGTGGCAAGATGCCTATACCTCCAGTCGCACTGTCACTTTTAGCTACTTTCATGTCAGCTATAACATTATTAGGAACACCAGCTGAGATGTATAACTATACAACTGTATATTTGTATATAGGATTTGGATATATTATAACTATGGCACTTACAGCCCATATCTATATTCCTATTTTCTATAATCTCAAGGTTACCAGCTGCTTCGAGGTAAGGACATATCATTATCATGCAACAATGCAACTACATTGGACAACAATAGCTTGAAATTTTTAATTTGTCTGCACCGTCGTCTTCAGACACTGGTGTAATTCGTCGAACCGTTATCCGGCAAGAAACTACATTAGCATATCTTTATTGAACAACAATCAAAGCAAAGCTCGAAAATTTGTCTGCACTGTCGTCATCAGACACTGGTGTAATTCGTAGAACCGTTATCCGGCAAGAAACTACATTTGCATATCTTTATTGAACAACAATCAAAGCGAAGCCCAAAAATTTGTCTGCACCGTCGTCGTCAGACACTAGTGTAATTCGTCGAACCGTTATGCGACAAGAAACTACATTGTAATAACTTGATTGAACAACAATCAAAGCATAGTTCGTCTGGTGTAACCAGAACCGTTACCAGGCAACAAACTACATTGTTATATCTGTAATGATAAATAAGCACAGATGGGATCTTTCGATTTGTCTTCACCGTCGTCTTCAGACACTGGGGTAATTCGTCGAACATTGTTATATCTCTAATGATAAACAATCATTGCTCAAATGTTTCTGTCTGCACCGTCGTCTGGTGACATTACATCTTCACAGTGTCAATCTATTACGAACTGCTTCTTATACCTTAACTGCAACAGTCAACTTTCTTACATCAGTTTGTAAGTTTGTAAATATGGCAATTTGATTGGATTGTCCGTTAGCGAATACAGCCAAGCAGAGCTCTCAACAGGAAGCCTGCAAACCACACGGCTTATTGTTTACAACCTTTCTATTGCGGGCTTTATTGGCTTTTTTCACGGGCGTATGATCCAATCAAATCGCTGCATTCCATATTATAAAATTGCAGTCAAGGTCAAAGAAATAGCTTGACAATGTGAAGATGGTCCCACTGGGACATGTCGTAACTTGATTGAAAAATATAAAAGCTGGAATTTTTCAATATGTCGGCACCGTCGTTTCCAGACATTATGGTAATTCTTCGAACCGTTACAAGACATCAGACTACATGTGCATTTAATATTTATTAGACAGATAGAAGTAGGACGGTTAACATAAAGAACACAAAGACATATGTATACTGCATTGACACGATTTCTTTAGCATAGCTAGAATCACCTCGAGACAATAGGGTAATTCGTCGAACCGTGAAAAGGCAAGAAACTACATTTGCATAACTTTATTGAACACCCATCAAAGCACAACCCGAAAATTTGTCTGCACTGTCGTCTTCAGACACTGGTGAATTTCTTTCGAACCGTTATCGGACAAGAAACTACATTGGCATAACTTTATTAAACAAAAATCAAAGCATAGCTCGACAGATTATCTGCACCGACGTCTTCAGACACTGCAGGTGTAATTCGTCGAACCGTTATCAGACAAGAAATTGCATTGGCAATACTTTATTGAACAATGATTAAAGCTAGAATTTTTCAATTTGACTGCATCCTCGTTTTTCAGACTCTGGAGCAATGTATGGAACCATGCATAAAACATTCAGAATCACCATCTTTGTTGTGAAATATATCAATATATTGCAGCTACAATCAGTAAATGGCATCAAAGACTTCATCTTACAACTAATATGATGTGGTTATTTTTTCTTTTCTGAAAGTCTCATTTAAAGATACTGATAAGAGGTTTTTTGGCATGGTTTAAGTCTGTCGTTTCACCACTTTAGTTCAGCTAAGCTTATCAGGAATAGTGGTCACATCTTACAGTCTAAATTTCAGCCTTCTTCTATGTGTATCCATTACCACCCGTGTTTGAAATGATATTGACGGCTCGCTCTTTTCGAGACTCTCCATCAACAGTTAAGCACTTGATAATCAAAAATTGTATGTACACTCTATTTCCTAGTACAAACCTTGTCAACAAGACGTAAGACTTTTGGATTTGGTAGGAATTATGCGATTTTCGTAGTGTTTCTGAAGACTATTTCCATTATATTCCATGCCCAACCACATAAAAGCGTGAACCATGGCCTTTAAACGTATAAAATTATCAACTGCTTTTGCAAAATCATAAATTTAAATATCATAGTTGTACGACGGTATCCAATAAAACAAACCGGAAGTTCCGATTCTCGTTTTCATTTTACTACTTGTACTAAAAAATTTTTTCTATTATTTCTTTTTTTTAAATACCATTCATTTTCTTCTATTTTCAGTATTTTGAATTACGATTTAGCAAGGCTGTTCGGACTATTTGTACCATTATATACATCATTCAAATGGTAAGAATTTCGTAAAGGAATGCAGTTGTCTAAATTGTATCTTTACCAGCTAATGGGACCTAAATATTGTCAGTTAACCATAGTACTTTTCAGAATTAAATCCGATTCCTGGTTCTACTACAATTAAGACAGTCTTTATGAGATGTATCTTACAATTTTCAGTTCTTACGATAAAAGAAATGTGATGAGCATTTTTAGAAAGATTATTATCTGCAGAAATTATTATAATATTATAATTTTGATATCGTTTTTTAGACAATTTATATGGGAATAGTTTTATACGGACCATCTTTGGCCATCAATGCAGGTAAGCATACATATCGTTATCATCTCCATATAGGCTTTTACTAAACTTGAAGGCCAGGGATTCCATCCCCACAGGTCGAGATAATGCCTTAGGATATCTTCATTCCGCCCACTCCCCTTTCAGTGATGTTGATAAGGAATGGCTGACATGAAAAAGTGTGTAGTTGGACGGGGTAGTTAACTAAGACCCTATGTGCAAGATAAAGGTCCCCAACATTTGGAAATGAAAAATAAACTGAGTTTATGCCGCTGTTCTGGCAAATCGTCACTCACTCTAGTGCATGGCATTGTGCGTCTTCACTAGCTCAAATAGATTTAGGTGTCAATGATGATAAGTAGTTTATCAGTCCATTTCATTTGTTTTCCCCACTATTACAGTTACAAAGAAATACCTGATCATCGTACCATGTACAAAAACAGATATGACTACAGATATGATATATTTGTTTCAGTGACTGGTTTGTCTCTCTGGGGAGCGATTTTTGCTGTTGGTATTGTATGTATATTCTATACAACAATGGTAAGATAACAAATTGTCGAAAGCATTCGTCAGAATTAGTATCATTACGTTAGACACCTATACAGTTTTATTAAATATAGCCTTCTGCATTACAACAGATCGCGCCATATTTGCAACGCTTAAAGGAGCGGATTCGCCATCCGTATGATCAATTATTGTACTTTAGTTTCTGAAACGGGTATTTTTTTTTTGGTTAATTGATAGCTAAATTAATCAATAATAGTTTTCATAGCTCACTTTCGAAATTTGAGCCTTCAAATCCACGTGGATCCAGAATTATCGGCGTTTTAATGTTAAAATGACAACTGATTGTCTTTTCTGAGACTCATATAAATCGTACATATAAAAAAGACTTCTATACTAAAAGGAAAGAGAAATGCCTATTAGGTACGAGGTATTTTTAAAGGAATAATGTGATTTTTGTACATTTCTAGTACTTCTGAATATTATTTACATACTTTTTAATCCACCCCCGTAAATGGCGAAACTGTCCCTTTAAAAGTGGAAAAAAGTTCAGTTCAGTATATCGCTTTCTACTACCAAGAAGGTGACATCATTTCATTCTACCATGTTAAAAGATGTCCCAATATTTAATGCATATTCCAGACTAAAATGAGTCTACAAATATATTACTTAAAACAGTTAGTTTTAATTAAAATTGCAGGAACCGCAGACGTCTGATTGAGAACTGGAATCGTACAAATTGATGCTATCTGCGTCCTCATCCAGTTAAGGAAAACCTCTTTAAATCACTTTTATCACTTTTAAACCTGTTCGCAAATTTATTACAATTATCACATTAATCGGGTAGAAAATGTTTATGAATTTCAGGTCCCCTAAGAAAATTTTGCCTCGCCCCCTGAAAAATTTAGATGACGTAAATGACTTGTTGAGTCGCTATAGTTGAGCCCCCCTTCAAAAAATTTTGCTCCACCTGAGGCCCTAGGCTAGCAGCGGGTCTGATTACATTTGACATAACATATTAAACTAGGAGTTCTGAAACGTATCGTTAAGCAGGAAGTAGACCTATCACACTTACATAAGCAAAGGTTACTGAAACGTGTTCTATGTTCAACAAAGAAAAACATCAGAAGTCATTGTTTGTATTCTTCAGGGACTATAGGTTTTCATTTAGCGATTGTTAGCAGAGATTACGGTTGTTTGCCTGTCAATAATTACTGGTCCGTTAAAACTTTGTTAAATGTATAGGGACAATGAATCTTTTAAGCACTCCTTTACCTGCTGTGAAGCGTATGTGTGTTATGTTATTTATATACCTGTTTTACCTATGGGAGCTACATGTTTTCATTTGAAGTCTTGTTTATATTTCTTATTATCGAGGCTAGTCTGAAACATCCGCCTCTATTCGAACCTTTGATAGATATTTTGACATTTAACCTAAATAGCTGTTAGAGGCTGGAAGAGAGGCAGATGTTTCTGTCTACATTTTAACCTTCATTGCATTTTTTTTTAAATCACTTCATACAATATGACCGGCGAGATCTATTTTGATACCTATGCAATACACACAATAGCATAGCAATATACAGGCGTGCCTCAAGGCAGGTTTGGTTATAGGTGTAGGCATAAGCGGTCTTTATGGTCTCTCGTCCTCGTAATAAATACAAAGCCAATGCCAAGTCTCAGCATCATTAAAAGAAATAAATTCTAATGAACAATATTAACAAAGCACTTCGTTATAAAATATTTACTCCCTTAGGATTGGATTCTTCATGTGAAAAGTTCAATAACTGCTACCAATATTCCAATAATATTTTTTTTGTTTTTTCAGTTTTCGTTTCTCGAATCGTTAGTACTTGGTTAATTCAAGGGCAAGATATAGATTTATTTAGATTTTATGTAATATTTATAAGCTTATTTTTTTTTTATAAAACCTTTTACAGGGTGGTATGAAAGCAGTTTTATGGACCGACACATTCCAAATTATTATGATGGGTATTGGTTTATTGGCAGCATTGATTCAAGGTTCTATAGAAATTGGTGGATTTGGTCGTGCCTGGGAGATTGCTGAACAAAATGAACGAGTTGTATTTGACGAGTATGTACCATTAACATACTTACATTAACCACTCCCAATTAATTAAAGGCCAGAGTTTTCATTTTCGGTTGTTGATTTGGGTTTTGAATATATGTAAAATACTAGAACTGCACGAGAATCGCATAATTCCTTAAAGTATACCTTAAACAGCACGAGGCGGAGCCAGGTTTACGTCCGAGAGGGGGCGAGGGGGGGAGGGGCGAGAGTGAGATTGCCCGAACCTTTAACCTAGTTATGAGATTTTTGCCCGATATGCTTGCTTTCGGGGCTGCGAGGGGGGAGAGGGTACGGCTGCCCCCTCTGAATCCCCCCCCCCCTTTTTTTTAGTTCCTCCACTGAAAACAGCCTTTCCACTTATTTCGAAATACCGTCGTAGTTCGTTTCGTTCTGTGTTAGAACTCAACTGAGTTCACTTCCAATCAGACTACGCCCTTGATACACCTAAATACATGTGTACATGTATATAATGATAATCTTCAAATTATATGAATTCTTAAATTGTATTTATTCCTTTCATATTTATTGTATAAAAGTTACAATTGAAACCAGCTTGAGGCGTTTGAACTTATCGTGATATAAAAACTGTGTAGGGGGTATAACGAACCTAAATGAAGTTTTAACATAAATAACAAATTCGTAATAGGTATTCAAATATAAATTGTACATAACAAATTTGTTTAACAAGGGTGAATGAATACCCAGTAATTGGAATTTCCATTCATTCTTATTATAATATTCTTACTTTGTTCAAGTAGGTACCTTTATATGTAATTCAAGGGTTACTTGATGTAATTATATAATAGGCAATATACTCTAACATAAATACATTCAATATTTGAACGTCAACAAGTAATGCAATTGTGGGTATAATAGGCTATTTTTGTTGACATATATTTTTGTTTTAAAATTGTGTAGGCTCCTATTTAAAGTGAAAAACACAAAAAAGTGAATGCACGCAGTACTCCTATATTTCTTTTTAAATTTACTTTGACTGTGTAAATTTAGCTCAGTACCACAACACGGCGTTTCTTCTGAATCGGCTTTGCACCCTCGCCATTCCCCCAGCCCCATCCGTTCCAGTTTCAAATCCCCCACCCCCACCCCCGAGGAAAAATAAATTCCCAACCCAAAACCCAACTTATGCCATTACAGCAACTAAACACTATACACCAATGTCCCCCGGGATATATTACTTGTTCCTCCGAACAATCAAGTCTGGGTAACGGTCCTGTGCACAAGTTCTAGCAGTCGAACCAAAGAAGATCACAATATAAGAATATAATATAAAGACAAAGATAATATACAATTCATAATTTATTCCATGTCTCTAGTTTCAGTTTTGATCCAAGAACTCGTCATACTTTCTGGTCCCTGGTAATCGGTGGTGGAATCCTGTGGACGTCTATTTATGGAACTAACCAAGCCCAGATACAGCGTACCATGGCCTGTTCTTCTTTGAGAGATGCTCAGATGTAAGACACAATATTATTTAAATGGACAATTCTTCTCCCATCAATAGAAATTAACATTGCCTCGTGCATAAATAATAAGTCTCTCGAATTTTTCAAGCAAACGGAAGTAGTGAGAAAGGATAACATCTCAAGGTCATTGGACTTTTGCATGTTGTCCTATGCACTTGATTAGAATTTTCGCAATGGGTAACTGAAACTTCTGAAAGCTCTAAACCATGACCTTCTCGAATCCTTGAATCTGTATCTCAAAAAATGTTAAGTCATCTGAAATCGAAATTGTTATTGGTGAAGGTGTCCAAGATTTATTTTTTATATTCCAGTGCACTTTGGATCAACGCTCCGGGATTAATAATCATTCTGTTACTATGTTCAATGATTGGCATTGTGATGTATGCATTTTATAGCACATGTGACCCTTTGAAATTTGGTCTTGTTTCTGCATCAGACCAGGTTGGTACGTAAGTACTGAGAAAATACTACACAATCTGGAAATTATACAATGACAAATTATACAAATATTTTCAGTGTTAACAATAGTATTCAATATATCCATTGCAGAATGTACAGACCCGTAGGTTCAGGGGGCAAGGGGTCGAAAAAATGGAATGCTCCCCTGAAAAACTGCAACTGAACACCATACGCTATATTAAAATATCAAAACAGCACCTGAAACATTTTGTAAATCAAAGTTTCACGCTGTTCTGACTTGCTCCTTAGAAATTACAGTAAAACGTTGTTAGTAAACCTGTCAGTGAAGAGCGTTTTTGCATAGATTATCAGTAGTTTAACATGGTTTTGATTCATATTACGAAATTTTGGTAATTAATTATGAAGATATATGAGATTTTAAGATAAATTTCATTCGATTTAAGAACCGGATTTTGGCAATTAAGATGGTTTGTATAACGATTATTGATTCTATTTTAGTTATTCCCATTATTTGTGATGGATATTTTGGGTCACATACCTGGTATACCTGGTCTATTTATAGCCTGTATATTTTCTGGATCTCTTAGGTGAGTATTTGGACGTAGAAATCAACAGGGATCAGAATAAATTTGTCAGATTTTGCAGAATGTCAGAGTATCAGATGTCGGATATCACAGAGTACACTGTATTAATCGTACAATTGTATTGATGTTATGTTATGAGACCAGTTTCTATGTTTTTGATCGTTACAGATTACTGCTTGAATTACTGGAGTACTTGATTACCCGAGACTAAAAAAATATCTTTAACAAAGCAAATCACTTATAAAGTAGACTTGCATCATAATTTTTCTTTGGCAATAATATTCCAATATATGTCAAGTTAATAATTGAGTAAAGTATCAAATTCTTCAGTAAGATAAAACACAAAAGAATTT
>NW_008707001.1:3496381-3566664 GCF_000327385.1 Lottia gigantea | reverse complement strand
GAGGGGGGGGGGGGGGGTGTTCAAGAGAGAGCCCAAGATCACAATTGATAAAAAATCGCTTTAAACTGAAAATTCTATATTTACATTCTTAGCTCTATATCATCTGGACTGAATGCTCTAGCTGCAGTATTCCTACAGGATATTTTACGACCATATTTTCTACCTGATATACGAGAACACAGAGCTACTTTCTTATCTAAAGTTACAGGTAAGACTGGAAGAAAGTACTACAATTCTGGGACACATGATACCATTAGAGTTTGTAAAATCGACACCCCTGTCAGAGAATCCAAAAAGCTAATTGGGTACATAGTTTTGTCTGGTTTATCAGAATTGCATTTAAAAATACGAACAATGTACATACCTATGTAGATTTAATCAATAAGTAGTTTATTAATACGTTGTATATAAGAAGATTAAAAGTCTTGCGTGGATTCTGCAACAAGTGATGACAATCACTGTCGTTAATAATGCTGAGGACTTAGCGAACAAACCGCCACATTAATTGCTACAATGAAGCATAAATCGGATAATTTTTGTTTCTCAGCTTCAGAATGTTGACGATGACTGGCTGATTCCATCATTACCTGGTTTTAAAAAATAGATTATCTTTTAAGCCAATAATTCATACTTGTTTTACAGTAACAGTTATCAGAATAATATATAAATCATATTGCCTTGAGAGCTTTAAGCTAATATTTAAAAAGTAACATAGGGATATAGTACATCTGCAGCTTTTGATAGTCACAGACCTTTTGATAGTCACAGACCTTTCGATGTCTAAGGCGTATTAGTGATATTATTATCTTTTCAGCATTTGTATTTGGTGTGATATGTCTTGGTTTAACTTGGGTTGCTTCACAAATGGGTGGCATTTTACAAGTAAGTAGCTTGGTTCAAGAATTATAACATGGGCAATACAAGGCACAGGCATCCGTGGCCATGTAGGCATAACTTTCAGTGAGTGTTGTGTATTAACAATTTAGCATTTCAAGGGAAACAACTTGTGCTTATATTTATCATGTTTTTCTTCAAAAGTAGATCATTATAAACACTTTATTTGAAATGACATTACCATATACACTCTGTCCTTAGTTAATAATAATGTGATGTCGACCATATAACTTTTTGAAACAATTATTATGGAGGAATACTCATTAAATTGATTCATTACAGGCGGCTTTGTCGTTATTTGGAATGCTTGGTGCTCCCATGATGGGTCTATTTACATTAGGAATGCTGTTTCCATGGGCCAATACAAAGGTAGGCATATATTTGTAGCTTTCTAATGTAGAAATTTACACTGGCCTGGCTCTGTTCCCGTTTCAATATTTTTATGATTTAAGTTCTTAATTCTATGGCCGTTTCTCGGTCCCTCCAACGCTGCCATTGGCGTCGTTGGCAATGTTTCCCAACCATTATATCTTAGCTGTTGGTTTATCACATAAACCAACCATATTCCTGGTTACTGTAGTAAGTACCTCTTCTTGCAGGGAGCAATATCAGGATTCTTCTGCAGTATTATCATGATGTTATGGATTGGATTCGGCTCGTTCTTCGCCAAACTACCATCTGCAAAAGCCCCTATTAGCGTTGATGGATGTAACTGGACCTTACTTCAAGATAATATGACAACGTACAACCAAATATCCTCACAAATTATCATCAATACAACAATAACCTCAGAGGTCGAAGAGTAAGTTTTATTATGTACCGTGGGAGCTGTTTATAGAAAGGAAGCCGCCTCGACGAACCCAATCACCGAAGCATCAATTGCTACACTGGGTTTATCCCGACAATTTAGATATCGCATTACCGGTAACTGCAACAAACTAGTAATCAGAATAATCTTATGAAGCCACTATGCATCTTGTAACCACAAATTCTTGTAAAATTACCTTCCTCGTCGGTTATATTTGATGCATCTTTAACGCACCTCATTAGAGTTGCTTCCCTTCACGATTAAGAAATTATTTGGTAATTATGCTTATTTGAATGTGACAATTTTTATGGAAAATATAAATATTAGGTCTAATATTTTATATTGTATATCCAATCGCGTGCAGTGGTAATTACTTGGATAACCTTCAATAAATTTCGATATTTCTAATATTTACAAGAGTTACTTCCCCTAATTAATTGTAACTTGTGTTGTTTTTACTCTTGAAATTATCCTTTCAGTTCAAATTAAGACATCGTCGAATTTTTTGCAATTAGTTCTATAAAACGTACTGCTTGACTAGTATTTGATATTTACTTGGCTAAGGTCTATCAATCAGCTAAAAATTCATCTCGTAATAGAAAGGTTACTTATTTTGGAATAATCTATACATTAAGCCTCGTCTTGTATTTCAGTTCAGCATTAACGCCTCTGTATAGAGTTTCCTATCTCTGGTACAGTTGTATAGCAGTATTAATAGTTTTAGTTGTTGGTCTTCCTGTTAGCTTCCTTACAGGTGAGCAATGTTAAACTAGTTGATTTATACAATTATAGTATAAGTATAGTTATGGCATTTGTGTGTAAACAATAGGCTAGGCTACTGGCAGTTGGAGGTGTGTATTTTTTAATTCGGCTGTAGAGTTAAGCTGAAATTTAGATATGTTAATGCGCATTGTTGGTTGGTAGATGACAAGTTATCGTACGCTTCCAGCAGAAGTTGATATCACAGCTTAGTTGTTGGTAATCGTGGTTGTAGGTGGATCTGGAATCGTGGTAGTTTGTAGTTGGATTTGGATTATGTGAATCTGCAATTCTTTTACAAGCATACCTTTATACCTTTCAGGTGCTGATAATCCACGTGAAGTCAACCCCAAATTAATTTGTCCAATATTTGATGTTATGTTACCATGTTTACCACATAAAATACGTCATTTTCTTTATTTTGGTGTCAAACATGAAGAGGTTAGTTTTTTTAATTGAATTTGTCCTTAATAATATACGGCGGATGGATTTCCAAATTGCCAAAAGGAAAAGATGAAACAAAGAAACAAACAACTTAGGTACACGAAGAAAGAAACCCAAAATCCAAACAACATAATGGCAAAACATTGGTAGCAGCTAAAGAGCTTTTCAAATGAAAATTATCAATTATCGTAAGTGAGTGAATAATGAAAAATTGTATCAGAAGAGTAAACATCCACATATACATTAATATATATAATAACTTAATTCGTTTTCAATATTTACAGTGTAGAAGAAAAATAAAAGCTGAAGAAGAAAGAGCGAAACAAGAACTTCAACAAAATAAAGACACACTTTTAGATACATTATATCTAGATAAAGAAATAAAACCATAGCAATTTCACATCTATTCTACCGGAACTGTACTCTTTTACATGAATATTCCATCCTCACAATGTCAAGCTATTTAGAATGTTCGTAAGTTCGTACTAGCTTGACATTGTGAAGACGGAATATGTAAACGTATAAACTATAATGTCATTTCTATACGTTAACCCGGGCGATGACTGATAATTTCAGTGGCGGTATAGTAATAAAGAGTCATAATACACATGTATATAATGTGTTGATCCGAGGGCAGGGGGTAGTGGTCCCTTTGAGAAGTAGTGTATTTAGCGAATGGACATTTGGGCCAAGTCTACCCCCCTCCACCCTCAGGTCTGTGAAAGGTCTTATTTTGAAGTCAAAAGCCCTCCCCGTGGAAAATTGTCTAATCTAGGAAAGCAAAGAATACATCTAACACGATTTTGGAAGTGAAAGTAGAATATATTTTTCATTTTTATGACCTTCATTCTTAATACGTCACTGGGCTCAGTATATCTGTAGGTTTCGGACTATATATGAAATGAATTGACCAACCAAAGGTAACTTGGTGTTAGTATTTCAAAATAACAAGCTACAGTTTAATAAAACAAAACATGTTCTATTTTATAACATAATAACATTATTCTAGTATTGACGTGAAGTGAGAATATATTTCCCATAAAAAGGCCATTAGTACATTGAATTATTTAAATAGACCAAAACAGGAAATATCGTAGACTTTCTACTTTTACTTTCTATTTCAAGTTAAAGAAAATTTCCAATGAATTGCATAGCGGAATTCTAAACAAGAAACTTTCTTCTATCATAAGTGTCTGTTTCTGTACACTTCATTAACATAAAGAATCAAAAAGCGTCTTGATAATACTGACTACCGTTACCGTTATTCCAATTCATCACGGAGATTTATGGCCGGCTTCATGTTTGCACGTGTCTTTATCGGGTCTGTGAATTTCTTCTAAGAAAACCCAATCTAATGGAGGATTGAATTTGAATTGTTGATAGATTATCATATAATGTAGTGTATGGCGACCATTCCAAGCCACGGAGATCTCTTATAGGTAATATATATTTCAATATACTAGTGTGACACATTAACGTTGAAAAGTATGATATATAACGTAGTCGTGTTTTTCCAGTAATAACTACCGTTAATTTATACATAACAGTAAACTATCGCCTTGATCGTCCTACACACGGACTATTTTGTTATTATATTATTTTATTTAGCTATATTAGACCAGGCTAGAATACATATGCTACAAAAACTACTTTGTGATAAGGTTATTGTATTGTTTAACACGTATTATTATAATTCAGTCCAATTATGAATAAATGAGGGTGGTTTATCGTTTTAAAACGTTAATGTAAAAACTGGGAATCAAGTTTGATTGCAATTATATTTGATTGAAACGTTGTGTTATTCCAATTTGGATAATGATGCTGATCAGGATGAAGAATTAGGGCATTACTCTAGGAAGATATACAAATTAGGCTAATGTTTGCCTAGACGTTTGTCTGAACACCAAAGATTTCTATTTGCCCCAACAGATAAATAAACATTGACATCGTTAGATAATTATATATTTGCTTCGATTTCAGGTTATAACTTTGTTTAGAAAAGGCAATATACGTAACTGGTGGCCAAAATGACAGAAAGGAAATACAGTTTTGAAACGGGAGAGAAGAATTCGTTCAGTATTGTAGACTATGTTATATTTGCTGCCACCTTACTCATTTCGGCAGCCATTGGAATTTATTATGCAGTAAAAGACAGAAAAAAGCAAAATGTGAAAGAATTTTTATTGGCAGGTGGCAAGATGCCTATACTTCCAGTCGCACTGTCACTTTTAGCTACTTTCATGTCAGCTATAACATTATTAGGAACACCAGCTGAGATGTATAACTATACCACCATGTATTTGTGGATTGGAATAGGCTATGTTATAACTATGGCCTGTACTGCCCATATCTTTATACCAGTATTCTATAGACTCAAGATTACCAGTTGTTATGAGGTAGGAATTAATTTGATATCCGATAAATCAATAGTCAGAATTAATCGTAATTGCCTTATTAAGTTTATTATATAGTTTAAAGGCGTTTAGGAAGACACTTCACGGATAGTTTACTGCTTATTTAACAGATAGATTATTGTTTACTTAAAGAATAGTTTACCGTTACTTAACGGATGGATAGGCGTTTACTTAACGGATAATTTACCTTGTATTTAACTGATAATTTACCTTTTATTTAACAGATGGATAACCTTTTACTTAAACGGATGGTTTACCTTTATTTAACGGATTGTGTTAACCGTTATTTAACGTATGGGTTACTTCAACGGATAGTTTACCATCACTTAACGGATTGTTTACCGTTACTTAATGAATAGTGTAACATTTATTTTACAGAAGGTTTAACAAGATATGATACAGACGTGTATTTCCGTTTATTCCCCTCGATTTCAACATGGGTTACTGTTCGTACCCGTCTAAACCGGTGGCGGAGCCCCCCTCGCAGTCCCGGAAGCAATTTTTTCGGGCAAAAATCTTATAACTAGATTAGATATTTCGCCCCCCCCCCCCCCCGGTCGGACGTAAATCTGGCTCCGCCTCTGGTCTAAACATTTTGCTGGTAACCGGAATTGGGGCATTCACTCACTCTAAATCTACCTTCCATTTCCATCTTTGTAGTGCTAAATCAACACAGAAAGAAAGATACACAGCTTTATCTCATATAACGGTTGATTTATCTTTCAGTATCTGGAACTTCGATTCAACAAATTAGTCCGGACTATAAGCACAGTTATATATGTTATTCATATGGTAAGAGTTAATTAAATATATACGCCGATTTCATCTCATTCTCATTCAAAGACACGTTCATCATAGATATATTTAAAAAAAAATGGTATAATATTACTTCTAGAAAAATATTATATATCATACATTTTTTTTGAAATATATCTGTGATGAACGTGCGTTTGAATGAGTATGAGATGTATTTATATCTTTGCATAAGTCATATGTTCAATATATATAACATATATATAATTTTGTATATATGTGCAAAGATATTCATATTAGAATCGTTTGTACAAAGGACTTATGCAAAGACATATCATATATTAATGTGTTTTATACAAAATATAACATATGCCAAGAGATAATATGAGAAACAATGTGCATTTTCACGTACCCCAAATCATTAGACAATACTTCCAAGGGCGTCACTCCTTGTTTTACAATAATTACCTATTTTTTTCAGACTATCTATATGGGAATAGTTTTATATGGCCCTTCTTTAGCCGTAAATGCAGGTAATGAATTTTTGAATCTCCAGGTTGAAATTGATAACAAGCAATGAATGACATTCATTCATCATCAGATAGTCCATCTCGATTTACAATTCAATCAAATGGCTATTAGTGGCTATTGCAGTCAAGGTATAAGTACGAAGTGAAGATGCATATACACTTGATATAACTTTGGACAACTGTTATCTATTTCTAGCCCCACCCCCCTCCTACAGCTACGCGCCTGGTGATATATCTTAGATACAAAGCAAGTGATGTGGTCTCGTTATGATCATAATTATTTACATATTTTATATGGTCAGCTTTACACCAACTTATTAACAGTGCGTTATGAATGAACATATGATTAACTATGTGTCTAACTATACTAATTTCAGTGACAGGGTTATCATTATGGGGAGCAATATGTGCTGTTGGATCTGTTTGTATTTTGTACACGACGCTGGTAAGTTTAATGACCTACTTAACACTACTTAGAATAAGATTTAGTTCAACCTACTTAACCTATTTATTTGCAAACATTCTAATTATTTAATCTCTTTTTTACTGAAGAAAAAAAGCAAATTGTGGGAAGTTTTGACCTCGCGGGGCGGCAGTAAGTAGTCCATGAAGCATGTCATTGTAGTAATGTCGTTCTAACATTGTATACCATAATCCAAACAGAATATATACCATATATCTATACATCTATCAATTAGAATTATTAATTGCTTTTAAATATTGTTCTGTTTTTCGCTATTAATTATCTATCTGGGGACTTCCTCATCTGATAATGACACATGTGTTCATGTATTAGACGTTATGTTTTTCGTTATTTGTTAAGACGTTTGTATACCATTGTAATTGTGTTTTATTTTTATTGAATTAGCTTGGTGATCTCTTCTAAATAGCCTTCATTCTTTGTTTCTATTCAAGCTATTCAAAGCTAAATCTTATTTCAACAGGGTGGTATGAAAGCAGTTTTATGGACCGACACATTCCAAATTATTATGATGGGTATTGGTTTATTAGCAGCATTGATACAAGGTTCTATAGAAATTGGTGGATTCGGTCGTGCCTGGGAGATTGCTGATAAAAATCAAAGAGTGGTGTATGACGAGTAAGCATAGGTTATGTAGTAAAACAGAAATGACAACTTTTGATGTTGATCTGTCTGTTTTGAATGATACAGACTAACCGATGTTTTCTTACTATACTGTTTTCTTTAAAAACAAATCCGGTGTCATAAACCCAATCAAGACCAGAAATGTACAATGTAAAACTCAATTTCATTTCATTTAAGAACAAAATCACACTTTTTATCACAAACTTTAATTTTCATAGAAGAAATACGCTATGAATTCATTTATTCATATTTCATCATTGTTAATTTTAGCTTCAACGTCCTTCCTACAGTTAGACACACATTTTGGTCACTAGTTATTGGTGGATCTTTCTTGTGGACGTCCATTTATGCTGCAAATCAAGCTCAGATTCAAAGAGCTGTATCTTGTTCATCTCTGCGCCGAGCTCAAATGTATGTCAAATGAAAAATTCATACTTGATATATTTGTTTAATATGTTCACTCCTAAACCTTATAGCTAATTACAAAACTGACCCCAACCAAAAAAAGGAATTATTTAGTTTTACACTCAACATTATTGTTCAATGTTTGATATTTTTGTGCTCCTTTTATCTAGAGCAATATGGTTGAATGCCCCTGGTCTGGTGATTATTTTGTTCTTATGTTCATTGATTGGTATTGTGATGTATGCATTTTATAGTACATGTGATCCTTTAAAATTTGGACTAATATCTGCATCAGATCAGGTTAGTAGAAACTCCTCATGCTTTTCCCGTGATAATCGTTAGTGAGAATGAGGAAACATGACGCTTCTGTAGTGATTCACAAAATGTTTTTTAAATATGTAATCAACTATCAGTTGTTATATGTGATTGTGATCTGTCAATGAATATTATTAACATATATGAAAATAAACATATCTTGATTTTAACACAGGATTTTGGCAAATAATTTAAATATTTGTTTTTTGTTATCTAGTTATTCCCTTTATTTGTGATGGATATTTTGGGACATATTCCTGGTATTCCTGGTCTATTTATAGCCTGCATATTTTCTGGAACTCTAAGGTATGAATTAAGGGATTGACATTAAAGGTGTTTGAAATATGTCTGATAGCTGATTTGACTAATGAACTATATAATTTTCAAATTTTAAGTATCACATTACGTCTTTTTTGGTATGGTGTTTGCAGCTGATTGTTGCTTAACATGCAGGGTTAAAAGGAAACGGTATTTCATGAAGAAGGAATTAATTCTGAACTTTTGGGGCATCGGTAGTTGTCTTACATATCGTTTCCTTATAAATTGCCATTTCTCCAGTATTGGATGTAAACTTTACATAGTTTTTTCATATTTAAGTTCCATATCATCTGGTTTAAATGCGCTAGCCGCAGTGGTATTAGAGGATATAATTAAACCGTATTGTTTAAAAGATCTACGGGAAAGTCGTGCTACTCTTATATCTAGAATCATAGGTTAGTAACATTAATAGTGATTCAAAAACAGTCCATTAGTATAATATATTAGTAAATTCATATCAATATCACAATCAGGGACTTGACAAATGTCACTCTCTGCCCAGGCATCCCAAGGAAGAAACAGGTCTCACATGGCATGCTTTGATTGGTTGAAAAAAAACTCAATAGGACATGACTGCGATAGTAAATTCGTTAGATTAAAGTGAAGATGTACAGTATCAGAAACAAGGAACGAAATTGCAATCTGATTTTGATTGGACCGGGCCTATCTAGACTACAATCCATGTATCAAATATGTATCCAAAGGAATAGTGGGTTAGATCAACCTAAAGGTCGGGGTATTTTGTCCCAGGATATAAATGCTACGAACCATGATGTAAATTATAAGGTCTGGTGATTATGAATCGATTGATGTCTGGCACATATAAGTGCACTAATGATATTTATATTTTTTCAGCATTTGTATTTGGTTTGGTTTGCCTTGGTTTAACTTGGGTTGCTTCACAAATGGGAAGCATATTGCAGGTAATGTAAAAATTGATTTAGTGAAGGACTTAAATTTACATTCGACTAATCTTACCTTTCAAAGTTTTCCTCAATGACCATTTTGATGTACCTCGGAAGTGAAAAAAAATGACCCCTTTGCGGCACCAGTGAACACCACAGGGGTGCCCGAGAGGACCCAGATAATATTAGCGGTAGATTCAGACCTGCTTTTCTACGTTGATTCACTACTTTTGTTTGAAGTATTTCTTCTCTTCATTGTGCTTATGATGTGTGAAGTGACTAAACGAAGGAAAGGGAACTCGATTTTTAAAGGTTTATTACATATATGTACAGTAAATGTAAAACCTAGAAGTAATAGTCACGAGTCATATATGACCAAACGAAAACTGTGCTCAATGAAATATACTTTATATAATTTCAGGCTACACATACATTATTTTCAATATTGGGTGCCCCAGCTCTGGGTTTGTTTACTTTAGGAATGCTATTCCCGTGGGCAAATGCAAAGGTAGAGTTTTTTAGTAAATGTTTTTAAGAAGTTATGTATGAACTATCGTTTAATCAACTCTATGAACTTTCAAATGTATAGCTGTGTTATGGATTTTCAGTTTCTTGGAATTAATTTCTTAATAATTACTACTAGTAGCCGCTATTGTATTCTAAATGAATGCCGGGGATTAAAAAATATTTAGACATAAGATGTTCCATTGAGGCATCCAGAGTTTCGATTATGATTACGAGTTCCAGAGGATTAATAGTTTACCTTTAGGTTGTAGGGCCTATTTCTAATCCATAAAACCAAAAATACTCGTTTTATTATGTCACGATCGTTAGCAGCTTTTACGATATAAAATTCTTAATTTTAGTGACATTGCATGAACCATAGACGTTTAATGAAATTGGAATGATGCAAATTTTCTATACACATAATAATTGGGAAACCTCTTTACAAATTATTCAAACTATTGCAGGGTGCTTTAGCTGGTCTCCTCACGAGTGTTGTGCTTTTATTATGGATTGGATTCGGGTCATTTATAGCCGGTATACCACCAATAAAATCTCCAGTTAGTATTTCTGGCTGTAACTGGACTCTATTAGATGATGGTGTTATGGGCTTCAATAATATAACATTCAACCCAACAGGAAACACAACAAATATAACTATTCCTTCCGACATAGATTAGTATGTTTATTTCTATTGTTTGACACTTTACCACCTCTCTGCACATCGTGTTTAGTGAGTCAGTAATAAAGAACACGTTCTGCTGTATTGTCAGCTATCGGTCCGTGTAATTTGATTGGTATCATTTAAATTATCTGTATCTCAAATATTAATTTTTTTTATGGCTTTTGACAAGTTCGTTGTTATTAGATTGTATCTAACGTATCTACTAATACTACATGGTATTTTACTAACCTATCATTCCATAAATTTATATTACTCATAACTTCGACCTCACAAATGAATGATAACTATTCTGAAATGCAAATGGTTCGTCTAATATGGCATTATCAAACCTAGCCTGAATTTGTCTAGCCTGACAACTCATGCTGGCGATGTGAACATGTATCACATTTGAGGAACTGGGTAAAGCCAGAAATGTGGGGCTAGGTATCACATGAGTTATTCCTTACCTGAGAATCCGGGGTTCTATGATGTATTGTTTAATGTCTTTTTACTCATCTCTTCTTACAGTTCATCACCATTAACTCATATATATCAAATATCCTATTTATGGTATAGTGTCTTAGCTGTAGTGATAGTTTTACTAGTTGGTCTACCAGTCAGTTTTATAACAGGTAAATATATATAGTCTCATATATATATAGTTTGGATATTAGACATGTTCTTGTAACTCAGAGTGTCACGCTATGCGATTTTCAGACAACTGACCTCTCTATTTAAATTTTTTAATCATAATGCATAGGAAGAGAATTGTCTGTGGGTCCCCTTGACATTTTTGGCCCCTAATCGCCTAAGGACTCGTAGAAACGAGAGCGTAAAAAACATATACTTTTCTGTGTAAATCATATCACACTGTCTGTAAGGACACTCGCACGAGTAGATCGTATACCATGTAGAACTCTAGTAGATGTGGTAACAAAACATCAAAATAACTTCAGATTGTGCATTGGTTAATTGTAATTTAATTGTATGTCTTGTACATCTCTATAAACATTACCTTGCTCTACTATTTACACAAAAAGTTTTAGGTAGGTGTCTTTTCAACTCTGGATTTAAAGATTGGTTATTGGCAGTTAGAGTACAGATTTGACTCAAAATTGTATTTTACTTAATCTTTATTTTCCAGGTGCTCAGAATCCATCCGAATTAGACCCAAAATTAATTTGTCCAATATTTGATATTGTGTTACCATGTTTACCATATAAAATACGTCATTTTCTTTATTTTGGTGTCAAACACCCAGAGGTAAAGAATTTTATTAACATATATCCACGAAGAAATATACAAAAAAATTGTATTCAAAGCATTATAATAATGATAAGATTGAATCGTCAGTATGAAGTTGATGTTTTTGTGTATTTGTTCAATACCGAGAATGGACTCGGGGAAAAACTACCATAACCATATCTTAACACTCAATAATTCTCGCCATTTTTCTCAAAGCTGAATCTACTGCAAAGCGCTAGTTTAACTTTCAGGGTAGACAATTTGGCGGTATAATAGAGCGATTGGTAGATTGCAGATCAAGTAGGTCTATAATGTACACACAGAAAAAAATATGGATATAGTAGTCGAATAAAATTGTAATGTTTTACAGAGAAAGATGAAAGAAGCTTCAGAACTTGCCAAGAAAGATGAGAACCAAGAATCAAATAACGATATTTTACTATCAGATTTATCGAAAGAGATCAAAATGTCACCTTCATTTTCAAATAATGATCATCAAAAAAACTCATAGCTGTTTTAATATATTTATGAATAAAAATATTTTTTATGGAGTGTTGTATAAATGGAAGAATGGGGCACAGTCATCGTATCACGAATACGGGTTTTGACTTGGTCTTATTAACCCCGAGGAAGTTTGACGAATAGGGGTGTGGTTTGGACATGATTTGGCATAGTTAAAAAGCAAGAAAGAAAGATGGGAATAGTTAAACACAAATTTCGCGTGTATTTGAGTTCATGGAGACAAAAAATATTGAAAAATAAAAACTTTTGTCTATTCGGAGCCGCAGGATGGCCCCTAACTCATCTGTAACGTTAGTTCACCTGTATGTTAACTCCACACAAATTTAAAGATGACGGGTTCCGTAATCCGGCCAGGGTTGTCGATGCAGATTATTCCAATTTCGTCCCATCCCAATTCGCCCCCAATTTATTTCGCCTTTCCCATTCGCCGTTCGAAATTACTATTATGTCCTTTCCTGATTCGCCCCCAATTTATTTCGCCTTTCCCATTCGCCGTTCGAAATTACTATTATGTCCTTTCCTGATTCCCCCCCCCCCCCCCCCCCCCCCCTATCCCGCCTTGTTTTCATTTAGCCTGATTTCCATTTCGCCCTTTTTCATTCCGCCCCTTAATCGTATTTACAAAGGGATTGGGCAGTGTCAGAGTAAGTTGAATACAGACAAAGGATACAGGATTACACTTTATAGGATATCCGATAATTTGTGGAGGGCCGTGGATATTCGCCACCCGGATGGCGAATAGTCCACGTCCATTAATTTGACTATTCGCCATCCGGGTGGCAGAAAAATCTCTAAAAATTCATGAAATGTCAGCCTTTTTGATATAATTGTTTCTTTCAGTGACATATTAGTCGACTTCGAGTAATTTGTAATGGATTTTGTCAGGTTCAGACAAGACCGTGTTAATATAAATTGAATTTCTTGCAATGAAACGAAAGTAGAAATTCCGCCATTTTGTTTACACCAAATTAGCATACATCCCAAATGGCCCTGTTAGTGTTGCTATGAAATTTAGCATCATACGTTTGTATAAGAAATCCGTATAAAAAAAATGAAATAAAATAAAATTTTACGTCCTACTTTTCTGCACCTGTATGGGCTACTGAGGATGGGCAAACGCCATGCAGTGTGCAATGAGGGAAATTTTGTCAGGACAGCGACATAAGCCTACTCTTATTTTCGATTTCCAACTGTCGAGGGTCTTTACGTAAGTAAAAAAAAAGGTTGATGAAGATGTGTAAATAGTAAAAAAATAAGACATAGCAGGCGCGTGTCCAAATTGTGTCACATTTATCCTAGACGCATTTTCCAAGTAAGCCCTTCCGATCCCAAACACCGACGAGGGGAAATCGAGTCGAAAAATCCAAAGATGGTTGGAGCTATCGCGAATGTGTAAGTAATGTATGTGGGTGGTAAATACACTGCATTGGGGTGGGTGGAAATATGTATTTGAAGTAATAAGGTTTAAGGTATAATAAGGCGTACGATACTGTGGGTGGTAAGTAATGTGTACGGGTTGTTATAAGGCGTACGGTAATACACAATACTGACTGGTGGTAAGTAATGTGTAAGGGGGGTAATTAGGCGTACAGTAGTACACAATACTGACGGGTGGTAAGTAATGTGTAAGGGTGGTAATAAGGCGTACGATAATACACAATACTGACGGGTGGTGAGTAATGTGTACAGGTGATAATAAGGCGCACTATAATAAACCATACTGACGGGTGGTAAGTAATGCGTAAGGGTGGTAATAAGGCGTACGATAATACACAATACTGACGGGTGGTAAGTAATGTGTACGGGTGATAATAAGGCGTACTATAATAAACCATACTGACGGGTGGTAAGTAATGCGTAAGGGTTGTAATAAGGCGTACGATAATATACAATACTGACGGGTGGTAAGTAATGTGTACGGGTGATAATAAGGCGTACGATAATACACAATACTGACGGGTGGTAATAAGGCGTACGATAATAAACCATACTGACGGGTGGTCAGTAATGTGTAAGGATGGTAATAAGGCGTACGATAATACACAATACTGACGGGTGGTATGTAATGTGTACGGGTGATAATAAGGCGTACGGTAATAAACCATACTGACGGGTGGTAAGTAATGTGTACGGGTGATAATAACCCTGTGTTCTTGGTTACCACCCTCAGCTCTTGTTCACCACCCTAGCTGTTGTTCACCGCCATCAGTTCTTGTATACCACCTTTAGTTCTTGTTTACCACCCACAACTCTTTGTTACCACCCTAGTTGTTTTTCATTAATCTAGCTGTTGTTTCCCACCCCAGCTGTTGTTCACCACCCTCAATACTTGTTTACCACTCACAATACTTGTTTACCACTCTCAGCTCTTGGTTACCACCCTAGTTGTTGTTCATTAACCCAGCTCCTGTTTACCACCCCAAATTTTGTTTACTGCATTCAGCTGTTGTTTACCACCCTGAATAACTAATTGTTTACCACTCTCAGCTCTTGTTTCATTAACCTAGCTGTTGTTTACCACCCTTAATACTTGTTTACCACCTTTAATACTTGTTTACCGCCCTTAATACTTGTTTACCACTCACAATTCTTGTTGACCACACTCAGCTCTTGTTTCATTAACATAGCTGTTGTTCACCACCCCCAGGTCTTGTTTGCCACCCACAATACTTGTGTAACACCCACAATTCTTGTTTGACACCCTAAGCTCTTGTTTGCCACCCTAAGCTCTTGTTCACCTACTTAGTTGTTGTTTACCATCCTCAGCTATTGTTCACCACCCTGGGTTATTTTTACCACCCTAGCTGTTGTTTACCACCCGTAGGTCTAGTTTAACAGTCACAATTCTTGTTTACCAACCTACATTTGTTTACCACCCTCAGCTCTTGTTCACCACCCTCGTTCCTGTTTACCACCTGCAGATCTTGTTTACCACTTTCAGCTCTTGTTGACCACCCTCAGCTCTTGTTTACCACCCCCAATACTTGTTTACCACTCGCAATTCTTGTTTGCCAACTTCAACTTTTGTTAACCACCTTAAGCTCTTGTTCACCAGCCGATGCTCTTGTTGCTGTTAACCACCCTCGGCTCTTGTTTACCACCCTAGATGTTATTGATTAACCCAGCTCCCGTTTACTACCCAAAAACCTTTACTGCCTTCAGCTCTTGTTTACCACCCTCGGTCTTTGTTTACCACTCGTAGGTCTAGTTTACCACCCTCCGTTCCTGTTCACCACCCGCAGTTCTTGTTTACCACTTCCAGCTCTTGTTCACCACCCTCACATCTTGTATACCACCCCAATATTTGTTTACCACTCACAATTCTTGTGTACCACCGACAATTCTTGTTAACCACCCTAAGGTCTTTTTTACCACCCTCAGCTTTTGTTCCAGCTTTCTTAAACTAAGAGGGAATGTCAGGAATTCGCGTTTTTGGGAATCCGATTCTAAAAATCTTCAAAGGGTGGGATCTCCCACACACTATATAAAAAATCCTTAAATTTGCCGGGAAATGTCATGAAAAAACGCTTCCGGGCTTAAAAAAAAACAAATGCTTAGCCACGTGAGGTTTGTAGGTGACATGAATATCGAGACTAAATTTCATAGAAGTGATTCAAAAAAGTGGTGGCCAAATTGACTTTACACCGGTTGACTATAAATAGCCATCCAATGGGACAGCGATTATCAATTATAAGTAGATGTTATTTTCGTACATTTTTATGAAAGGAATTGCAAAAAAGCGTTTCTAATGAACATAAAAAAAACATTATAATGCATGTAACGCTATAGCCTTCACAGCTAATAATGTCAGTCTCTAGAGAAATTAAAGTTTTAAAAACGGGTGGCAAATAAAAAATGAGGGTGGCGAATAATTGTTTGCCACCCGGGTGGCGAATATCCTCGGCCTTTGTGGAGAGTTAGCCTTATAGTCATTCGCGAACAAGTGAAAAATCTCAGAAAAAAACGAATATTAAAAAAAAAATTGAAACCCACCGAATAAATACAAAATTGATCATCAAATATAAATATACATGCTCAATTTACTTGACCAAAAGTCTTAGCAAATTGATAAATTATGTATTTTACACAAATAACTTAAAATTTAACGGAAATGCATCTGCAGTATTTTGGTTTTCGTAATTATTAACAGACGAATGTTTCGGATTAATTTCACAAAGGGAGATAACTCTGAAATACAAAGAAACTAAGGAAAAATGGCCGTCGATAAAGTGTCAACAAACAGTGACAAAAATGATGATTCAGAAAAGGTTGATTGTTTTTTGGAAGAATTTAAAGAAATTGAAGAGGTTAGAAATATAATCTCCAAACTACCAGAGACATACCGTGAACAGACAAGTCGTGAGATATCCATTGAGCGATTCACATGTAAGTTTTTATGTTGTGTGTCTGTAATTTGCCAACTGCAACCAAAAACAACAAGTCTATGTCTCCATTCAGCTCTGTCATATTTATATGGAAATGATATCCATTTAACAGTGACATTTGAAATTTTGTAGACTACATTTGAAATTTTGTAGACTACAAGTACATGGATATGATATTCTGTTGGTTGTCCCTTCCATTTGATATATATATATTTTGCGTAGACTGAGAAACATAATGCCAATGGTCCGTCAGTGAGGATTAACAAATTCTCATAGCCTATAATTCCTATTTAGAAAAAATTTATTAGCATCACAGTCAAATGAATTGATATGTCTTTGATGATCCAAAACAAAATGTATAGCTAGTTCATGAGTGCCAGTTTCCCAGAATATGATAGGACAAAGAGTCAATTGAATTTTGAGATTAAAGTCAGCAATGTTTGTTCTTCTTATAGTTAAAGCTTATGTTATGTTTTGTGTTTAATTTTATTGCAGATATTGTTGATCTATATCAAGAACAACCACATTTAATTGATTCACACCTTGGTAAGAATTGAATTTATTTTTTTGTCATTTCACAAGTAGCCTATTCTTAGTATAATTTCAATTGCAATATCAATTTGTCTTAGAGATATTACTTAAAAGTTAGCTAATAAACAGAATTGCATGGTTACTTTGTGATAGAGATGTCAAGTTGACATACCAGTTTCAAAGGTATGTACATACCCCTCCTGGCAAATTCGTACTTTGTTGAGTATGAAAGTTTAAATTGATGGAAGATATCAGCTTGACCTATTGATTTAACTTTATTTTTCAGAATTTCTATTGTTGGAATTGTTAAAGATAACTAGAGATGTTTCTTCACCAACCGATCTTATAAATGAAGCATTTAAATATGTTTACCTCATTACTAAAGTAGGTTCTTCAAATTCTAAAATACTATTTTGAAACAGTTCCTTCAAAATGAAAAAAAAAAAGAATTTATTTGAATAGATGAAGTAAGCATAGTTTTAAAAAAGTGCAACATGAGAAAACAGATGAAAACAAAACCCAAATTCAATACATGGTTTACAATTATGACTGTGCCTCTAAGTTCAAGTTTGATATTATGATCATAAATTCTTTCAAACACCAACTTTAAACTGACAATATCATATTTTATTGATAAACATAATTTGTTGATAATGTAATGTATTTTGATATTGTAGATGCGAGGATATAAGGTTGTTTTGCGGTTGTTTCCACATGAAGTAGTGGATGTTGAACCTGTAATGGCGTTACTGATCAAACAGAATCCTACAGATTTTACGGTAACCACAGATACTATATTTATATATTTTTTAAAGTAATTCTTGTTGTCACTACTTAAAATGGCCTTTATTATTCTACAGCTCTTAATAATTTGTTCCCATCCTTATGTTTTCCCTTTGCAGTGTTGGGAAACCAGATATGTTTTATTATTATGGATGTCCATGTTGTGTAAAATACCCTTTGACCTCACAAGGTTAGATGTCAAAGGTCAAGCCGGTCAGAAAGAACCAATCATGGACAGAATCTATCAAATTGGTCAGGTAACGCCACATTTCTAATTCTGATTTTCTAATTATCATAATGTATCATGCATGTCTTGTATAGGAAACAAGAGTAAGAACAATCATAAGAACGGCTTTGAGTTCAGTCAACAAAGAATTGTTTTCTACTTAAGTCTTGTTATTTGATCACTCAAAGAGAGACAAAATATTTTTGAGAGCTGTTTTTTAATAATGGACAACTGGACAAATGGGCCTCAGTGTTGTTGCTTACAAAAATGATTTGAAGTCTGAGTAATATTTAGATAAATTGGCATTCAAATGGTGAAAATAGTAATCCTACATTAATGATTATCATGATGCTAGAAAATCTCAAATTATCTTTGAGGGCATTGTATAAAGGGTTATGTCATGTCTGTAATGAAATGAAATCAAAATTTGGTTGATTCACTGTCTTTGATACTTGTGCATTATATTAGCAACTATACATTATGAAAATAATTTATTTCTTCTTTTCAGAGCTACTTATATGTGATAGATAAATGTAGAGATGCTGCAGCCTTTATGTTGAGTCATTTTCTATCTCGACCAGACGTCAGTAAAGTGAAGTTATCTCCCTTTCTAGACTGGGCTATGAAGACTATCAAAGAAGCAGATTGTAAGTGTTATCAGATTTTTTGTGATTTCTACATCATCAATGTTTAACTTAAAGAACAGAACAGACCAAAATAGTAGCCATCTGAAAAGAAACATTAAAATCGAACCTGAAACATGTTGTTACTCCCCTGAGTGCCCCTGATACAAACAACATATAGAAAACCTCTTTGCAATCCCTTAAAGAAGATGTCATTTGACTCAATGAATATATATTTTCCATTGAATAATTTCAGGTGAGACAATGATTGGTATAAATATAACATGTGGTATATTATCATCTATAGCTTTATTATATAAACATGGTAAAAGGGAAGATATGCTTCAATATGGTGAGATTTAGCTTTATAACTTTCAATATAAGGCTTGGTGATAAATCAGTCATTTACCACACTATCTCTCTGATGAAATGAGGATATCGTAATTCTCATTAGATGAGCTCCACATTGGTGTTTCTATGAATCATTCGGTGGTAGGTCTGAGTTGTGGCCACAGGATTGTCAAGGCTCAAAGATTTTTCTCTCTAAATGTTAAAATGATATCTAATTTGGGAAAAAGAGGCAAGGGGGTAGAGCATGTTCAGCCCCAGTTCCCCCAAAATATCAGTTCTTGTTTTGCTATCTCATTGGAGTTAAGAGTCTTTATACTGATGCATATTCTCCTATCTTACAAACTTTTGGAATTTAGATTACTTCAATTAGATCCGTATTTTTGGGATCTAATTATTAGCACATGACAACTAATGCAATTGTGAACCTGAATCTCTTCCAGCTCCTGATGTGTTAGAAGGAATATCTGAATGTAATCTAAAAGAAAAACCAAACTCTATACTACGTAAAACAGCCATTAAAGTCATTCAAAGACTGGGTTTAACTTTTCTAAAATCGCAAGTTATATCATGGAGGTTTGTATGGGTGTTAATTCTGATTCGATCCAAACAAAATTTTGCGATAATAGTCTCATATTTCTCAAGTTTTTCTAGAAATCAGAAAGGTGTGATTTAATAATCATACCAGATGAACATACAAACACTAGAAAACTTCTTTACAATTCCCTTAATAATCTACCCTAATTAGCCTCGTAATGTTCCTCTGATTTGAATTAATCATTTGAAATTATTTGTAGATATAATCGAGGTAATAGAAGTCTTACTAATAATCTACAGTCCACATCAAGTAATACGACCTCCATCACTAACAGTCAGACAATACCGGCTGATCAGGAAGATGAAGAGGATGAAGTTCCTGAACATGTGGAAGAAATTCTTGGTAAATTTTTCTGTCTTTCTGTAAAATTTAACAAAATATGCAGTCTCCAGGCCACTCATTCTCGAAAACCATCTTAGCGCTAGGATGTCCTAGGTTCTTATCTTCTAACAATGATTCTGAGACATCCTAGCACTAAGATCGTTTTGAGAATACGTGGCCAGAGTTTTAATTAATTGGCAGATCTAGAGAGATTCACTCAGAGAGAGTAAGGTCCTTCCCGCTGTTGCAGCCTTGTGCACTGCACATACAATACATGTCAAGATAACTTCTGTTATTCTATATTTAACAGGTGAATTACTAGAAGGGTTAAAAGATAGAGACACGATAGTCAGATGGTCAGCTGCTAAAGGGTGAGTAGTAGTAGTCTGAAACATGTACTGGCCCAGGGTGCAATTAGTTTTAGCGGGGTCGGAGGGTTTGAATTTAGAACCGATTTAGAATTCATAGCCTCAACTCCATAGTTCTTATATATTTTTGGGAATGCAAGTGCTCTGAGCTTGTGTATAAGAGAATTGTGTTGTTATGATATAAGTATGAATATATTTCTAGTATTGGCCGTGTAACTGGTAGATTAACTAGAACTCTAGCAGATGAAGTTGTAGAAACAGCTCTTCAGTTATTTACTCTACAAGAAACTGATGGAGCTTGGCATGGGGGTTAGTATTTTATTAGATTAAAAAGAAGGTTTTCTTAACTTTTTGTCTGTATCTTAGACACCGATAGCATTAAAACGCAGTCATTCCAATTTTCAGTCAGTCATCTTTAGATCCTGCAATTCCACTAAAACTAAACATTGTATGACATAGCTGTTGCAAAAGTCCTTAGATGTTATTTTGGTCTTAAATAATAGACATCTTTCAGATATTTTGGTTTGATTTAAGTTGGATAGATATGCCAAGTTGTTCTAGGAAGGGATCAGTATGTTATGCGTTTGCATCAGGGAGAAAATTAGAAAGTTTTAAGACTAAAGATCATTGTTTACTAACAATATAAAGTAACATCTATATTTTTATTTCAGGCTGTTTAGCTCTAGCAGAATTAGGTAGAAGAGGTTTACTCTTACCTGACAGATTATCCACAGGTATTTTCCTTGATGGCTTCTACATTAATGTCCACAGATATCATAGTTTTATGATTTTTATTAGTCTCTCACCTTTTTAAAAAATATTCTAAATTTTCACCATTATCTTTCAAGATCCTTAAATTGAACATTTTATGTTATGGCTGTGTGAGTAATCATTATTTTTTCTCTGAGTACTTATGGGATGCCATGAAGAGGTGATAAATCCATACAGGAAGAGGTATGTTTTGGCCTGTCATATTCCAAGCTTTGATGCTATCACACAAAGATGAATTTGATGTACTGTGTTTTCTTACAGTTGTTCCGGTTGTATTAAAAGCTTTAGCCTATGATGAAAGAAAAGGGAATTTTTCTGTAGGTTCCCATGTTCGAGATGCTGCCTGTTATATTTGTTGGTCGTTTGCTAGAGCTTATGAACCCGAGGAGTTGAAACCTTATGTCAACCAAATAGCTAAGTGAGTTATCATTCTTTTTCTGCTTGTGCCATTTGAAGTCAGAGTCGGAATTTGGAAACTACAGAGTGTCCACATACTCAAATTTGTTTCATGTGATATAAGAAGGATAAAAAATTTGAAAATAATGTTGAATTGGATTGTCGTTATTCTCAGATCTCTGAGTTCACAGAGTACGCTGTTCATACATAAATTGCTTTAGTATCTTTTCAATTTACCTGTCAATAATTTAGCTCTGAACTAAAAAAAATTCTACACAGAACAGCCATAGGCATTTTATTATCGTTACTTACAAAGTGGACTCTGTTAAATAGATACAAATCCAGTCACAAAGTGGTATTAGGTATTAGATATTCCATACCGAACATGATAAATGCTCCAATCAATATTTATACTTAATCACTAATGGTATTCTGTGTTATATTTCCAGTGGGTTAATATTAGCGACTATATTTGATAGAGAGGTCAATGTCAGAAGAGCTGCCTCAGCTGCCTTTCAAGAAAATGTTGGAAGACAGGTAATATAGATCAATTACAATATCACAATATTATTACTTAAACATTTCTCTATTAGAGTCTGATAGCTTAATGTTTATTGAAAGCCTTCAAAAGGAAGCAGAGGTATATATGTTAATGAAGAAAGATTAATAGGACCACTATTTGATCGTTCAAGAGCCTTTAATCAATTTATTATTGGTTGCTGTGGCAGAACTTAACGTGTTTTTATTAGCATTCTAAAATCTAACAGTAATATATGTCTATTGCAGGGAATATTTCCTCATGGTATTGATATACTGACTACAGCTGATTATTTTGCTGTTGGAAACAGATCTCATTGTTTTCTAGAAATCAGGTGAGAATAGCCTCAAACTTTAAACCTCTTTTGGTTTTAAGTATAGTAATTGATGAATTGTGGACGGTTTTGGTTACAAAATAGTTTGCTTTTAGAAATGGAAATAAATTTGGATTCTAGATAGACAGCTAGTATTGAAGCCTATGATATAGATGTGAGTAACTTTATGGAAAGAAAATGCATCGGACGCCGTAGCCAATTGAAACTATTAACAAGTTGTTACTTTTGAATTGGATATTGAAATCATGAAACAACAATTTTGATTAGTTATTAGGAATTAAGAAATACATTATAGAAGGTCAATTACTTTCTGTTTACCTCAAAATGAAGTGGACTTGGCTGAGTACAAATATCATTCTTGGACTACATCTCTTCTGCTAGGCGATTAGGTACTGTAGGTTGGAATCCTCCTCAAGGTCAGAAATATTATGCCTGTGTCAGTGCTTCTGAGAGTCCGTCCGGTGTTGGCTCCCACCCTCTAATACCTATAAGAGATGTATTGTTTGTTTCAGTGTGTATGTGGCTCAGTTTCCAGAATATACTCACCATCTAGTTGATCATCTGATTAATATTAAAATATCACATTGGGACAGGTCAGTTCTGATCTTTATATATTTATGATTCAGTCACACACCACCTGGAAAATGTTCCTGTGCCCAACTCCATAAACTTGGTGGAGTTTTAGTGGCAGGGTATTATCACTCAATTGGAACACCTGATACAACTTGCAAGAGTCTCCACACAGCTAATATTGTTTATTTAGTATGATAACTGATCAATGTCAGACCTTCATTAGCCTTAATAAGAAGCAGGATTGTGACTGGCCACTATTTAAGCTATTGTTATCTTGGCATTGATTGGACGAAATTCACGTCATACACTATAGTATCGTATTGGGTTTCCTAACTATCAACTCCAAAAAGACTACTTCTCGGCAAATCCTGTGGTCAGATTTCTGATTCTGAGATTAAGGCCATACCTGTTGTTAGGGCAGCGATCAGCCAACACAATAGGGGTCCAGTTTAGCAGGAATACAGGGTGTAAAACTCCACATTTTTCTGTCAATTACAGTGCTATAAGAGAATTATCAAGTGAAGCTTTACATAATTTAACAGAAAAATGCCCAGAATATATGATCGAAACTGGTAAGTACTGTTTTGTTCGGGACTGTTTTCCAGGATGGCTTTGATTCAAAGATAAAATACAACAGATGATATCCAGACCACCATCTTTATTCAGGCCCTCAATGACTCTCCCAAGGGAGATAACTCTTGATGCACTTTTGATATCTTAAGACCACAATACATTTCAATGTGATGTATAACAGTACTCTAGTTAGTATTTAGGAATAGTTTTAATTCTTATATGGATTAATATATCACCAATAGAATCTTGGTAATGGACAGAAATTTTTAAGATAATTTGACTAAATTTCAAATAAAGTTATCTTTCATATTTCAAGACTTTAAATTTTATGATAGGACTTCTTGGTAACTTTTTCGCAAAATTTCTGTTGAGGGAAAAGTGACCTTCATAGAAATCTATCCATACACTTACTTTTGTACAAAGTCTGATGATCGTATTTTATATTTCAGCTTTACCATCTATATTAGATAAAATCACCACTATAGACCTCTATATGAGACATGGGGCTGTCTTATCTGCAGCTCAAGTTACTTATTCTTTATATAAACATGCTACCAAAGACAATAAGTAAGTTATATTTGAATATAGAGAATATTTCTTTGCTGATAAAAACTTCCTTGAATGGCATTGCTTGATAAAGACGAAATCATCATCGTTGAAACGTCACAAGTTATTTATTAAAGTAATTGTTATCTATATAATTGTGTCCAGTTATTGTTAAAATGTAAAAAACATATAAAGGTAAAGGCTATAAAAGAATTCTCTCTTAATTTGCTTTCCTTCTCTTTTGAAAAAAGCCTGTTATACTTTTTATCAGAAAACACATTGCCATCTTTTACTGGAATTATTTCATTCTGCAGGTTACAACTACTGGGAATGGTATGAATGTGTCTAAAAAGATATATCCTATGATTTTATTTTTTTCTCTAGAAAATTAGAAGACATTGTTGATGTTACATCAAGAGATAGATTGATGAACATAGCTGGACAGGTAAAATATTTTCTGTTATTGTTGTACACCCCAGATGACATCTCGTTGATATGGAGAAAGTTTGGAGAAAACTTACATTTACCCACCCTTGTCACAATCTTTAAGTCAAAATTCCTCAAGTTAATGAAGTCAATGAGCTGGACATGAAGTAACCATAGTGATAAAACAGGACTGGCAAGTATGAATTATTTGAGATTATAGACTATTTCCAGACTAATGTATATTTTATATTATAGTTACAGAAAGCTAATCTATTCAAAGGTCTTGGAGCTGATCTGATGAGAAAAGCAGGTAATAACTTAATTATCAAATTAAGAAATTATCTAATGATGCGAAAGACCCGAATTTCTAATTCAAGAGCGTATATATAGCCGATGTAGTCGTTATTTATGGACATAGGTCTTCTTTTTCTTGATTTCCTTGATATATTTTGATTGGGCTATGACCAAAATTTAAGCATTAACTTGTTATCCAAGACATTGCATTTGATATATTTTGTATTTATGTATATGCTTTAAGTGAATTTTTTATTATTTCAGTATGCTGTCTAATCAAGATGTTATCTCTGTCTAAATTACCCTACCATGGTTTACCAGTTATAGATCTATGGCAAGATATTATAGATGATTGTTTGTTACATATAGATCCAGAAATACAGGTATAGTTAGTCCACAACCAGGTTCAAATCAAAACATAATCCTGAACAGTCTGTTTAATTATTAGGCAGAATAAAATAATTATTGATCTGTCTCGAATTGTAGACTTGAGAAGTTCTACTTATCCAACTTCAGGCTAAAATTGGTCAGTTGTCTGAAGATGCCATTGTGTGAAACTCTGAGTAACATGATTCAAGTTTTGTTTTAATATTTCTAGTTATTGAACTGTATTAATTAAGATTAGATTTTGTTTCTTTTTTTTATCTCATACTTTTCGTCACTATTGTAAGTTTTCTATCACATTCCTGTTCTGATTACATTCTTTTTACCAATCAAAGCATGTCATGTAGAGACTGTTTCTTGATTAAGCAAAACCCAAAGTAGAGTAATATGGCAGCCTATTTGGGTTTCACTATCCAAAAATTATGATTGATGATTGTAGGGTTGTGCTGTATTAGCTCTACCATGTATGATAGAAGAATATTATACCAATGTTAAAACACCACAGTCAGAGCAAACACAAGGTATGTATTTGTTTTAAAATACTGATTTGTAGTGAGATGAACAACTAGTGCATTGTACTGTTTGCCTATTGTAATAAAGTACATTACTCTGTTTGCCTATTGTAATAAATTTCATGGCTCTGTTTGCCTCTTGTAATAAAGTGCACTGCTCTGTTTGCCTATTGTAATAAAGTGCATTGAACTGTTTGCCTATTGTAATGAAGTGCATTGCACAGTTTGCCTATTGTAATAAAATCATCTGCTAGGAATGTAATTGAGGTCTGAGAAGAAGGAGTTATGATAATGGGAGACGAGAAAATGCAAGAGGGAGAGAAAAGGTTTTTAGTTTGACGAGGGACAATTTATTTATAATGAAAATGTACTGGACAACATTGTATTATCTGAATGAACTTGAGCACTATTGCACTCCACTCACAAAAAATCAGCATTTATTATATTCCAAGTGCCAGTGCAAATTTTTGGTTGAATGTGGATAATGATTTTATTGTTTCTGTATACATTGCAGATGAAGTGTTAAAAAGATATATCAATCATCTGAAATCCTCAGTTCAAACAACAAGGTATGATTAATTACTGTTAACTCTAAAACTTATAAGATACCTGCTATAGATCCATAATCTTATTTTCTATCTATGAGTTAGGATCAAGCATCTTTGTTATCAATTTTGCTGAAGGGGACACTAATTCGAACTAAAAGAAGGAGAAAGAATTTCCCAAAAGTACTTTAGAAATCATATGGTAAAAGAGCATTAATAAGTACATTAACTGAAATGAAGCTCAGTTTCCAGACCCAAGTAAATGTTGTCATCTGGTGTACTGATATAAATTCCAAGCTAACAAACTACATTAGTATCAGCTGATCTTAAAGGAATGATGTTAAATCTTTTTCGTGTTTCAGATCTGGGTTTAGCCTCGCACTAGGAGCTATACCTAAATCAATGTTAAAGAATCATTTAAAGCCTGTATTAGATAGTTTAATATCTAGTAGTAAAATTAACACTGGAGAAGAAGTCATGGCAGAATCTAGACGGGATGCTTTAAAGGCTATTACAAGGTATGGGGATATTTATTGCCTTAGTCTTATGAAAGTCATCTTTACTCATTATTCTGGTTTAAAAGATCTAAGCGCTAGAATGTCCTTGGGTTTTAACTTCTAACACTGTTTCTAGGATATCTTAGTGCTAAGTTTGACCTAGGTCCATGTGGTTTATAAGATCCTTTTCAGCTTGAATTCCAGGTTTTGATGTTTAAGGTTTTCATTTTTTGAATGATCTTGATTTAATGGTTATGATTTTTATAATTATTTTGTAATTCTTTCCAAATATAAACTGTTATTATCCTCATGAGTTATCGTCATCCTTTAATTTGAAATTTTCTGATTTCAGTATATGTAATACTGTTGGTATATATACAGAAGGTGATAGTAACAGTGTAATTAATAAACACAATCTACCAGCAATATACAAAGCTTATTTGATAGCCATGTTAGATTATACTCTAGATAGTAGAGGTGATGTTGGTGCATGGTAAGTCATTAGATTGGATTTGCCTTCTCTTGTACCCAAAATTGGGCACATAAAATGCGCACACTTTCTAATTTCTATTTCAAGGTTCCACTGAAAGATTGAAAATTGAAAAGTTCTCCTGCTCTCTTTTATTATCTCAATGATTATCAGGAAAGTTTTATGTTAAACTACATTTCATATTTTTTAGGGTAAGGGAGGCGAGTATGTCAGGTTTACTAGAAGTATCAACATTAGTTGTAAATAGTTCACCTGATTTATTAACTGCTGATATGTAAGTTTTATTTTCATAACATAAAACTGCTCCATTGCTGCAGTTGTTAACGCCCTTTTCTTTGAGCAATAAATGGTAAGGTAAATTAGACTTGATGATTCCAAATATATATTGAGTTTAGTATGGTCATATTGTGGTCTCGATTAGTATGAATGAGTATCTTTACTGTCATGTGACAAGAAACATAATATGAATTGTATATATTATAGATGTAAGATGATGTTCCAATGTTTAATACAACAATGTTGTGAGAAAATAGACAGAACAAGAGCTCATGCTGGATACATATTCTATAGACTCTTACATTTAAAGTAAGTTAATAGTTAATCTCTTTAAGGATGGTAGACCGTCATTAACCCACATGGTGCAGAAAAGTAGGACGTAAAACTCCATTCATTTCATTTGATTTTAAGGATGGTAGAATCTTTGAATATGGGATATCACTGTTCAATATTGTAGTCTGCCAACTTGTTGATTTACTTGAGGGTAAAAGAGGTGTGCATTATATTAACAATTATACAATGTATTCATCATCATATCTTACCATTATATTGTAATACTGTACAAATTTTTGACCCAAATAAAAGCTTAAATGTGACTTGTTTCCAAATACTTTTATTGAAGGAATTATAAACATGAGTGCAATTTCCATCTATCTGTTTTCAAAAGTGGTTTGTTTTGCTTTGTTTTTACAGACCAAATATACCAAACATTCCACACAGAGAGTTCTTATTAAAACTGTTTCCAAGGTGAGTATCAAATAAGGAATGATTACATTTAGTCATTCCTGCAGATATCATGTTATTTATTTCCTTTAAAGATGTAAATTTGACAAACACCATTCTGAATTAATCATGGTTGTCCCTCTTTATTTGGTATATTAATTACACACCAATAGGTAGGTGATTCCCTGGTGAAATTCATCAACCTGTTAACTAGTCCTGGCCTAAAGACTTTGTTGAATGTGAGCTCAATAAAAAAAAAGCAATGTGCAAGCTGTCACTAGCAAGACAGAGCTCCTCTCCTTCTTGTTGATTGATTATCATGTTAGTTTTTCTTATATTGTTTCAGTACTTGTGTTGAGAATATCAACTGGGCTGCACCGTCAGATACATTTCCACTGTTTGTTAAGCTGTTAGAGTTACCTACCTTTACGTACAATGTGTTATTAGGTACTTGTGTTAGTGTTGGTGGATTAACAGAATCTCTAGTAAGTTTTTGTCTTACCCTATGTGCCTGGACCGTGATGTCATAGTTTATGGATGAAATTATGCGCATAATAAGTATGGTCGTATGTTGAAGTATTCTTTAGATTTTATTCTTCTAGGCAATCTGGTGCTGTGCCTTTAAATCCTCCTCAATCGAAGAAAATTTCTGATGTCAAAATCCCTTTAACCATTCTCCTTATACAGACAACGAATTTATACAGGTACTCTTTACAGCATGAGCAAACCATGTTATATAAACTGCTTTTTGATTGAAAAATTAAAGTAGTTACACATTTACTCAAAAAATTTGTTTTCAAGTATAATCTTTTGTTTCTTTTTAGGTTCAAAACTCTAGTCAGTCATTGTTTAATTATTTACGACAAATAGAGAAAGATCAAAATAAACTAGCTCATTTCTGTGATGTCTTGGTTCAAATTTATAAAGACTTTGTCAAAGTTGAGAGGTGAGTGATTGTGATCTTTGATTAGTGAACTCTTGTGTCATAAGTTTTCTCTATCTCTATATCATTTGATGCATTTGATAGTATGACAGTCGTGGTAAATCATTGCTGAGAGACCACCCAACGGTCAATTTAATATCAGCGCAACAAATAAATTTATCTTATTTCAATTTAACCTTTTTTGTTTTGAAGCAATAAAATTCTGTTACTATTATGAAATGTCAGAATTAATGTGTTATTTAAATAGTGTAACCAACAAAAGTCGTTAATTCCAAACCATTACCGGAAAAACAGAAACACTCAAGAACTCTTATTTACCCAGTACAATTATAGACCACATACAGGACGAACAAGTCCTAGCAAAATCTGTGGGGATTTTTAAATCGCACTTCCACTCAGACTAATAATTTTACATGTGCTCCTCCCTTCTGTTGATTATATGCCAGAAGTGGTTTTTCAACGTATTCATACAGATACAGATACAGATACAGAATGTAAGAATAAATGATACAATGAAAAAAAAAAAACAACTTGATTTTAGAATAGTTGAGAAGTTAATATATCACTATTCTATTGTAGAGTAACCACACCTCTATTAAAGATGACAGATCAGATATTATCTAATGGTTGTATTGAATCTTATCTATCTTTACCAGAGTAAGTACATCATTTCATTTTCCTATCATCATTGTACACAAAAAAGATGACATGTTAAGAATTTGTGTTGACTTTAGATACATGAGTCTATTTCAGTATGATTCATGTTTGCATATCATTGCATTTAAAAAGCGTAGTCTCTTATTTCTCATCAATATTGTCTTTACCACTCTAGACTCCAGTACTTGTTTTTGGCAGTTGGTCCAAAAAATTTCTTATTTTAGTTAATTGCCCTTTCCATTTATCTGATACGTTAATACTATTGTATTGCATTATTATTATTTATCACCCTAGACTCTAGAACCGGTTATTTGCAATTTAGAGCAACGAATTTCATATTACTGTAAACTTATCCATTTAATGGTATCTCATCTTATTTAGATTCATTGAACAAAACAAACTGAAAAGTGTTTTGAGATGCAAAGATCCAGAGATTAGTGTAGTTCATTTTTCGCTTATCCAAATTTATGAATTTTTTTTTTAAATATTTTCAGTTGTAAGATTCCTGTGTTATTATGTGAATGTGTTAAAAATGAAAAATTTAAATCTGGTGATTTGAATAAATTGATGGCTAGTGCTGATGTGTAAGTAAAATGAATTAGATATTTGATGTATGCAATAGAAGCCACAGTGTACCTTGTAGCTCGGTATTTGATTTCAATGCTTGCCTGTGGTTCATGCAATTCCACTAAAATGAGCCTTTTTGTCTTAGCTACTGCAAAAGCAATCATATATAACTAGCAGATGTTGCATGAAGCATTTCTATAATTACAGGATCACAGACATCTGACTGAAAATTGGAAGGAGGAAGCTAGAAAAGCTAAAAAAAATGTCTTAATAATTTTTTTTGACAAATTTACATCAAGATTTCTTGAGTCAATATCCTCGGAAAATCAGTGTTTATTTCCATTGTGCATTTTAATTAAAGTGATCGAAATATTTATTATAGGTTTTGTGGGTTGTTACAATTTGAAGGTGAAGTAAGAGAGAAGGCTCTGTTCCAGTTGATGTTGTTTCTATGTTTTAAATATCCTCGAGTCAGGAAGACCACAGCTAATAAATTATATGAAGCTTTATTGACGTATGATTTTGTTGATGAAGATGTTAGTGAAGAAGTCCAATCTATTCTCTGTGATACAAACTGGTAAGTATTCAGATCTTCTCGAATTGTTAGGTCAAAATACAAGGGCTGCAACGATTCACGGATGAATAGATAAACTGCGATTCTTTCCTCCTTTTTGATGCCTTGTGTTCGATAAAAATAATCGTAATGCCTTAATTCTTAGCCCCCTTTAATACGAAATGACACAGAATCCTTGTGTGTTTAAGAAATTGTGTCATGTTTTCATATTCCAATTATGATTTTCACATCATAATTTGCAAAAATCATGTCTGCCTTTGAAGTTTGAGATTTTTTTTCACAACTCCTTACTTGTAAATGTTCTCAAGTGCTTAACAGTGACAAACTTGTTAGTAATTTTACAACTTTCTACTATTTTTAATTAATAAAAAATAATTATCGCAATAAATTGTATCGTTGGATCAGTATCGTATAGTGTATCGAATGGCAACTTCAAGAATTGTTGCAGCCCTATAAAATACGTAGATGAATGAATTAAAGTTACTGAATCAGTAAAGGGAGATTTACCCAGGGTTGTATTTATCTTGAAATCTTTGTACAACAGACCTTTGTAAACCTTTAGGTATTTGTTTTCTTGTTTTAAAAAATGTAAATTGAATTTACACATGCTCATATAGACGGCGTTATCAAGAAAAAAGTTTGTGATTTAATAAGTAAAAGAAATTATTTTCAATTGGTCTAGATACACATAAAACAAAAGAAAATCTGTAAAATATATTTGCAAAACCATAATAGCAAATATTCACGGTCAATGTCCCTGAATCATGTCCCTGCCATTGAATATATAGTAGTACAGCTGTGGCTTTATTTAGTTCTTGAGTATAAGGCTCCTGATTCTTTAAAAGTTGTTGAACATTGCTATATATTGCCTTTAAAAGATTCTTTATATATCTTAACAATGTATTATTTTCTGTTTATTCCAGGGATTTACCAGTACCAGAAATTCTTCCCACCAGAAATAAACTGTGTGATTTAATTGGTGTAAAGAAACCAGTTTTAAAGGTAGAGGATATTTATTATTTTACTATTATCAAACCTCAAATATCTCACATAACTATTATTTTTCAAATTTCTGTGTTTTCTGTGTGCGTGTCAACAAAAAGCTTGTGTATTTTAGAGATGATTTACGTTTTGAACAAAAGAAATTTGAAAATGTGATGTTCTTTTTCAGACTGCTCAGAAATCGAACAAAGACTGAATGATAGATATTCAATTGATGATGTGAAACACAATATTTAAACAACGGAGAACGATTTCCATGACATAACAAAAGATTAGCAAACAAACAGTAGAGTTATTTTAAGACTTAGATCTGAGGGCCATCTCGACCTGTATTTTCTTGCACTTGCACCGTGTTTTGTTAAATGGACGCTTTGCCAATTTATTTAATTTTTTCAACTCGCCCGGTGTATTTATGCCAATGTAACCGCCATGGGTCTATTTTACTCAGCTTAAATGACTAATCATGAAGTTTAACACGCGTGTTGGTGCAGTAGGATGTGAGACTTATATCTTGAATTGAAATAGTGTTTAGGGCTTACTTCCCTGCATTCAAATAGACTATTGAATGTGAGTAATGCCAAGCAGTGTACAATGATGGAAAGTTTGCAAGGACTACGATTTTTTTATTTCCAACTGTCAAGAGATCATTGTAGTATATGGCATCTCGATTTATTTGTCAAGACACTTTTTTCATGTCAGCCCCTCTGACCGGCAACACTGACAAGAGGAAACTGGGTTGATAAATGTGATACATGTCGACATTTACTAGCATTGTACTCTGGACCTTCAGGTTAGTGAGCAAGCGTCTAACTAAATGAACCACTGTGACCCCAGTGGTGTTTTTTTTTCACCCCCTGTGGTCCCCCTGGAAAAATTTGTGGCCCCTGCTCGCCCCCCTCACTGTGAAGCCCTTTATACCGTTAAAGGAAGTGGGAAAATGATAGAATTCTGATGCGATTGTATCAGAATAGAAGCTATGATGGTTTTTGGTACCATCGGACCATTTACCACTGGGGTTTGCCAACTCTTTATGCTTTTCAAAGCGTTAAGTAACATTCTTGAATTGTTAACTGCTGCGTCTAATATCATGTTGTTAAGATTGATATTTAACCTGAAATATCTTTGTTGTTATTGATTTGAAATTGAAACTGTGCACTGTGGGAATCAGATAAGAGTATTGATTAATACTTCTTAATAGCAATTTCAGACTAAAGTATAAATATGAAGTATTGTCTTTTTAGTTTATAAATTGGACAGTATTGACACAACCTCCACTAGCATTCTGTATTATAAATATTATTTCTAATATTTAAGGGACATATCCATCTAAATTTTTGCACTCACATTTTGAAATACAATATCTTGAATTGCAAAATTGGTTTTGCCTTTAATTCTATCATTATATAGCTTTCTGTCTGCCCACAGGGAACGCACATCAGACTATATCTTCATTCTGTGAGTATGCAACGTTTTTTGTTAAGTACCCGCTGAAATAATGAATTAAAATGTCTAGGTTTCTAGATCTGCAATGTTACCATATCTCGTTAAAGAATGAATTGTGGTCAACCAATATGCAATTCGGTAATCATCGGAAATCTTCGGCAGTTTCCATGAAGCTGAATCTGTTGCAGAGCGCTAGCAGAACTTGTACTAATATGCAGTTAAGTATACTTATCGGGTTTTGGTCTATTGGATTTAATAGTCACCTTTTTTACAGTGAGTGTGGATGATTTACTGCCCGCCCCATCACCTATTATTACTGTAAGTGTGGATGGTGGCAACCCAATATGAAGCTATATAGTGATGTATCCCACAAGTCTTATATTGATCTATTGGATTCTATCTGTAGTCTATATCTCTCCCCCACTGCCCCAACCCCATCATCCATTATTACAGTAAGTGTGGATGGTGACAACCCAATATGAAGTGAGATGTTGATGGTAGCCCTTGCCCATATGTCTGATATTGATCATTGGATTCTATCTGTAGCTTGACCCCCATCGCCCCTCCGGACTACCCCATAGTTCTTGACGGTAGCATACCTTTATCCCACATGATTGTCTGATATTAATCCATTGGATTCTATCTATAGCCTCAGTCGCCTTGACCCCCCGCCCCTTTCTCACAACCCCCTCTCACAACCATACCTTTATCTCACAGGTCTAATATTGATCCACTGGATTCTATCTTTAGCCTCAATACACCCCATTGTTATAATTTTTTCTTTCTTTTTTTCTTTTTTTTTCATACTTTAATCATTATCATCAATTCATCCATCATCTGGAAGTTTATTGATTAGCTGAAGTTGGTCTGTTGAGCATCAATCTAATGGAAATTAGATTACTGTTTCGTTTCCCTTTTTTTACTGATATTTTCGTCTCCATTGTAATCTATCCCACTTTTTTTTTATCGCAGCCCCTTTCAATGACATTTATTTAAACCAATCAAATCATGTCACTTGTTCGACCTGTTTCTTGAAAACAATGACGAATTGTCGGCTGGCTCTGTTTGCTCTACTTTTGATTTCTCCAAATCTTCTATGTGCAGTGTAAAATGGTATTTTAGAAGAAGTATAATCAAATCAAAGTGTAATTAAGTTTTGTGCCATATTTTAAACCATCAAAATTTATCTATTGTTATTTGTAACATAGAAATAGAATCTTGTAATTGTTTTGCTCTCAAATAGCTTTGTCGCCATTGGCTCGAACGATTTTGTTTTCAAATGCTGTCCGGAAACATGTTCCATCTCTTACGCATAGTTAAAATGCTAAATATAAATGTATAAACTATTTGTATATTATTGAGTATTTATTTTGTAAAAATTTGAAAATGTCCAGCAAACACTTAATATATCCACTTTTCAATAAAATATTCAAAAGAAAATTGTTATATTGTCCCATGTTGTCAACAAGACGCCTCACGAACGGCAAGGCCGGGCCAGAATATTTTCTACAGTGGGGCACAATGCCCCCCTCGACCGTAGAATTTTTTTTATCTAAATATGTTGTCATTGAACTATAGGGTCATAACTGACCTTTTTTATACTCCCACATGAAAATGTGGATGTATATTGCCGTCGCCTCTGTCCATCCGCCCATACACTTTTCTTGTATGCACGATATAGAGGCTACATTTCTTGATATGTACTTTCCAAGAAAAAGGCAAAGCCTCACACCAGAAAGGTTATATGCACAAAAAGGTGCTTTGTTGTCGATGAATGGATGCATATATTCTTAATATTTGTAAATCAATTAAATGTAGAGGCTTCAAAATGAGTGTACCCATGTGCATTAAAAGCATCTAATTTTATATTGAAAAAAATGGTTTTTGGTCATAACTACCACTTATGAATTATGCGATTTTCGTACATTTCTAGTATTTCTTACGACTACTTAAATATATCCAAGACTCAAATCAACCGCCCAAAAATTGTGCACATTTCTCTTTAACCTTATGTTGAGTGTCAATAATGGCTGCCAATTGGTGAAAAATGTGATACTGTTTACTCACAGTCAATATTGGTAGATAGAAATAAAGGCAATCATTGTAAAGTAATTGTTTTAAATCTAATTTGAGAATTAGACGGCTGTTTTTTTATACCAAATATTCACGATATTTTTCGCAATAACCTGGAGTTTAGAAATTCAATATAAGCATAAGCGAGCCAGATATTTCGGAGTTTATACCTTTGCATTGTCAGTGATGTTATTCATGGGGCCTGACTAGAATTTGACGTCCTTGTTATCCTCTGCGACACAGGGGCTGAATTCGATTGTGTATCCTATTTTTTTCCTTGCCATACATAGGGGCTAATGGATGAGGCACTCCTTTGGAAGACCGAGGTCCAGTGTTATGCCACGTTTAAAATCCCACAGCAGTTGGAAATGGAACGAGTAGACTGCAGACGAATGGTCTCTTCAGCAAATTACAGCTTTTTTAAAATTCCCTGTCCAAAAATTTAATGCCTAAAGTAAATTCTGAAATTTCTCCTCTTTAATTGAATTAATGATCAATACAGCTCCGACTTTCAGCGAAAACTCACCTTAATTCCTTCTTATCGTGACAAGATATTGCCTGTTCGGTTTGTTCATGTGTTATTCTGTTTCATTTCTCTCTAATTCTGTCCTTCAGTTTCTCCAGCTTATCTCCATTGTTAATTTTGTCACACTGTAAACCATTTGATGTAATCAGGAATTTGGGGGTTGCCATTCATCTTAAGTATGAAAAATTTCAAAATTCAGAAGGCTATTTTTTCATGGACAAAAACGTTTTTGTTTTTTTGCTGTAAATGTCGTCCACTTTGTACATTAGTTAAATGAAAAAAAATAACAGTATTTACTTTCGAGGTTATATTTTTGGACAAGTAATTGTAAAAGGGCTGGTATTTTACAATGGTTCAGTCTATAAAGCTGTTATTTGGTGAAAAGATGTCTAATACCCCTATAAATATGAGGTCAAAATGTTATAATCTCAGCGTTGATACGTTTTGAAAAATCTTGAAATGAAAAGGTTATCGTTTTTACTGGGCCACTCGATATGAAGGTATATAGATAATGCGCACTCCATCCAATCTAAAAGAATCAACAAAACTGCGCACTATTAACGCCAAGTTTTATATTTTTTCAACAATTTTTTATATATTAATTTGACTGTTGATAAGTAAGTGTGATTAATAATAATTGGCTTCTGTATTATATATTCATGATATTAGTGTATATCTATCTGAATATCTTACATTGCACCATGTGTTATTTCTCCATTATTTCACTCGGGATTTCAACCTTTTCCATGTATATTATTTTATATAATATCATTTAGAAGTGGTCATTATTTTCCAGTGATTGTCTAACCGTCAGGTATGTAATTTAATTTTTAAATATCGAATTTGATGTCGAATTTATTCCTAGTCAGAATTAACTGGATTATTTCATCCTGTGCGCCTTTCTGACGTTTTACAAGTAGTGATCGTCAGACAACTTAACTATTTTAGTCTGTAACTGTGCTGAAGTTTGACAAGTAAAGATCTTCAGACATCTAGAATATTTCAGTCTGTATCTTTACTGAATTTTGACAAGTAGTGATCGTCAGACAACTGACTATTTCATTCTGTGTCCCTGCTGAAGTTTGACAAAACAAGATAATTCAGCTAGTGCAGTTCAGGCAACTGAATTTGTTTAGTCTGTATCTAGGAAAGTTGCGTTCGTCAGATAATTGGACACACATGTTGTTTGCTGTTATTTTTTTCTTTGCCTGGCGTATAGCCAACAAACGTGAATTTTATTGCAATTTTGAAGATCTATTAATCTTAGAGCACACATTGGTTGTTTGTATCGTGTATGAAAGATTTATCCTGTACGTTGGCCATAGAATCATACAAACATCTGTATCGTCAATCTTTATAGAAACCTGAAAAGTTAATAGCCGTAACTTTGCTTGATATTGACTTAGTAAATGATTTTTATGAGAATGCCATACCATTGCCTGGAGCTATCATTGCTCAAATATCTAGACGTATGTACCCATTGTCAATAAGGATACATTGACCATCTACTATAATTTACTCCCCGTCTGTTGACCTTAACGTATAGCCCTATCAAAACTGTTTCGCTGAAATCTCACATATGTTTTTGTAAAAGTATGTGACCTAAGAATATCGTTTCCGCTGAAATTTGTTTTGCTGAAATCTAACATTTACGTAGACGTTGGTACACTGGAAATCTATAAGGAGTACAAAGAATGTCTGGCCGAAACCTTTAACTTTTGTTTCACGGTATCTGCAAAATACCACTGTATTGCTGTAGTGTTTTTTTTAACTATTCTCCAAAAACATGGTATATACTTCAAGTACCATACATAAGTTTACTTTAAATTGTGCGACTGCCCTAAATGACAGTGAGCAGTCGCCCAAAAGCCACCCCCCTACCCCCCACGGACGTAAACCTGGCTCTGCCACTGCCCCAGACAATAAAATTAAGTGCCGATGTACGAGTTGAAACTGAACTTTTATGAAATTAATCTAGAGATCAACAAAGCACTCTTCCTTAACCTACTTCCATCCGCTTAAGTACAAGTACAATTAGGTTAAATTTGGGTTACACTCCCACCACAAGTTTTTATTGATTATTGCACTTGTCAATGTCTCGAAATTTAGCTATTAAACAGGTTCAAATAATCGCCAACAGTAGCTACATTATGACCAAACGATGTTTTTAAGTTATTGTTCAATCGGCTAAGACAATACCCAAAAGACGCTCATAGAATCTTAAAATGGCTGTTGATCTTCACAAAGGATTCGCTGACATTAATCTAAATTAACAAACTTCAGCATCATATTACCATGATTAATGTTGTTTTTCTACTACGACTCCAGTATTTTTCTGTACTGAAGTAAATTGACTGGTAATGACCATAATTAGCTCTCAGTGTAATTTAGCCAAATATTTTTAGCTGACCTTTACAATGATAACCGGTTTCCGTTTGAAAAATACGAAACGTAGATTCTGTATTGTTGATCAATTATACACCCATGCGAAATATTCAATTGTGTCCATCTAGCAGATTATGAACATGACTTAGTTCAGTTTTTATACTCAGAATGTTGTGCTGTGGAATAAAATCTAAAATCGCCCAGCTTATTGATGTATCAACCCGTCAACCGATGCGGAAAACATCGGCTTCTTTTATTTTCAGGAACTGCAGGAACCACAGATGTCTGATTGAAAATTGGAAAGATGCAAATTGATGCTATCAGTGTCCCCGATATTCATACAAAATTTAGAAAAATTTCTTTACAAACCCTTTTATTTCATTTCATGTATTAACGATATAGCTCGACATGGCTCTACCAGTACCAGACGTGATATGCGGATGTGATATCACATCCGTTAATCACGACTATCGGAATAGTAACTATACAGAAACTCTGTCAGATGGTGTCGATCCGTCTTCACCATGTCTGTATTCGGTAGCGTAATATCCGAACTTATCGCTGCAAACTTTTGTAATACAAGAAAGATGGCTATGGTCGTCAGTTAAAACGATTGTAAAGAGGTTTTCTAAATTTTATATTTTTATCTTATATGATACAAGTAAATTTTGCAGGGGTGACGTCAAACTCACTTACTATTAGTGGAATTGCAGGAACCAAAGATGTCTGATTTAAAATAGGAATGGTGCAAATTGATGCTATTTGTGTCCCCTATGAGTATACAAAACTTAGAAATCCTCTTTATAATCCCTTTAAGATATTAGACACAGTTCGTATTAGCTTGACATTGTCAGGATGGTGTCAATCTAGTTCGACGTTGGAGTTTGATTTGTGATAAAGATTAACGTCTCCAGCTCCGTATTTTAGACACTGACCATATTCGTGTGAAATAAACAGTGACATGAACCTGTCAATAAAATATGTCTAACGTAGGGTTTTGTTGACCAGAGTCCACGTCCTTCGAATTGTCAACGCGGTATGAAATATGTCGGTTGTTTTTTTTTTAGTTGTTTACGGGTCAACTATTGTTTCCAAGTGATCAATTATGCGTAATAGATGCGGTAAGGTTGTTCACCTTTCACCGGACGGAAAAGTGACCGAAATTGTTAAACTTAACTATTTGTACGAGAGTAGACAGAACATTACGGAACAACAATCACTGGTTAAAGTTTTATGCGACGAACGTTTAGAAGTTTAGAAGTGGCGGGTGTCTCTAGCGATTCAGGAAGTCTTTGGGAACTTATTGGCTAATGTTATTAGGTTTGGATTTTAAGTACCACCCAACTGAATACTTTAATTTCGTAGCATAAAAATCTTCGATCCTTAATTTTAACAAGTAATTTTTTTATTTCCGGTCCGGGTTTCTTGTGGCGCTTTGGGTGATTGGGACTTAAAATCCACCCTTGATATGCTAATATTAGGTGGGCCTGGTTCTTACATACAATATGATAGTATTGTATAAATAAACCAAGTACTAACGATCCTGAAACCCGAAATCCTTAACAACGTATTGAAATAAGGTGTTAATGTATATTGTATGTTATGAAGAAAGAAGAGCGGATATCCGCTATATTAGATATAACAATATCCTACTTATTAGTATAGGAGATATAAATATAATATCGCTGTTCGTTACATTTTACTGATCAATATCTTTTTATTGGATTGTGTTTTGTACAAATCAGCAATTGGAAATCAATGATGGTAATAGTCCGAAACTGGCTGATATATTATTTTCAATAGTCTGTGAGGTGTATTGAACGATCATAAAACCTTGACTCTGATAAATAGCTTTGTGACATATTCTTATTGGCTCTATCTGGCTTGTGCAAACTATAAGAGCAGCTACTGTCTCTGATAGATATATGAAGTTTGACACTGCTCATATTGTTGGCTTTATGAATGGCAATGTCAGACTGACTCTTATCTATAGTCCGTGATTTTTATTTGAACTTACTGATTCTGATAATCATGTGACTAGACTAAAGGTTACTTAGTCTTTCCAGATTTATGAGTATTGCTGACTCTTATCTAGCCTCTTATAATCGTATGGGTAGTCGAAAAATTGAAGGCTCTTGTCAAGCCTCTGATGGATAAGTCTCTGATGGATAAGTCGCTGATGGATAAGCCTCGGAAGGATAAGCCTCGAAAGGATAAGCCTTGGAGGGATAAGCCTCGGAGGGATAAGCCTCTGGTGGATAAGCCTCGGATGGATAAGCCTCTGATGGATAAGCCTCTGATGGATAAGCCTCGGAGGGATAAGCCTCTGGTGGATAAGCCTCGGAGGGATAAGCCTCTGTTGGATAAGCCTCGGATGGATAAGCCTCAGAGGGATAAGCCTCTGGTGGATAAGCCTCGGAGGGATAAGCCTCTGGTGGATAAGCCTCGGAGGGATAAGCCTCTGGTGGATAAGCCTCGGATGGATAAGCCTCTGATGGATAAGCTTCAGATGGATTCTCCTCATGGCATACTCATGACGTTTTTCGTCAATCAGAAGCAAAAGTTGGGTGTTAAACTCCATTTATTGTCGGATGAGTTCAATTTTGATTTCGGTAAAAGGCTTTTGAGTTATTGTTCCTGAATAGTTCGCTCGCTGTACATAGCAGGTTTCGGACTACAGGTTCTAAACCAACCCATGCTTGAGGTAGTCAGTGTTTGTTAAAGAAATCAATCCAGGCGTCATCTTTATCTGTGTTCAGGACGCAACCACGAAAAAAACTATATTAAAACTAATATTGACATTCATTCAAAGGTATGATTAAACTTCGTTTGATTCCCCTCAATCGATACAAACCCTAACAAATTGTTCTTGTAAATCACTAGATATCGTTTCATTCTGCTTTGATTGTTTCCTTTGGGTGCTGTGAAGTTTGTGAGAAATATATGTAGCGAATAGGTAGGAGATTACCTTTTTTAAAGGGATTGTAAAGGACTTTTCTTAATTTCTTATGTATATCGGGGACACTGATAGCACCAATTTGAACCATTTCAATTTTCTATCAGACATCTGTGGTTCCTGCACTTTCACAAAAATTAAGTGTTTGATGTCGTCACTAATATGCTTTGTCACATAAGGTCCTTCGGAATTAGTGACGTCATGAAACACTTGCTTTTAGTGGAATTACAAAAACGCGCGAAATATTTCTAACCCAGATTTTTGTCCGAAAAACTGCTTTCGAGGCTGCGAGGGGGCTCACTATTACTCATTTATATTTTAATATATTACATATACCATGAATTTAATTTTTAGATTTTATGTGTATTGCTTTATTTTTACCGTTTATTAAACAATTTGTTATTAAACTGTAATAAATTAAATGGAGAAATTAATCAATATACTTTATTCAAATTGTGGTATAATAAATAATTTAGTGTCAGACCGGTTAGATACTCGGTATGCATAACAGTAGTATCTGCCAAGAAAGGTCTTTTCGCAATTCGAGATGGCGAAAGAGGTTTTCTCGTGTATGGGTGGATCAAAAATATGTACAGTGGAGCCGCGTTTATCCGAAAACCCAGATATCCGCACGGCTTTTACTGGGAACGGAATATTTACTATGTAAAAGTAACAATAACAAAACGCTTCTGAAGTTTGTTGACGTTTCAAAAGTGAGGCATTTTGTCCCCCATTACTCTATGACTCTGGTTAAAACCAGGGGTGTTTTCACCCCTTGGGGGTGTGGGACTAGGGTGTCAGGGGTGTGGCAAACTAGGAGAATAATTTATATCGAGTTGAGAGAGCACCTCACATCATCACATGCTGCAAATGTGGATGAAACAATTTTTTAGGGTGTGAATGGTCCACGTGATTGCTCCAGGGGTGTGAAGGCTGAAAAAGGTTGAGTACCACTGCTCTATGACCATGGAAGAGAGCCGCCAATACATGGCTACCGTCACTTTGACACGACAACAACATTAACTAACACACAGGTAAAACAAACAATTAACACCTATACTGAAACTTTTAAAATCTGTCAAACTTTAAACACTGCGTTCTGTCATGGATATGTTTATTTTCTAATCATTATGAGAAATGCAGTTGTAACAGTTGCACACCGGAACATAGACTATGTGTAACTTCCTATTGCCTATTACAATATAAACAATATAGTTGCCAAATCCATTTCAGATATCTAGCCAACAACATGTAATACAAAATGACCTTAAAATGACACTGTGCACCAACATACAGAGTTTATTTTGAAATATTTATCTCGTGGACATAATAAAGAGTTGGGGATATTGCTAATGGTAAAATTTGGGGAATTTATTTTAAAAAAAACACAGGGCTTTGTGTTTCTATTGACATTTATGTAAAAACCAAAATTATGTTCCAAATCATCCTGTCTACAAACTGGTCTTTTGTCTGCGTCTTAGAATTGATGGTTCTCTGCTTTTCGAGGCCCACAAAATGTAATAAAAATAAACTGTGGCTCAACTACCATTAGGACTGGTTGAACCACTGAGGGGGCCGCCAGCGCAGTAAAAGATTCAGGGGAGCATATATTAAAAAGAAAATTCCTGCCGAGGGGCCCCACTCATTTAAGTCCAAGGGACTCAACCCATTTAAGTCCACGGGCCCCTGCAGTCTTCCAGTTGAACCACTGTTAAAAAATATAAATATTTCAACTATTGTAAAGCGGGTATTTAAGATACAATCAGATGCCCTAGAGCTAAAAATCATTATATTTTTGTAGATTCAGGGTTAAATCTGTTGATTACGATAAAAGTACATTAGATAATTTTGTTATGAGAGAAATGAAGTTTTATGTCCTACTTTTATTGTATTTTTGCTAGTAAGACTGTCTTACCCTACAGTTAATGGCCCGGCAATGCTCTCTTTCTAGAGGTTATGTCTACATGCCCATACCTGTGCCTTCGTTACATTGCATAAGCTGCAATACCCACAGAAGCTCTATAGGCTATATGATAATGCTCTCTGGCTGGAGGTTCTGCCTACATACCCGTGCCTGTGCCTAAAAGTAGGCTGCATTAGTTTATTTCTTTAGGAGAGAAAATGGAGTTTTAACTCCAACTTTTGCAGCTTCGTAAATAAACAAGGTTAACCCTGCATTGCTCTCTCACTAAAGGTTATGCCTACATGCCTGTTCCTGTGCCTTCGGGGCCTTTGAACTGCAATGTTGCAACCTATAATTTTTAAGCCTTTAAATGTGATTTGGACGCTTTGCTGAAATATTTCAGCCTTTTTCAAAATTAGACTAGTCGAGGTAGAGATTCAAAATGGCATTGTGTGTTAATTCTATGTAAGAACCATACGTAGTTATATGAAGGACTACATGACTATGTGGTAGAGACTATCTATATCATCTGAAATCTTGATGGTCAATCAGTGGCCAAAGATCTAGGCGATAGTTTCAGGTGTCAGACGATGGTCAATGATTATACAAGTAGTTAAAACTGATATAGTGGTCGAACGAGCTGCTATTGGCTTATTTTCTGATTTAAACTGTCTACTACATTGGATTCATATCGTAAGTTTCCATTCTGTTTATTCAAACCCTTCAGTTGATAATTTTCACCTTGATGTAGTGGACATTATTCTACACTATATTAAATAGTAAGTTTATGTTTATTTTTATGTCTTTTGTAAGAGAAGGAAAGATGAACGTAAGGCTCCAACTGATGCTTCAAATAGACTAGATCAAACATATTGCTTTCCAATACAGCAGGTTGGTTGGTTGGTAGATGACAAGTTAACGTTCGCTTCCAGTGGATGCTGATATCGCAAACTAATTAGTTGTTGGTAGTCGTAGTACTACAATACAGCAGATATAATTGGTCCCTTTAATGCTAGATGACGCCATCTTCCGGTAGCACACAGACCACAATTATTGTCTTAAAGTAACGGATTTGTAGACGGATTTTAACAATGACAAGTAGGTCTATAATGGACATCCGACTGGTTGAAAAAGATTAAATATTAATCCCGGATATACCAGTAAAAATATAAATAGGACTATTTTTATAAGGATGAATAAGTACATTCTGAATCAAAAGATTTAACAATGTGACATCATCTCGGATTATAGGTCAACTGAGAGCATAATGTGACCACAGAAAACGAGTATTGTGTCAATTCAACTTGCTAGCTAGTGGGACACAATAAAACGTTATGATTTTGTCTAGTTGTGATAATGTAATTACTTATAATTGCTTAAATGTAGGCTATACTGCCTAATATATTGTTTTAAAGTCAATACCATAGTAATAGACGTACACAAAACACTCTGTTTTTGCAAATAATATTAGTTCAAGCTTCAAAAATGCTTCAATAACGTATATTTTCAATCAAATTTGAAGTCGTTCAAGAAATATCGATTTCGACACATTCTATAGGCCAACAACTATAAATAAGACTGTTTCGAGGTTGTTTATTCTGTTTATCGTTGACTTTCTGGCTTTAATTGTCGAGTAAATGTTGTTCTAACTGGATGTAAACAAATCTTAAATTCACATTGATTATACATGTATATATATGCCAAGTGACTTTCGTGTCCTATTTGTTAGTGACAAGGCTGGGATGGATCCATTTTGTGTGTTCTTTTCTCCATTTTATCCTCGACTCATTTCAGATCTTATGTCATTTATAGGATAGTCATGTTCACCAATGGGGCCAATCAAATGCTATGTAAAGTAAACGGTTAGCCTTCATGATGAAAATATACTATTTCCAAAAATATATCTAGATATATATCCCTCAGAAATAAACGAAACATAGAATATTAATTGGATTTTCAATATTACTAAATATATCCTGATTAGGATGTTTTATCTTAAACACAGGTTGATGCCATGAGATGAAGTCTTGTCAATTAATATGTAGAAATATGTAGAATCTGAGAGATACGCCCTGGTTTGTTTACTTATTGAATGAGTAAAGAGGTTTTGAGTTTGTGAAAGTGTCAGAAATATTTCCTTCAAATCAATGAGAGGGGTTGTGTCTAATTTACGTGTTTAAATACACACATAGTAGAAATGTATCAAATATCATTAACACAATGGCGGGGGATCTGTGCCACAAGTCAGAGATATAAACTGACGTGATGTTTTGCGCCTTATGTGCGAATAGACGAATAATGTACGGTGCGAGATTATCCATACTGCATAAAATAGATGAAACGAATCGCATCCGCACCGTGTCCGGACCCGTGCCGCGTGTGTTCACTTCTTCTATTCTTTTATTCCGCACGGTACACCTCACCGGACACCGTACCTCGTCTATTGTCTTTGATCTTGATACACTGTAAAAATATCTCTGTTAAAATTAACAAGAAGGCACTGGCAGCTGGTTGCCAAACTATCTGTAACCTCTGAGCTAGTATGTTAATGTGATACTTACATTTGTATTTGTAGAGAATAGGTCTAAATTTGGCAATCTAGTTGTTAAAACTTATCCCTTTTGAATAACTGATGATTGGCGTATAATACTATCTTATAGCCAGTTAAAAACATCGACGGTATACTGTCGTTCGTGAGAAGGACCAACTTTAAAACAGTGATTCAATTAAAGGGGGGGGGGGGGGGGGGGCGTGGACTTAAGTGGGTTTGGGCCCCTTCCCAAGGAAAATAGGAGAAATACACATCTTGATATTCGCTAAGCAAGCTTTACTACTTATGATAAGAAGCGAGAAGCGGAAATGGAGTTCATTAACTGGTAAAAGAAATATTTGGACGACAATATGAGACGCATATCGCCGAAGATACGTTAAATAATAGATATTGTCAGAATGTATTTTCTTGACTTCTTCAACAATTTTTACCACCATTTTTTCATAGATTAATAAAACATCCGAATATTTCTTTTGATGTCTTCGAACATGTGAAACGTTATGTTAATAAAGTTAATAATATCCACCCATCATGTATATTTTAATATGTTTGAACTGTTAAAACACTTGAACTAGCTTTTCTGATTAATAAAGGGATTGTAAAGGTTTTCTAATTTTTTTTATGTGCATAGGGGACATTGATAGCATCAATTTGCGCCATTCCAATTTTCTGTCAAAAGTCTGTGGTTCCTGCAATTCAAATAAAACTAAGTGTTTGATGACGTCACTTATCGCAAATATGCCTTTTCACTGACGGCCCTTCGCGATTAGTAACGTCGTCAAACACTTAATTTTAGTGGAATTTACAATCCCTTTAATAGAAAGGAATAAATATGTTTTTTTTTTTTCAAATTAAATAACAAAATCATTTCCATTTGAGCAGATCTATGTTTATATCCAGAGAATTACTGGTGTGTATCAATCTTATTAAATAACATTTTTATCCATGCTGTGTTTATAATAAAACACAAAAACAATATTTTATTCAAAAAATAATATATTTTTATAACTTTTATTCTGGTCCGATAATCATAAACTTAAATTATTCCTTATTTACAATAAAAAAGATTTATTTATTTATTATTCCTATGATTTAGAATAAATTGGCAAAGGCGTAAACGAAAGTAACACGTCAAATCATGTTGTCGGAAAGCAGTTGACCTGCTCCCACATCCTTAAGTATATATTTCCAAGGACACCTCCAAATGAGTAAGATGCAGAAAAGTAGGACGTAAAACTCCATTCATTTCATTCCATTTCCGAATGCGTTGGAAAGTGTCTATTTTGCTATCCTGATTGATCAAAATACATGTATTCGATTCAAGACTCGTATACTTTGCTTGACAAATCACCACTCGTCAAGAATAAAGAATAAAATGTATTTTTCACCGGCACATAAAACCGTCAGTTTATTTAAATGCTAAATAGAATATATAAACAGTGTATGTATTAAAGTCTTATAAGAAATTGGTTTATATTACATATATAAATTACAGATGACAGTTTAGATTTTTTGATGTGTATAGGTGAAGAGACTGGTGTATAATTTGTTACAGGTATGAACGATATTGAATCTATAAACTCTTAAAGATAAAGTCACACTACAAAATATTCTGAAGCTTACTACAATCACTGTGCTGTTGTACATAGGACAGATGTGGAGTCAATGAAGTGTAGTTGTGTACCCGAAAAGTTGAAAAAAGGTATGTAACATGCTCATTCTGTTAACTCTTGAAGACAAATCAAATCCAAAATATTCTGAAGCTTACTGCAATAAATGTATTGCTGTTTTGAGGTAGATAGGAAATAGGTAGGGTCAACAACGTATAATTACGAAACCCTATAGGAGTAGATGATAAGGTATGTACCATGTTCCAAGGACATATTGGTGTAGATAATGGAATTAGGTACTGGTGTTGATGATAAGGTATGCTCTGTAGCACAGTCGTTTATAGAGCGGTAAAATTTTAGTTATTTGCTTGGTTATGCTGAATGATGGGTTTCAATCTCGGTCGGTATGTGGAAGCAGAATAACCCATAAGTCAACTATCTTCATTATGCCAGTCGACCCTGCAATGGGTATGGATAATTCTGGAAAGATCAAGTCCAAGAGGAGTGGCCAAGGACCAGTAGACAAGATCTCCGTGAACTTAAGTTTTTAAATCCCCATTCCTCTCTCTCCCCTCTACCACATAACCAAGACCTCAAAACCTATCGTAGATCAATTGCAATGCTAATTGATAATGTTACAATATTGTTTATAAATATGAAAAGGTGCCAAATTGTGTATAACTAACGTAAGATGTTTGGTAAAGGACCACTCCCTCCCCCTTTCCTCTCCCCCCCCCCCCACCCCTCCTTGTGACCTACAATCAATCTGGTGTAATAACTATGTAACAATGTAATAATATAGTCTAGGCCTATAAAAATGTAGATGTGCCATATTGTATATAAATAACGTAATTATATCAATTACATGACAACATAATTAGTAAACATAGTTAATTTAGATTTATGGGACACTTATTTAGTACTGTCAGCTATAGTGTTTTTTTCTGTCGATTATAAACGCATATTATGGACAGAAAAATCGGAAGGTAGGCTCAATATATAAAATGATAGAATGATCGGTGTGACATCGTCGAAATGTCGCAAGGTATTGTTTTAAAGTGGTTGAACGTCTGTTATATATTAAATTATACCCCCTCCCCCTTAAGATGCACAACAGACAGTGGCGGCGAATGCCCCCCTCGTACCCCCGATGGCCCCGCCACTGACAATGGATAGCTAATGATGAAATACACAGCGGTTCTGTTTCTAGAATCGACGCAGTTTCCCACCAGATACCTAGGCATTGCCATCATTAGGTGGGTCAAGACAACGAAACGTGTTGATAACCGTAAGGTGTGATAAAAACGAATTTACAATCGCCTCCGTGTTTTCGATTGGGATATCAGGTACATTAAAATATCATTTCCTTCACTGAATTGTAGTGTTATCAAACTATGGTATATACTTATTTATTCTCCCGCTTCCTTTAAAAGCCATCAAAAACTATTTTAAAAACATATTTTACACTTAACTTGTTCACCATGACACATAGATTTATCATAGAGAATTACATTTAAAGTATGACAATTTGAGAGTTAATGTAGCAAATGGCATAAAAGTAAAAACTAAATGTTTTTGTCTCGTTATCCGTGATTTGTTTATCATAAACAGTATCGACCTATCCTATAACCAATAATTACCTTAAAGGGTTTGATTAAAGGTATACAGGTGTTTAATTATCAGCGTACAATGTACTTGTTGGTCAGAGGCCATATAACTGAAGAATAGAGTACCACATGACTGATACAAAAGTATGGCATCGATTAGGGAATTTATCCACAAGTGGCAACAAATATTAGAGAATTAAAATTTATCCAAAAGTTGCAACACTTATTAGGTAATTTCTCCGAAAGTGGCAACAGTTTTTAAGTAATTTATCAAAATGTGGCAACAATTATTTGGAATTTCTTGTGCGGAGAGAAATTTACACGGTTTATACCTTTTACTGACATTAGAGCAAACATAGAACGACTATATATATAACTTTAAAATCTGTACTGATGATAAATGGAAACGATATCAGAATCTGCTGGAAGCGGACGTTAACTTATCGTTTACCAAACCATTGATTAAGGCAAAGCATCTACAACTATCAGTATTCTATTAAGTTGGTATGAGATAAGGTTGTATCATTACATTGCTTGTTTTCAACCAACACTTGAATGAATTTATGACAGAAACGTTTTCTTGATTTTATAGGGTTACGGGGCCCAATTTTGTTGCCTATTTGATCGTTTTAGTTCATCAATTAGGATAAATCTGTTTCAGTTTTTTTGAGAAAACAAAAAAACTCGAGGATGGAAAGGAATGAGGGGGGGGGCATTTTTATGACACGTCTTAGACTCCCGATCTTAACTATTGCCTTAATATTGCTAGAAAGCAATAAGATTTTCAGCTTGTGAATTCTCCATTTCAGTTTTGATTGTAAGATAAGTGTGTTCATTTTTTTCCAGATATACATACAACTAAAATAAGTATCAAAGTCCTGTGCTACCATTTTCTTCAAGGTTTGTTTGGTACATTGTCACTTTAAATGATTTGTGAATGAGAATAGAAAAAAACTAAGTGAATAACATATTTTACCGTTAAATGCCTATCTAACAGCCTCTAATCGACTAGCCATTGATTTTAATAATAGTCTAATTACCTATATCGTGTATACTTGATAATATATTTCTATTTTACTCTGGTCAATAAATTTGTTATTAGTTCATTATTGATAATAAAGGCATATCACACCATACAATACTATGGTGTTAATGTATAATCATAATCTTGATTCCACAAACCACTCTGCAATATGCTACTTTTTATACGCCCACACATTATTAAGATTTACCACTTGTTGCCACTCAAAAGATTGTTAAATTAATCCCACTTGAATAAAAAAAATCTGTAAACATAACCCATGAAATATGATAATTCACTTACTGATAACTCTTGTCAACCTCCCGGACAAATTAGCTGCCTTTACAAATGTGGGCGTATTACGATGGCATCGCTATTTTTTAGTATCAGTGATGGCAGCAGTGTTCAGTGTTTCCACGGAGGGAGTGGCAAAGGGAGAGAATTTAAAGTTTGTCAACTCTTCAAGGGAACAAATCAACTCGCTAAACCACGCATCAATCCCACTTGTTTAATACCAATGCCAGTTCTTAAGTGAGGGGGCAACTAAAAAATCACCGTCGTTTAAATCTTCTCCCCTTTTGAACAAATGTTTGAGTCAGTGCTTGAGTTTTACCACTTAAAGTGAAACACGGTAGAAATGTGTAATACATCTGTATATTCAGATGATATGAAGAGAATATATAATTGTTTCGCCGTGTTGAAGGGACGATGGTCAAAACTTGCCTACAAGCACTCTCCTTGGTACAGACCAAAATGTCTCCCTCTCCACCTAAAGTAATTATGGAAAATGTTTTGATCTTTGATCATTAATGAACAAAATTCATGAACAAGCTACTTATATACATAATATCCTTGAGGTCTTTATTAAAGTTATATCATATACTGTTGATATATTGAGCGCATTTTCAAATGAAATGAATGGAATTTTACGCCCTACCTTTTTGCACATGATGGGGCTAAAGAAGACGGGCAACGAAATGCTGTGTGCAATGAGGGACATTGATGTGTTTGATATTAAAAAGTTATATCATATACTGTTGATATATTGAGCGCATTTCCAAATAAAATGAAAGACGTTTTACGCCCAACTTTTTTCACATGATTGGGCTAAAGAAGATGGGCAACGACATGCTGTGTGCAATGAGGGACATTTTGCCAGTAAAGCGGCATTAGCATATTGATGTATTCGATATTAAAAAGTTATATCATATATTGTTGATATAAGGGAAGGCATTATAATCAAATGAAATGAATGGAGTTTTACGTCCTAGTTTTCTGCACTTGGTTGGGCTAAAGAAAATGGGCAACGACATGCTGTGTGCGATGAGGGAAATTTTTCCAGGGCAGCGGCATATGCATATTGTTATGGTCGTTATTAAAAAGTTACATCATATACTGTTGACGATCATGTATATTGAAAACAATATGTTAATATGACCTGATATCAATGAATGCCATTATCAAGTCCAATAGAATAACGGCAGTCATCATAGATTTAAAATTATCTTTACTAGCCTCAAACATGATGGGTAGGGGCTAGGAAGGGCCACATAATTTGTCAAAATAGGGAGGGGTGGGGCAAACGCGCAATTCATTCTCTGTGTAAAATGATAAGAAGTTTGATAGAATGGTGACAGAGCAACGCCACCGAATTTCTACATTGAAAGGAAAGGATCATAATTTGATAATCTGAAACAGTCAATCGTTGCTATAGGCCAGTCAGAGATAGCCAGATCGTGGTAGCAATTATATACCACATATACTAATCGTTCAGTCATATAGCCAATCAGCAAGTTTAACGCCGGATCTGTAATCGGTTTGATATAAAAGATGCTAGATAGATTGACTGATATGAAATCTTGATTAGATCTCTAGTTATATCTTCTCTTTAAAGTTTAAAACTGTGAAAAATACCTTTATATAAGAGTATACCACTATACACACGAGTACATCAAGAGTCAGATATTGCCTGGGCCGTTATAGATAAAATACATTATACCTGGTAACGGTAATATTACAGGTAAACTTATTTGACAAGTTCGGTCATAGATAAAACATACGATGACATTCAAGCCAGACTAGTAGTAGGCCTATGTATTGTGTTCATTTGTTTACGACAATTTCAACAGTTTGGTCGTATAGTTAAAATATAAAAGATAACAAGCTATAGCTATAGTTAGTATAGTGGATAATAAGTTCATTTATAAAAAGGATTACTAAAGTACGGTTTTAGTTCGTAAAAAGGATAATTTCGAAAAAAAAAAACTGTTGACATTTTTTAAAGTATAATAGGGTACGTAACTTATGTGTTCAAATATTTTCAAAGTTTTGAGTGACAGGTAAAGTACTGGATAAGACAGTAGGTATATATAGTGCTAATATAAGAGGTAAAAAAATTGGCTTAAATAACGTGTTATTTGGGAAGGAGCGTGGCAAGGACTTGTATAGCCATTTTTAACCTGAACACATTATAGTGTAAACATTGTACGTTTAAACAGGTAGCCGTCTTACAGTAGGCCAAGTTTTACTAGTTCACCTTTTGTCCAAACCAACTAACGGTGAAAACCCACGACAAAAGACGACTTGATGTGTATCTCGGCTTATACCAGTAAACAGCTATAAAGGACTAACCTAGCTAAGAGATATACTTGTAATTTTTAAGCATGTTATTTTGTTATTTGACAGGTATGGTGTCGGTAGAACTAGTCGGTGTGTTTGACAGTTGATAGGAACTACCATAGTCAATGGAAATGGATATTATTAGAACAATGGAATGATATGGGTGTTGAATACAAGCATGAAGTTAAAGCATAGATTAGTGTGTGTGTTAACGTTCAGTATATGTGCCTTATTAGGGGTTCACGTGTTCGTATTATCAGGTGTACAGAACCTGTTATCCATAGAACCTGCCGTCAATCATGTGGACAGATCGGAATATCGAGACATTCGGGGGTCAGAGCATGCTCATTATCCAGCTGGACGAAAAAGGCTAAATAAAAGTAATTTTTCAGGAGATGTGGATTTAGACTCGAACACTTTAAAAGTTTTTAAAAATATGCTTGATGAAGATGTGGGACTAAGACAACAAACTCTTCAACCCCCGAAAGCACAAGCCATGGAGGACAATCACGGTGAAACACCCTTACAAGAGATAAAAGACTTTAAAAATAGCAAAGTGGACCAAATGTTAGCGAACCTAAAGGAGAAAAATCCCTCTAAATTTGATTTACGATATTTCGAAAAAGCGGATTATTTAACGTTTTTAAAAGATTTTTCTAGTCACTTTAAAAAGAGTAAAAAATCATTAGCTGTTTATAAGAATTACAAAGGGTAAGTTGAAATTAATTATTACTTTTCATTATTCATATTATGTGTATGGAAGACATAATGTGACTAAATTATTAGAGAAATCTTTCGAGAGAAGAGATTTTCTAGTGTATGGAACATTCTTTAGCAAAATCGTATCGTAAGCAAAGATTATGTCACCATTTCGGGTCAATATCCTTTTCCGCATTTAGTGTTTCGAATACAGGAAAACTCGGACCAAAGACAACTTCAAAGTACATTCGATCCCAACAATTTAATCCTTGCAGCAGTAAAGATATGTAAATGTAAAAAGATATACCCAGTTAATTTTCCCCAGATAGTAGCTGTAGTGTATGGAAGACGTTTTAGGCCAAAATTTCTTGTCATAAGCTTTGCAGTCATAAGTAATTAATTATCAAAATCTATTATCCGTAGCAAAGGTTATGTATGGAAGATATTCTAGGTCTATTTTTCGTACCTTGATCTATGCCTAAGATGTTTACTGAAGTGGTTCTGTTTCTCTATATCTCACCCTGTAGCGAGTTTGGATTGTCGTCGTCTGTGTGATAAAGTCGTGGGTTCGAATCCTCCTCAAGGTCAGACAAATTCTGATGCCATGGCTAATACTTGCGAGAGTTACCAGGTGTCCGTTCATATCCATATACAGAGAGGATAATGTACAGTGAAGACCACTATTGTGACTCAAGTATCCATGAAATTGTGTCGTTGTGTGTATATCTAATTATATTTAGGCCTATTCTGCTGATGATGTGCTAAAGCTAATTTTTACACCTTTCGATAAAAGGAGAATTTTGGCCAAAACAATCTGCTATCTAATAATCCACGCGACAGTTTCGATGGTATTAATAGTAAGTTGTTTTTTTTATCGGCGGATACATCTCGGAATAATTCCTTTATAAAATCATAACATAATTATAGTTTTATAAACAAAATCCATTAGGAAGATTAACTAATTGTTTTTAATTGATAAATCTGTAAATTATTGGAATTCTGACTTAGTAAAAGGATATCATTATACCAGGAATTGTCTGCAGATTTGTTCTTTCCTACTCTGTTAGGAAGAGTCAGGCAACTACTGGTGTATAGCGTGTACACTAATTTCATTTGCAAGGATATGAATAGGCGTAACAAGGATCTCTTCCTGTCTTAAGTATCTCGTATAATTCTTGATAAATCAAAAATCAAAGCAATGTATGTTAGGTACAGATGATTTATATAGTCCGACAACTCTGGCCCTATCTAGGTCCCCAGATTTTTGTCTATATTTTAAGGAGGGAAGATATCACATCCGTAAATCACGTCCAGCAGTGACGATATCACATCCGTTCATCACGTCTAGCAGAGACGATATCACATCCGTTCATCTGTTCATCACATCGAGAAGTTGCGATATCGCCTTGTATCACGTTACGGAGTGACGATATTGCATCAGTATATGTCTGAGGAACTGAGTAGTGCCCGGGGAACTTTAATATTAAACCTCCTTGGTAATGCCAGTATTGAGTAGTGCTTTATACATTAGTAAAAGCGATTCAATACTAAAGGTACAGAAGATCTAGGTTTCTATTCAAAGTTAATTTTCCATCCTCACTTTAATATTATGTTCTGCTGTTTCTTGTTAATTGGCGGATGTATCATTTTCCGTTTCGGTTACATTTTCCATTAATTTTCAATGGTTCTCTTTTGTTTTTCTTTCCTTTTGTTAAACGTTGGAGGATAACAGGTTGTTTTGAAGGTAAAAATCGTCAAACAAATGTACAATTGAACTTAGAAATATCACATAAAGATCTATAAGAAAAAGTCAATTTGTTAAAGGAAATATAAATCTTTTCTAAATCATTTCTTTTTTCAATGACATGTGATGACATTTATGTCTTGTCTTGCTTTTTAAAAGGTCAATGTTTACAAAATCAATCATACCGGTTTTTACACTTGTGATCCATCTGAAATCGTTCAAGTTCTAGGTGATCTTTGAATAGGTCGTATTCAGTGTTTCAACTAGATGAATGGGTGTCTGGGTGGGTGTCCCCCCCCCCTCCCCCCCCATGATATTTCTTTTAACATATACTCTATTGCATTCTCAGACTCTTTCGTAAGTCAATATTTTTTCTGGGGTGGGTTCCTCTTAGGGGTGATAGCCCGTGGACTTGGTTCAACCCTGTGGTAGTTGAGACACTATGGGTTTTAAAATCACTGGTGTAATATTTGACGAGTATTAATGTCGGAATTAGAATTAATTATTATCCTCAGTGATTGACACAATACCCGACGAATTCACTGAATCTTCACCGATCCTTCAAAACCCCATATTCAGCCTTCAATGATTAGCTTGTCACAATGACATTTGATATTGTGTGGTCTAAATGTGTAAATTACATAGAGACAGCTTTCCCTGAAGAACAAAACACGCCTTTGGATTTGTCAATCATCATATGATTATTAGCATCAATAGTTGCTTCTCCCATAAAATTAACGGCCTTGGTTATAAGAGTTGAAGGTGTAAAATCCGAGGGAGGGAGCCATTGATGCAGAATGAGCTTTCCTTAGGAAAAATGTAACTTTATAATCTGTAACAGCATTGATTTCCCAGAGTAGATATTCTGATAAGGAAAAGATGATATATTGACATTGTATGTACTGCTTGACTTATTTTAATCATGCTTAATCATGCCAGTACCCTAGTGACAGACAGCCCATCTACACTCGTCTTTTTTCCATGAATGTAGAGTAGCTACAGGGGGTGGGGAGGGGAAAAAATTCTGACAAACTACTACATCAATTATTGCAACTTAACATCATACACCATTGTCCCTACGGATACATTACTTGCCCCTCCCAACATTCAATTCCAATTTTCTGTTACTTCACAATGGCTGTATTCGCTAACGTACAATCCAATAAAATCGCTGCATTACAAACTTTCATGATGAAAGACAGATGACTATCAATTGTTGTCAAGGTAGTGGACACAGTTCGTAATAGCTTATCATTGGGAAAATGGCTTTACTGCTCCAGATTAGACTAACGAAGCAAACAATGCCCTTCAGTTTAGAATGAAATGAATTTGGCCTAGAAGCCACATGGGCATACCATTATTTTTCAATTCCCAATATGCTGGTGTTTTAACTTCTCTAAGCACACACGGCTTCGAGTAATATGTCATTTGGACGCGTATTCATTAACCTAATCACTAAAGAAAGAAATGTCGATCTCCCTGCTCTAGTTAATTTATTAATTTTTTGCCATTCAACAAGAAGAATGTCAGTTGCTTATCTATTAAAACCAATCGAACATGCTTTGTAGGTAAATATAGATTTCAAACTATATCATGAATAAAAAATGGATCAAAATTTATATAACAGTCTTAAAGAGACAGATTCGTCATTTTCGGAGATTGGAATATTTATAAAAAGGCTTCAGAAGTTCTAGAAATGTACAAAAATAGCATAATTCTTCAAGCTAAGAATATCACTTTCTATTTCTATAAATGTATATTCTATATATGGCTTGTCGTCTTTTTAACTTTCAAATGCGGATAAGTATGGACATATGGATTCAAAAACTCAAATTTCGACGGTGTTTTTTTTTATTTCGGTTTGTTATACTTAATAATATTATTAGCCACATTTCTGTATATGACGTCATGCTTGATTTTTGGGAGAGTAGAACACACCCAAATTTCCATCCAATTCATCAAATTATCATGCCTTATCCCAAATTTCAAAGAGAACTAGTTTTCCTCATAAACTACCGATAATATTTCAAAAATGAGTTAACAAAATGGGATTGCCATCTATAACAGTGGCGGAGCCGGGTTTACGTCCGAGTGGGGGTGGGGGAATATTTGAGATTGCCCGAATTTCTCACATAGTTATGACATTTTTGCGCACAACAAATATTCGATATTTCCATTGAATTTATAATTGGATTATACCCATACAAAGCAAATTTGATTAAATTCGGATAAGAAATAAGAAAGTTTTTAATCTTTCATCAAACTTGGTCTTTATTGATTGACAAACATTCTTTTATTCCTTGTCAATATACATTAAACTCCAGGCACTTTTGGATATTTGCATTTAGAGATGCAGAAAAGTATTTATATGTATCAATGTAAGTGCAATAGACCACCTTCGTATGTACCTGAATGTCGTAACACGCACTGCATCAGTACTGTTATTAGATATCACATTGAAATTATTAGCTATGCGGACTCTCAAAAATACACGCCTATAGTTGACACACGCAATCGCAGCGTGGTGTGTTATTAGGTGTTCCTGAGCAAAAACTGCCTCGCAACAGTAAAGTTTGACAAGGAGACTTTGACTCCAAGATCTCAAAGAGTGTTAAAAACGTTAAAGAACTATAAACGTCGTCTTGAATAAAATGAACATAAGATAATAAACTTATCAACAATGTTATGTCTATTTTCTTTCTAAATTTAGAATTGAGTTTACGCTAATGACCTTCATCTGTTCATGACCCTAGAGATTGTTGACAACAATATAATTATCTACAGAGAAAACACGTACATGTACTTAGTCCGAAACATCTACCTCTATTCCGGCCTCCAAAAGCTCCGACAACTGCCAAAAACCCTGCCAGATGTTTCGGAAATTTATGACATCTTGCTATCTTTAATGATAACTCGACTGAGATGTATTAATACCGACCGTCTTGAAGTCAAATACTATTCTGCCTTGGTTCCCAACCTGAAGGTACTGCAGGAGGCAGAGAAGTCTATTTTCAGCAAGTGATTCAGGCATCCACTGCAAAGTTTTCAATTGGACTCTTCGGTTCCCCATTTGGCACAAGTCTAGTGAAAAGTAACAAGAAGATCATCAAAAGAATTTAGTGGTACGAAGAGTCTGAAAGACTGGTTTCCACTACTGCATGTCCACCCATTCACAACATGCAATACACCATGTAGTAGATAATACCTACAGCCTTTGCTGAGTGTCAGATCTCTAGAAAATAGTACATATACTAAATAATGAAGATCAAAGCTGCTTTGAAACAATTTTTTTTATGAAATATAAAAAAATATCGTGTAATGTATGAAAATATCTGTTTGATAATTTCATAGTGTATGTTTTTTCATTGATAGATTGTCTTCATGATTGATTCTTATAAATATATCTTATTATACTCTTCACTAGGGTTCAAAACAATAAACCTCTGACAGGACTAGGGTGGAATTGATGTATTACCTAACTTATGAATTATATTTATACATATTCACATGTTCTATAAAGAACACAATGTACTTATATTTCTAAATTGTGTTAATCAGCGTTTCAAATGTACTAGATTGTGTCCAATACCCATACGGATGGTATGATGTAACGAACAAAAGTGTTAGATATATGAGACTTTTATATATCCAATTATGATCGATTTATCAACTATGCTTTTCACATTTCCTCATTACGGCTCGGTTTCAATTAATTGGACATTCAAATAATTTGGAAATTAGGATACATAGATAGATACACGATCTGTAAAGAACTAAGCTTGAATCGCTTTTGAAATGTTACCAATATCATGAAAATACTATTAAGATTTCGTTTCTTTCATTCCCCGTGGTTTACTGCTAGTATTTGATGATCTAAGTAAAAAGAAAATATCTTGAGGTGTACTTCAGCTGAATTAAAGTTTGACAAATAGGATTTCAAATCTTAAGTGTCCACACAAAAAGTGTTATTTGAAGGTGTTTGATTTATAAACCTGATATAATAATCCTGTTTTAAACTTCTGTTAACACTAATTATTATAATAGGTACATTAGAATGACCAGCTTATGACAAATGGTTTATGTCAAGGGTCATTTAAGGTGAAGATTTAAATGTCATAAATGACCCAACAAGAGTGTCCATATGTTAAAGGCGTTGTTAAGAGGTTTTCTTTATATTTTTGTGTATGGGGGGATTCTGATAACATCATTTGATACAAATTACCCAAATTTTCAGTCAGATGTCTGTGTTTCTTGCAATTCCACTAAAACTAATTGTATGGGAAAATGTGCAATAATTATAGAATTCATCACAAGATTTCCCACTCACTATGAAAAAAGAGCCGATTTTCAGCAACTATGTCTAATATCTGGATCTTGATTTCTGTGTAAAATATATTTATTTAAACTCTCATTTGAAATTATCCGCATCAGTTTCGAGAGATGATGTTAAAAGATAAAAAACAAATAATGAGGTGACGAACTGGTTTGTATTGTCGTATTAACTACTTTACTGAGATTATATCGCGTTTAAATACCTAGCTCTTTTAACTCCTATTTCTTCCCCACATCAAAGCGAAGAAGGCTGTAATCTTAGATTAACTAGTTCAGTTATACTCGTCATTAGACCGCGTTTATCTATCGAAGATTCATTGACGTTATGTGTAAATAAAGATGGGCAAAATATACAGCCTTGTCTTATACCTGTTTACAACGTTTTAACGATATTTATCGTGCGACCCGTAGCAACAGGGGGACAAGGGGGAAGAAGAATTCTGACAATCGACTAATTCCCTTACTATAACTAAACACCATACACTATTACCCTTCGGATATATTACTTGTCCCTCCAAACAATCAAGTCTTGGTACAAGCCTGGTGCAACTGTTGACTCTATTTATTTCATACAGAAACAGAAAGCTAACTATTTTGGAACCCCCGATGATACCACATCATGATGATGCCACAAGATGTATCAACTGGACATTTCTTTCCGAGAGCTAACGAATATTATTAACCAATTCCATCTAAACCTGGCATATCTCGTTAGTTCGGTAGGCTGTCGGGTTACTGCCACTTTGTATCACAGAAGTTTGTTAATGCTGAGACTTTTTTGGATTGTAGCCTACTTTAACATTAATTAGATTTCGGGGAAGGGAGGGTTTGATTCTCCCAAATGTACAGGCCTAGGGTGGAGCAGACACTTTATTTAGAAATTAGGATTAAGGGTCTTGATATTGGGTTTTCTTCTGTTCTTATTTTGATCTGAAATTAGAAAAAATAACAGAAGTATAGTATCTGTTATGTACTGATTGTTTTTAGTTTACTATGAACAATATTATCATTTAAGTTCTTATTTTTTGAATATGCAACTATCATTTTCTGCTTATAGACATGGGGGAATTTCTCTTGAAGGCTCTTATAGTGGGCATGAACTATCTTGCTTGCTCGATTGCTGGTTGTATTAAACGGGACAACAAAGGGTGCTATGCTTACATTATGATGAATATTTAGTCCTATAGGTCTTGCTGTATTCAATGTCTCAATCCAATGGGCCTCCCTAGATTGACGGAATTTGGTAGTTTCATCTTCGGGCAAGTCAATTTCTATACGCTCAATTGGGATTAGGGTGAGATCGTCTATTGAATGGTCGTCGAGGTTGAAATGATTAGAAACAGGCTTGTCTTTCTTAAATTTGATGTCTGACCTATGAGCATTAAAGCGAGTTCGTAAATTATTCTTAGTTTCTCCTACATATTGTTTGGGGCATTTCTTGCATGAAATTAAATATATTACATTCGAATGTTCACATGTTAGATGTTCCTGGATCGGGTACCTTTTATTCGTAGAGTTGCTTACAAAATAATGAGTTTCTGATATAAAGGGACATGTTTTGCATCTACTCGACAAACATGGAGCACTTCTTAAACCTGGAGGTACTTCGGCATAAAGTCTGTTTTTAGCTGCTATCTGTGCTAAGGTGGAATTTTTTATGTTTCGTAAAAATGGTTTAGAGTACCCACGCTCTTTCAGTTTTGAGAAAACAATCGTACAGGCTTGGTTGAAATCTTGTACAAATTCGATGAAATCGTAAAACTTGTGGCTTAATTATACCAGAAAAGGTATGTTTTGGGTGAAGGAGCTCTTGTGCAAGAGTTGATGAGTATCAGTTTCTTTGAAATACACTTTAATATCCAGTTTATTTGTTTCTGCTATGGAATCTCCCTTAAAGACTGTGGTATCGAGAAATTCTATGCTTTTGTCACTCACGTTTGCGGTTAGTTTGATAGAAGGATGGTGGTTGTTGAGAATTTCAAAGAATTCCCAAAACTGTTCGATAGAATAAGTCCAAACCATAAAAATGTCATCCAAAAAGCGTCCGTAAAAAAGTGGGTCAAATGGACAGAGGGGCAACACCTCACGTTCCCACTCTGCCATGAAAAGTTTGCGTACGAAGGGGCGAATCGTTTGCCCATTGCTGTCCCTGAAGTTTGTAAATATGTTTTACCATTAAATGTGAAATCGTTTCGACTAAGACAAATCTCTAAAAGCTGTAGAATTGCATCGTCGGGTCTGTTTGGATCTGGGTTTCTATTAAAAGCTTTACGAACTGCCGTTAAACCAGTAGTGTTATCGATATTGGTATACATAGAAGAAACGTCGATAGAAATTAAAATAGCATTAGAGGGAACTCGAAGATTTGTTATTTTATTGACAAAATCGGTTGTGTCTTTAAGGTAGGCGCGATGTTGACATGCTAGAGGTAGTAAGAAATGATCAATGTATTCTGACACTGCATATGACTCACTACCACAGTCAGATATAATCGGGCGGCCTTTAGGGATTTTATTCGAGATAAACCACTCCTTGGTTGGATTCTTATGGATTTTAGGCAAAGTGTACAAATGTCTCTCGCGACAATCAGGTTTGGCAGACAGATAGTCATATTGTTTCTGTTTGAGATAACTAGTTTTGACTAAATCGGCAAGAATATTATTAATCATGTTAGCAGTTTCTTTGAAAATTGGTTTCGGTAAAATGGCATAATGTTTAGGATTATTCAGTTGATTCTCTGCTTCTGAAACGTAATCCTCCCTATTCAGAATGACACAACGTGAACCTTTGTCACTCTTTTTAATAACAATGCTATCGTCTTTCTTAAGTAAGTTTAACGCTTCACGTTCCACTCGTGTGAGATTAGGCTTTTCGTGTGTTATGGAAAGGTTCACTGTTTGGCTATTCATACTAGCAAATGCTTTCAATATTTCAGGATGGATGGCGGCCTGAGGGGGTGTCCACGTGGATTTAGGAATAAACATTGTTCTAGCACCACGTGGGGGGTGGTTTCGAAAAAAATATGTGCAGCTAAGATTTCGTTGAAATCGTTCAATGGATGGTCGGAGATAATTCAAGTTAGCTATCTTTGATGTGGGAGTAAACTTAAGTCCACGGTCTAAGATTGAATGCTGAAGGGGTGTGAGAATTTTGCGGCTCAAGTTAGCTACAGTTTGGCCTAGCGGTGGCATCTCAGTATTTTTATCCCCAGTAATTAGTTTAAAGACTTACTCGATGCTTGAAGCTGGTGTATCCAAAACAAATAAATGCTGTTTGCTGTTTCTGGAGACCAATGAAGATTATCAACTGTTTCGAATTCTTCTTCGTAGGGTGGTAAGATTGTTGCGCTGTTGATACTGGACTCCATCATCATGTTGTTGAGGGTGCTGAGGTTCTGGTGTGCTTTCTTCGAGATTTTATTTGAAATGGGTATACATGTGAAGAGGATCTTGGAGTTTGGGAAGGTTTTGTTGGCTGTGGCGATTAATTTCTGGGCTTGGTTATCTGATCACGGTTGTTGAGGCCTACATGAAGAATAATGGTAGTAGGTTTGGGATCATGGTCGTATGATTCCAGGATTGACTGTATGTGATGGATTTGGGCACCGGGGTAAGAATGTATTTCGGTGTCTGAACTGGTTTTGGTAATTCGATTCAGGTTAGATGATCCAATTATTAAGGTTGATTTCTTTAGAGCAGGTAGTTTCCATAATGATTTGTCCTTGGTTTGTTGATAATACGGTTTGGTAGCGGATATAATGGTCGTCGACGGTGTGATTGGTACTGGTTTGGTAGTTGTTAGAATTGTAGCATTGGGAACGGACTGGGATCTGGTTCGAGGAGGGGAAGGTCTGGATACATGTCTCGACTTGGATGGAGACTGAGGGGTGGTTTGCTGGTCCAAAAACGCACAGAAGGAAGAAAGGTTGGCGGATCCTGGATCACGTGGTGAAGATTCAGATGGTGTGGAAGGGGAAGACGAGTCTGAAAGTGAAAAGAGAAGGGGTGTGCCCTCTCTACGAGAGCGTTTACCTATGTCTGCTGGACTAGGGGTAGGTGAACTTCGGGCTCGTTTAGGGGTTTGGTTCGGCAGCGTGGTAGCTCTAGATGGTGCAGGTGTAGTGTCCATTTCAGTTGGAAGAGATATGGTTACTCGGGTTTTTGTTTCGTTGATTGTTTGGTAGAATTTGGAAATTACAGCTTGAGTGAGACGTTTCCCATAGGAGCGACGGGCCCAGGACAGGGCATGAGAAACGATGCGGTCGACGGCAGGTGATGATAAAGACTTGGTACGAATGGTGGTCAGCTTCTCTTGAAGTGTGGTTTGGTAATGGTCGATCAGGACCTGCGTAACCTTACAGAGGCATGTCCGATTGAGGGATCTAATATTCGCGTCGACAGCTGATGTTTTCATTGCTGGACGGATAAAACTATCCAACTCAGAGACTTTGCGTTTGAAGGTAAACGCTGGTTGGCCTTGCTGTTGAAGGGTAAGGATTGCCAAATGATGGAGGCACTGCAAAACTTGGAAGAACACCTTCACAAAGGGTTCTTCCTCCTTATGAGTGGGGACTGGTTGGCGTCGGTGGGCTGGTAGTCGTTTCTGTTGTTGGTCAGGTCGATGGTTACCTCTTGATTGGTAGGCTGTGTTGTAGGTAGGTCGGCGATGGGGTGGGATACAGCTGGATGGGTTGGTTGGTGGTCGGCGATTGGTAGGTGGTAGAGGTCGATGGAAGACAGGGCCGTTGTAGGGTACGTGATATTGGTTTGGTCGACGATTAGTGTTTCTATTTCTGGCTTCTTGCCAGTGGTTGTTGTAGTTGGGGAGCATAATGAAAATAACTTGGGGTTAGAAGGGAATGTACAGCGGATGTAACAGGAGGAAACTGTATATGCTAGCGTGAAAATGTTGGGATCAAATTATGCAAATAAGTCAAACTGGGTTTGGGGATATATAAAGCAAGATGAAAAATGCAAAAAAATATATATTTAGGTGATAAATAACGCTAACAATGATGTGAAAAATTATAACAAGTAAAACAAAAACTTACGCAATTGACACGAACCGGTTTTCGAAATATTATCCTTTTTCAAGTGTCGAGGAATGGTTATGAAATGAGATTTAATTTGCGATTCATATAGTAGTTAGTTAATACAGGTTTTTGATTTTCTAAAAATTATTGAGTGAATCATGTCATATCTTTGATCAGTTGAGGATTAGGATTATTTTTGATTTCTTAATTAGTTGAGTCATATCTTTGATCAATTGAGGATTATAGAAATATTGGATTAGATTTTGATTATATCTGAGTAATAATTCGAAGGCTCTGATTGGCTGTAGTCTCCGGTGTACAATCCAATCTAATCGCTGCATTCCTTGTAACAAGAAAGATGACTACACATGTATATTGCAGTCAAGGTATAAGACGCAGTTTGTAACAGCTTGACATTGTGAAAACGGGTTACAGGATTTTCACTGTACATACTAAGATTGATTTTATGATCTGTGCATAGCCGGCATATGTGTACCTGAAAGCCATTTTTTACATTTTCACATGATTTTAGTCAGGTTTAGCAATGAGTCATGTTCTTTAACATATAGATAGACATTGTAACTTATATAATATGATATTTTAGGCGATTTTATTCTTTATAATGAATTGTATAAAAGATATTTATTTTATATAATCAGGCCACGTAAACAATCCGTCATAAAATATGTCTTTATAAACATATTTCAAGTTTTTGTCAATATTACTGACCACACCCTACCCTTTTAGGACTTTTGAAATATTCTAATGTACCTTCTTTTTTTTAAGACTTATTTTATTAAAATATATTACTGAATGTAAAAGTAGAAGTAGATTATGGTATTGAAGTGTGTCTCTATTGAATTTCTATGTTTTGTTATATTTCTTTAACAAAATCAAAGGGCACTTAAAGGTTCCTTTGCACTAGTTTAATACAGATATAAATTCATTCGAATCGAATTTCAAGGGACAAAGTCCAATTTCGCATTGCGCATCTGTGGATGATAACAGTAGTTAACATGTTCCTTTAAACATAAATGCATTTAGATATATTCAGGACATGACCATGGTTTTACGTTCATAGTCATACAAGGCACCTGAACGTGGGTAGGACAGCTGCTGCTTGTCTTCATTTTTGTCACCACGGGGCTCAGTATATTTAAATTGACAATTTGCAAACAAAATTGAAAAGATTTTCACTTTAAGATTAACAACGAGCTTTCCACCTGAGGGCTTTGATAAAAAAAACTGAAATTTGCTTTGGGTGCCCTTGGATTGCATGAACATTTGATTATGACATTATATCCCAAAATAACTGGATATTACAAAAATTACTGTATAAAAATCTCTTTATCAAAGCCCTCAGGTGGTAGCTGGCTGTTCTTCTTAAACTAAAAATCATTTCAATTTTTTTGAAAATTGTCAAATTAAAATTGTAAATTTGAATAATGTTTTCTAGACAGGACATAAATCCAAGAAATATTTAATTTTAGAATTGAAATGAATTAGTTGCCTACAACACGTGCATACTCTTATTTTTTAATTGTCGACAGGTGTTTTAATCAATAAATGAGTTGTTTTACGAATGCACGTACATCAATCCAACTACCAACTACTCCGACTACCAACAACGTTAACTTGTCATCTTCCAACAATACACGTACAGTATCCTATCCATGATATGCATGTGTGGGAGAGTTCTATAGGAAAAGAAGGGGTGTCAAATATATGGCATACTATATCCAGTCCTGTACGTCCACATTATCGGTCAACACTCTATAGATGAATCAGAGAGGGCATGGCGTCACACTCTCTATTCTTCATGGTCCACACCCTGTCCATTTTACAAAATAGTCAACCCAGTTATGATAATGGTCAGCTTTTTTTTCTTATCCATTTTACATTCTGACCTGATCTTCTGTTTAAGTCAATTTCTCTAGCTTTGATTTAAGGCTGTCGTAACCAGATCACAAAACAGAGTAGATTTAGTCCGAAATTAACCGACTCCTGCTTATTCTCCGATTTCTATAAGTCGAAGTTAAAATCATTTCAGCAAAGCTCCTCATTTTCTGCTCCTATTCGATTGTTCGACATCCTGTGCAATGATGTAAATTGGCCACTAAAGCGATATAAGCTATTCTTTTGCAAAGGATCCTTAACATTCTCAATCTACCGAGGTGTAGGTATGTTTCATTCTTATCGTTCTTATCGAAAAGTAACTTAAACAGTTTAAGAGTAAGAATATTTCCGACTAAACACGTTAAAGTTTAAGCAAGACCTGGTTTGGGAAGGTACTTTGAATAATGTTAACGAATGTATTTTTGACACTAAATGTTCTATCTAAATGACATCAGTTTAGGTGAAAGAAAACAGGTTTGGGTTGTGATTTGACTAGTTTGGGAGGCGGCAGGTGTTTGACCTGAACTATTTATTTAAAGGGTCAACTAATTGCTTATTCAACTTATTTGTTAAACGATTGAAATTTCAACCTTAGTTTTTTTTTGTTTTATATGAAATATCTATTGTATGTAATCTTTAATAATAAGGAAGACGAATTTGCATAGAGAAGTAAAGTTTATGCAGCGTGACAAAATATAACTGTAGCCTATATATTCTGATCACAATGGGATTTCTAGAGGATATGACAATGGTAAAAGCTTTTGAATCATTATAGCTTAAAATATACAGCTTAACGTTACGTTTATATGACTGTCTACCAAAATATAGTTTAATGCTGCGATTTTATTAAAATGAAGAAGGCTGTGATGGTCGAAACGTTTGGAAACTTGCGTTTTGATAATTAGAAATTCCTTTGTTTCCCAAACTATAAAGAGGGACTGAGAGGCACACACGATCGTCTCTTCAACACACACGAAACAATTACATATTTCTATCGCGATTCAATTCAGCAGGTAGCCTAGTATTTTGGATAGAGAATGAAATTTCATGATGCCTTGTTATTTTAAAACCTACCAATCAAAACGATTGTACGTAGCCATCTTAAGATTTTGTTTTGTAAATTTGAACACCCGCATGAAATTAGATTCCTTACATCAAAAGCCTTTGTTATCTGAGTAGTGTTTATGACCAATATGACCAGAACAGAATTATTTCTATAGTACCATTGTTTTAGCTGGTCTCAGGTGTTAATTGCAAATGACCCGACCAGATCAGCTTAAATATTACATTTCACAGACTCGCATCTGGGCGAGGAGGAGGTGGTTTTGAAAATGATATTAAAGAGAGGATACTAGGACACGGTCGCACAATTAAAGGCAACGAAGTAAATATATCAGTCCAGATCATCGCCACTGAATCAAAACTCGACAACACTTTGGTTCCAGCATACACAAATATGACATCTAAAATAATAATAAGTCAAGGGATATTCAAAATCACGAGGCCGGGATTCTTTTCATAGCTATGATTTGATTTCAAAACTTTCAAGAAGTTTTTGTGCCTTCGAGTACAGCAATTCTCCAATGCTTCCAAGATTTTGGTTGCTGAATTTAATGATTTAATAATAGTGTCAATTCTCTAATTTCAGGTCAACTGGTTGGGAGAAATTTCATCAGGGTATTAGAAAATATCATTTATATTCACCAGATGATGACGTCATACCTGGTCTATTAAAAGATTTAAATCGTAATCCTTTTGTAGATGTTGGTAAGTAACGTTTGTCACAATCTCTTAAATAAATATAAATATACAGACATAGATGGTCGAAGCTTTTCATCGTCCAGATAGGACGGACAGCCAAAGCCTCAAGTGCAGGACGTGATTGTTCGGAAGGGCAAGTAATATATCCGAAGGGATAGTGTTTAGTTGCAGTAAGGAATAGGTAGTCAGAAGTTTGGTCCCCCACCTCCCTGTAGCTACGGGCCTGCTGCTCGAGTGGTACACCTATCATAAGGTAGTAAAATAAATTTGTACCAGTGTTGTTTCTAAATTTCCCACACGACACATTTCATGACGTTGTCCAATTACGGTGCAGAAAAAAAGGTTCATAATGAAATGCTGTTTGATTTTAATCCTATGACGAGCAGTAAGTTGAACGTTAAACTTTTTTGTTTAATAATTTTGTTCACATACAGTACAGTCTATGTACATTTGAATTATATTTATTGTCAGATATGAAAGAGGGAGGAACACAGTTAAAGTTAATAATAACATTTCAAGACGAAGGAATAGCATTATTAAAACCAATGAGGTAAGGAATCCATGCAGGGGTATGTTATCCTGAAGTATGATATAATGTGGCTTTAAAATCAAACTCCATTATACGCTGGTTGCACTTACTTGATTCATACTGCTGGACTCTATTTAAATGTACTGCCTTTAAGGTACGAAGTCTTCTAATTCAGCGACTTACTATACATAGCAATTAATTTCAGTTACCTTCCTCTCCTATAACAAGTGAAATATTATGGAAAGTAGGTATACCCCAATTTTCGCTCGACACCAACCATTTACCTCGGTGGTTTAGACGACAAGAGATCGCCGAGCACCAGTTTCACGTATCTGGGGTGTCCCTCAAGCTGAATAGTATCAGTTTTCAGAATAAAAATCCGAGATCCGGTTCTTCTACAATTTAATAAAACTGTTACTGAGCGAAAGTTTATTGATTTCAAACGATTATTTTATTGTTGAAAATTGCAAAGAGTAAACAACCATCAATATTAATCGCAAGTGAAATTTCATTCATGAGAAATTATTTCCCCTTAGGCACACAGCAGCACAGACAATTTTCTCAATTCACATTAGAAACTTTATCACATAATGAGTCTGATGCCGGTATCCCGTGTTTACATTCCATTATTGAATTTGTTCTTGTTTTAGATTCCCGAGAACACAAGAAACTTTGATAAACCATTTTTATTTTACTGATTATGAACGTCATAATGCAGAGATAGCTGCCTTTCATTTAGATCGGTAAGAGCCAACATTTACTTTTTTTTGTTGAGGTACACAAAATTTTATTGTGGTGAACAGACATCTAACAGGTCATCGTGTCCAAACCACACACCCCATTCGTCAAATATATCAAAATCAGTCTGTAGATACGATACTGACAGGTATGGAATAGAAGATACATTACCAACATGTGGATTGAATTCTATGAAGCGATCTAAGAAATTGGTTAATCGAGTTTATCTCATTCACCCTTTCATCTCTGCGTTCATTTATTCATTTATTTATTCCTTCAATCATTCGTTTATGTCTTCATTTATTCGTTTATGAATTTATTTTTTTGTTCATAGTGCCTTAGGATTTTATCGAGTACCACCAACTACTGGTAGACTAGTTAATATTTCATCAGAATTAAAGAAATTCGCTGATCGCAAGTTGGCGAAGACTTTCTTCTATTCCCCAGGTACGTCACACTGCATTTATTT
>NW_008707001.1:3486374-3496331 GCF_000327385.1 Lottia gigantea | reverse complement strand
GGCCCCCCCCCCCCCCCCCCCCCCCCTTACCCACCTCCTTTCAGTCATTTCTAGATACGCTCTTGTACAAGGCTTCTCTGACAGTTTGAGATTGACCCTGAGACGCCTTTTCCCTAATTGAACCCTGCATGCTGATGCACTATTTCAGAAGTCCAATAAGAGCAAAAACGTATAAAGAGCGAAAAACTATTATTCAAACTCTAGACAGATGTATTTTAATAGGAAGCTTGCGTATAAAATAAAAAATGAGACAGTACTTTCTTTACACAATTAAATGCCACTTTTTCTCGAATCGGATATACTTTAGAGTAAAATCTACTGCGTCCCGTTGTCGAATATAAAACGTTAAAATTTTGAAAAATCGGTCGGTGATCGTATTGCTTTTACGTAATAATATAACCAATATTGAACTTGTTGTTAAAAACATTGCAAGTTTTTAGATTATTACCAAAATGGTTTTTGAAGAACTCTTATTGGTGTGTCTTAAGTCCCTTTTACACCAGGCCGCTATAAAGCGTTCCTTTTCGGTAAAATGTGCCGATTTAGGCCTACATTATAGTAAACTTAAGTGGTCTGAGAACGGCTCTTTAGTTGTAGTGTAAATGAATTGCATTCTTGGCACGGTTATCTGCGGAACTCTTCTTGAAGAAGTTAAAATTAACCCTAATGTAATGTGGATGTAATGAACAATTTCCCTGAATAATGACGAAATTCCACGAGAAAAGGTAAAGGTCGCCTGTGAGGCATGCGCAGTAACGCGTTCTCGGAACGGTTACCAATTCTGGCCCATTGTAACGTGGTCTCGGAACGCTGGACCGTTTACATTACACAAAATTCATCCGTTTTGATAATTGTTCTCAGAACGGATAAAGTTTCTTATGTAAAAGGTGTTATATATTTTTTATTAACCAATGGGGTCATAATAAACATTATTGCTTTAAGATAATTGTACAAATAGCGTCACACAGATTCTGGTTGGTTTCTATCACTATTAGGCCTTTATCCGGAAAACTGACAGCTTAAAATCGGTGCTCTTTTAGACAATAGGCACGATAAACTCAACATAATTTCCGACAACGGGTCTCAGATGTCTGGAAATTATGTAAATACGAAGATCAGAAGTTTTGAACTTTCTGATAACTGGTTGAAAGCAGACGTAGTATTGAATGCATTATGTACTAAAAGAATGCAGACGGGAAATTACCTAGATTTCTGAGACATAATGAATGAAGTTTCCGTAAAAGAAGCCCGTTCTAAACAGCGGAACAATGAACTGAAAAGGTTACTGAGTACAAGAATAACATCTAGCTGTATAAAAATGAACAATACAGGTTGTGTGCAATAATAGACATAGGTGTATAGGTGAACACTCGGACAGGACCTATATTTTCATCTAACCTTTTATAATGTTTGAATCCTTCTAAAAAATTTTCGATTTCTTATGTCGAATATATATGTCAAGTTTTTTAAGTCGTATTTTTGGAAAATTTTATCTTAACATAGGAGAAAATCGATGTATCCAGGATGCCTTCGTATAGATGTCTACAATTTTGAACTATTAAACGTTTTTCTTTTGTTACTTGCTCTTTTTGCGCCAGAGCTTTAGAATAGATCTATAGAGCATCAGGAGAATCTATTATCTTAAACCTTTGTCATGGATTGACTGACATTCTTAGGCTACATCATGGCACCAATGTCAAGGTATTACGAAGTTCATCTTATACCTTGACATGATAAGGCAATTGAACCTTGTCTGAAAAGACGCACATTCGTTTGACATGACATTCTCATAAAGAAAGATGTACTTAATTGACATGACATTCTCATAAAGAGACACATACCCGACTGACATGCATGGCATTCTCATACAGAGATACACATACTCGTCTGACATGAAATTCTCTTAACGAGGCACATACTCGTCTGACATGTCATTCTCATATATAGAGATGGCATTCTCATAGAGAAACATTGTAATTGTAAACATACTCGTCTGACATGACATTCTCAAATATCGAGATACATACTCGAGGCATGGCATTCTCATATAGAGCCATACTCGTCTGACGTGACATTCTCACACAGAGAAACATACTCGTCTGGCATGACATTCTCATATATAGAGACATATACTCGTCTAACATGACATTCTCATATATAGAGACACATACTCGTCTAACATGACATTCTCATAAGGAGAAACATATTCGTCTGACTTGACATTCTCATATATAGACACATACTCGTCTGACATACATTCTCATATATATAGACACGTGCTTGTCTGACATGACATTTTCATAAACAGAGACACAAACTCGTCTAACATGACATTCTCATATATAGAGATATACTTTTCTGACATGGCATTCTCATAAGGAGAAACATATATGACATTCTCATATAGAGAAACATACTCGTCTAGCATGAAGTCTCATATTATAGAGACACATACTCGTCCAACATGGCATTCTAATATATAGAGACACATACTCGTCTAAGATGACATTCTAATTATATAGAGATACATACTCGTCTGGCAAGACATTCTCATAAATACAGACACAAACTAAGATAACATGGCATTCTTATTTTGAGACACAATCATTAGACATTCTGATTTTGAGACACATATGAAAGTTTGAAAAATCAATGTACAATACCTGTAACAACACAATATCATAAATGTATTATTTAATAATATACGAAGAATTCTGTTATATGTTTATTTATTTACGACTCCCATGTAATAATCAATATTAATTTATCGAATATTGTGTGCAAATTCAAAAGATATGTCAATTATTATTATTTGATTCTGTCATATTCCGCATGATAAAAGTTTAAGAAATAATTGCCGTGTCGCTTGAGCAGAAATAACAACACTTAATAGCATTAAACTTTTCTAAAGGAAACATCTCTCGCAATTTGACATAAATATTTTCAACAAAGAGGGGTACTTATACCTCGACTTCATAGTTCAGTACGATAAATATTACTTTATTTACAATTTCTCAACATCAATGACTCATATTCTATTAGACTAGAGCTCATCTCATTCTGACAAATCACTTGGCCACAACGCCAATATATTCAGTATAAACCAAAGTTTTGATACAATTTCTTTCAATAAATGCCTTACCACGAGAATTCAAAACTGTTTATTTATTTATTTTGCAAGCTATGTCCGACTGATTTTGATTAAAGGTTAGAACTTATGTATTGGTTTAATTTCATTATTCATTAAATCTATCTATTTATTTCAGCTGGGAACCTATGTTTCCACGGTTCGTGTTCTTATTACTGTGATACATCACATGCTATTTGTGGACAACCAGATACTTTAGAAGTTTCTTTAGCGACTTTCCTTCCCCCTGAGGAGGTGGCCGATAGGAAAACTTGGAGAAATCCCTGGAAAAGATCTTATAGCAAACATAGGAAAGCATATTGGGAAGTGTATGACGATTTGTGTGAAAAAGTGAGAAACCGCCCACCCTATAATAAAGGCAGGCGTTTATTGGATCTTATGGATTTGACTGTTTTTGATTTTATAATAGGTAAGTAAGTTCTTTTTATTGGGGGGGAAGAAGTGGGGGTATGCCTACTGTGATTTGCGTCCGTAACCCTGTTTGCAATCTGCAATGATTTCATGAAAAATATTTGATATTTAGAAGCTTCGCGTTGGATTTATGTGGTTTCCACTTCCGTAATCCGTGATCTGACGACATTATTATGCAAAGAGTGTTCTAAGTCATAAAATTGTTCAACCAATCAAAGTCTATGTTTTAAAGATCTACTAGGTTAAACATTGATTTGTACTGTTAGCCCAGATTTAACTGTGTTCAAGAGAAAAGAAAAAAGAACACAAAACTAAAACTAAATCTGTAGCTTAATCCGATTATGACTTAATGTACATTAATCTCGTATCTTTTGTAAGATTTCTTGAAAAAAGACTAAAAAAAATAGCTAAATCTTGAATTTGAGATTTATGTTGTTTGAAAATATATAACAAAATAAGCGGATTGAAAATGAACTCGGTTAATAACATGTAACTAAACAGATCTTTCTTCCAATTTCAATTTATTTCCTACGACCGTCCTATAATTAACCAAATCTGTAGTTAATACTGAAGAAATATCTCGTTATTTTAAAACTTGGTGAAATTACTTAAAATCTATGTTACAAAAAGTGAATTTTTATTCATTTAATTTGACATTTTTGTGCTTTTCTCTGCAATAAATTATATGTTTGGATGAAAACCGACGAACTGAATAATATTAAATAACTTTAGCCTGTTATGTATTATGTATTAGGCATATTTGACAAGACTGTGAAATTTTAGCCTTTACTGAATTTAATTTAAAATTCACGTTTTTCACCACATCATTGTAGGTTTTATAACGGCAATGCTTAGCTGCTAAACCATGAAATTCTTGTTATACGATTAAATAGAAATATTCGCATAACAGCAGATCATGTTTTGCTTGATTCTCATATTTTGAAATTCTTTCACAACAAATTGTACAATTGATTAGATTAATACGGTCATATATGTTCGTTTGAAATCTCATTGTTATCAAATCTGACGTCAATTTTTCATTCGTAAAGGAGATATTTATTGAAGTTGTGCTCTATCACTTAATAATCCTAATAAATTTTATCTTACTGATATTGTATAAACCATCAAGTATTACTCCATAAGTTTTCAAATATTTTACAGCTACGTAATGTTTCAAATTAAGTTTAATATATTTTAACATTTATAAATCTACTGATACACGATCAAAAAGACCTTAAACCCATGTGTTGTATATTGTACTATATTAAGACACACTTTAGGAAGTTTAAATATGTATTAGTTTTAGAGTGTAGACATTTACATATAGAGTAAATATATATTACGGCAGATTATTTGGCGATTTTGATTTAAATATGTATTTTTAAAAGAAATTTAACGATTGTGGTGCGGGATACACAGGATATGCTGACCTTTCTAGAACACACGACATTTGATGTGTCATCTAGGCATCGTATCAGAGAGTCCACAATCGTACTCGTTTGTCTTGATGTTAGGGTGTGTGTGTGTGTGTGTGTGTGTGAGCCGAGCTGGCTCAGTCAGTTAGACGCTTGCTCTCTAACCTGAAGGTCAAGGGTTCTCGGCCAGTGGCTCAACTAGATGAGCTGGGGCGCGTGGGTTGGGGCCCCTCCCCTGGAAATTTGTTGCTCTTCTGTATTCTGGGACCCCTTTTTCTGGGGGATGGGGGTCCGTAAAAGTAGGTCGTAAAAGTAAGGTACATTCATTTCATTTGGATGTTTGTGTGAAAATTTATCAGAAACTAAACATAATAGATAAATATTTTAATCCAGAAGTAGTCCAGTTTGTCACGTTGGACTAAGAAAATAGTAATTATAAATTTTCATGTCGACTTACAGGTGACTTTCAGTTTTAATTTTAACATCAAAGTGGGTCATTGAGTGCGACTATGATATAAAGTGTTTGTCATAGTAATAATATTATTTATATAATCCTAGGTTTTAATTGTTTTCATTCAAAATTATTAAAATTTATCTTGAAAAATATCTCTGTGGGGCTCTGTATCTGTATTTCCCAGTCTGTCACAGTATTTTACCCTTCCCAGACTATCTTACTCTAAAATTTGTCTAAAGAGAGAAATAATGACTATGAAACACATAAGATAAAAAATAAAAATTATATTTTTGAGACGTTTGAGACATCGGACAATACATTAGAAAAGCGTAAATAGAAGCTATTCAAAGTTTCTCTCTATGTTTCTCACCAGAAAGTTAGAACCAACCTCTTTAAAATACCCTTTACTGAAACACCATAACTGATTTTCGCTCGAGGGGAACCAAGATTAGTGTTTACTTTATTTTTTAACAAGAATTGTTTATTTTTTATTCATAATAATTTGTGATTTTGTTTCTTCAGGTAATATGGATAGACATCATTATGAAACTTTTATAGAATTTGGTAACGACACCTTTCCTATACACATGGATCATGGCAGAGCGTAAGTAAATTTATTATCACAAATAGCCTTCACACACTCTCGCAACAACGATGTTGTCGCACAACATTGTTCACTTTTATTAAAGCGAAATATTTGATATCGCCTAATTATTAACTGATGAACAAGTGCCTGCTGGATTTCTGTTGTCGCAGAGGCAGCTTTTGGAAGATAATACTTGTTGCTTCAGATTGGGTTAGATATAAACAATATGTTTAAAAAAATCTTATTTCTCTGTCCATATTCTGTTTGTTCAAATTGTAATTGTAACTGTGCTTAACCTGGTAACCTTTGAAATTCAACTCTGACATGTATTGTGATTATACTGTAACATGTTGACTTTTTAGGTATACAATCGTATTCACTTTTCCGATATAAAATGCCTAATATCATTTATACCAGCAGAGTGATATTTCTGAGTGAATGCAAATGCTCTGTCTACAATGGAATAAAAAATTTTCTACAGACAACGAACTAATTTGAAATTTTTAATTTAGAAGAGGGTTTGCCTATCGCATGTAACTGCCATCGCTTATTCAAATCACTGCTATTCGAATTCATGTGATTTAAAATCAACTTATCATCAGATTCTCATTCTGAAAAGCGCTATGGGTAGCTAAAATAAAGTTCTATAAGCTTATGAACTGAACTATATTTAGACGGCTATATCCCTTTAATTCAACCACTCAACAGCTCCCTACTGTATCGTATTAACGTTTGTAATTCTAGGTTTGGTAAACCGAATAAAGACGAGATGACTATCATAGCTCCAGTGTTACAGTGTTGTTTAATACGATATTCCACGTATATGAAATTAGTTAAATTTTATATTGGACCACAAAAACTCAGTGAAGTTTGGAGACATTTCGCAGACAGTGAGAGTATAGCTCCTATATTACTAAGACCACATCTCATAGCCATGGACAGACGTGTGACGATTATATTACAGATAATTGAGAAGTGTTTACAAGATAATCCAGTAGATAAGGTTATCGTAGATGATGGAATTTAAGTCACAGGGCGGGTATCTGAAGCTTCAATAATAATTACAATATCGAGATAATCCCTCAACACCACAGGTATAAGATTTAAGCGATTATCTCGATATATCGGCATTTCTTAGTAATAATTCATTAATGAAACTTCAGATACCTGTGGTACAGATTGAAAGTTTCCATTTTACAAAACCAAAATTTCATTCCAAAAATCAAGTCTTAAAAGCTTCATAAAACAATTTACTGGCGGTTTAATGTACTTGCAAAAGAACTTAAGAGAGGATCACCGCCGCTGGTCAATGTCAGCAAGTTTCTCTGAAGCCCACTGTGTGTATGAATTGATCCACCACTACAGTCAATGTAGTGTGGTATTTGTAGTTATCGAATTCAAATATCCAAGAAAAGTTTAAATAGATCCAAGTAAAATGCGCTACTGGGAAACTGAAGTGCGAAAACTCTTGAAGCTTTTTGAATAGAAATTAATCTGGACAGACGAGACCAGAGAATAATTTTTTATTAGCTTGATACCAAGATCAAATCTCCAACACAACTGTCTTGTCTATCTGTTCCTTGTCCATTTTCGGACGAGCTTGAATAAATTGGTATAAGGGAAGTAACTCTTGTTTTAAAAATAATGCTAAACCACAATGGTTATTGTTTTATTGTGTATTTATTAATTGTTTCGGTGGCTAATTTATGTTATTCCAGAAATTGTTTAAAGATTTTATATACATTCCAACTTTTTGGTTGTTTGTCTACGCATTTATAATTTGTTAAAAAATGAACCAGTTGGAAATCAAGGTGGCGGTTGGCCAAGTGTGTATTTTATTAGTGCTGTCATTTGTTAAGTTGTCTGTTATTTCTTTATTGATTTGTTAACAAGTATTATTCTAAGTATGTCAAAGATATTTTTGCACGTGAGGAATTTTTCCAAAACATCAGTCTAATTGTTTTGGGTAAAGTAATCAGTATTTGAAACCTTTGGTTTTACTAGAAGACTGACTACACAAGCAAGATAAATGTTTTGAATCAATCCTTGTGTCTAGAGCAGGGGTTTTCAACCTTTTTCCGTCTATTAACTCTTTCAGGATCGTTGATCGATTGCATTACCCCTCTTTCACATAAGTCATACTATTTCGTGATTTTTATTTTTTCATATGAGAGAATACAGCCTGACTGAACACAACAAATTAAGTTATTATTGTCCAAACATTTCATGCTAGATTACACAGCACCTCAATACCCCCAGAAATGTCAAAATTATTCCTTTGGAGGTAAATATCCTCAGGTTGAAAACCCCTGGTCTAGGGTATAAATATTTTTGTCCGATTATACTTACATGTATGTTTTATTGTATCTTTAAAAATCATGATTTTATTTATTTATTGGAATAGGTCTATTGAGTTGATGAGGGAGAACTTACTTCTTAATTGAGAAGAATTTTGTGTTTTAAGATTTTCAGCTTTATATTTTATTTGATCCATATACATGGCCTGGTTTACTGATTCAGACATTCCATTTATCTTTGCACCACGACTTAAACCATCAAACACACTTTTTATACGTTTTTAGAAACCACAATAACGAAATTACAGGTGCCATTCTTTAATATTATGTATCAATATGCCTCCTTTATTTTTTGCAAAAAAATGTGTGTAAGATAGATGATAATATATGTGTCATAATGCAATTTATATAAGATGACACTCACCTCCCCTAACGCAAATCTGGACTCCTTGTACTTACAGACACACTAGTCCGGACTTCCCTAATCGTACTTACAGACACTCTAGTTCAGACTTCCCTACTCTTACGTACAGAAACACTAGTCCGGACTTCCCTACTCTTACTTACAGACACGCTAGTCCAGACTTCCCTACTCTTACTTACAGACACGCTAGTCCAGACTTCCTAATCTTACTTACAGACACGCTAGTCCGGACTCCCCTACTCTTAATTACAGACACGCTAGTCCGGACTCCCCTACTCTTACTTACAGACACGCTAGTCCGGACTCCCCTACTCTTATTTACAGACACGCTAGTCCGGACTTCCCTAATCTTACTTACAAACACGCTAGTCCGGACTTCCCTACTCTTACTTACAGACACGCTAGTCCAGACTCCCCTACTCTTACTTACAGACACACTAGTCCGGACTCCCCTACTCTTACTTACAGACACACTAGTCCGGACTTCCTACTCTTACTTACAGAAACACTAGTCCAGACTTCCCTACTCTTACTTACAGACACGCTAGTCCGGACTTCCTAATCTTACTTACAGACACGCTAGTCCGGACTCCCCTATTCTTACTTACAGACACGCTAGTCCGGACTCCCCTACTCTTACTTACAGACACGCTAGTCCGGACTCCCCTACTCTTACTTACAGAAACACTAGTCCGGACTTCCCTACTCTTACTTACAGACACACTAATCCAGACTTCCCTACTCTTACTTACAGACACGCTAGTTCAGACTTCCCTACTCTTACTTACAGACACGCTAGTCTGGACTTCCCTAATCTTACTTACAGACACACTAGTCCGGACCTCCTAATCTTACTTACAGACACGCTAGTCCGGACTTCCTAATCTTACTTACAGACACGCTAGTCCAGACTTCCCTACTCTTACTTACAGACACACTAGTCCGGACTTCCCTACTCTTACTTACAGACATACTAGTCCAGACTTCCTACTCTTACTTACAGAAACACTAGTCCGGACTTCCTAATATTACTTACAGACACACTAGTCCGGACTTCCCTACTCTTACTTACAGACACGCTAGTCCGGACTTCCCTACTTTTACTTACAGACACGCTAGCCCGGACTTCCCTAATCTTACTTACAGACACGCTAGTCCAGACTTCCCTACTCTTACTTACAGACACACTATAGTCCGGACTTCTCTACAACTCTTACTTAGG
>NW_008707001.1:3366556-3486324 GCF_000327385.1 Lottia gigantea | reverse complement strand
TTAAAAATAATGCTAAACCACAATGGTTATTGTTTTATTGTGTATTTATTAATTGTTTCGGTGGCTAATTTATGTTATTCCAGAAATTGTTTAAAGATTTTATATACATTCCAACTTTTTGTTTGTTTGTCTACGCATTTATAATTTGTTAAAAAATGAACCAGTTGGAAATCAAGGTGGCGGTTGGCCAAGTGTGTATTTTATTAGTGCTGTCATTTGTTAAGTTGTCTGTTATTTCTTTATTGATTTGTTAACAAGTATTATTCTAAGTATGTCAAAGATATTTTTGCACGTGAGGAATTTTTCCAAAACATCAGTCTAATTGTTTTGGGTAAAGTAATCAGTATTTGAAACCTTTGGTTTTACTAGAAGACTGACTACACAAGCAAGATAAATGTTTTGAATCAATCCTTGTGTCTAGAGCAGGGGTTTTCAACCTTTTTCCGTCTATTAACTCTTTCAGGATCGTTGATCGATTGCATTACCCCTCTTTCACATAAGTCATACTATTTCGTGATTTTTATTTTTTCATATGAGAGAATACAGCCTGACTGAACACAACAAATTAAGTTATTATTGTCCAAACATTTCATGCTAGATTACACAGCACCTCAATACCCCCAGAAATGTCAAAATTATTCCTTTGGAGGTAAATATCCTCAGGTTGAAAACCCCTGGTCTAGGGTATAAATATTTTTGTCCGATTATACTTACATGTATGTTTTATTGTATCTTTAAAAATCATGATTTTATTTATTTATTGGAATAGGTCTATTGAGTTGATGAGGGAGAACTTACTTCTTAATTGAGAAGAATTTTGTGTTTTAAGATTTTCAGCTTTATATTTTATTTGATCCATATACATGGCCTGGTTTACTGATTCAGACATTCCATTTATCTTTGCACCACGACTTAAACCATCAAACACACTTTTTATACGTTTTTAGAAACCACAATAACGAAATTACAGGTGCCATTCTTTAATATTATGTATCAATATGCCTCCTTTATTTTTTGCAAAAAAATGTGTGTAAGATAGATGATAATATATGTGTCATAATGCAATTTATATAAGATGACACTCACCTCCCCTAACGCAAATCTGGACTCCTTGTACTTACAGACACACTAGTCCGGACTTCCCTAATCGTACTTACAGACACTCTAGTTCAGACTTCCCTACTCTTACGTACAGAAACACTAGTCCGGACTTCCCTACTCTTACTTACAGACACGCTAGTCCAGACTTCCCTACTCTTACTTACAGACACGCTAGTCCAGACTTCCTAATCTTACTTACAGACACGCTAGTCCGGACTCCCCTACTCTTAATTACAGACACGCTAGTCCGGACTCCCCTACTCTTACTTACAGACACGCTAGTCCGGACTCCCCTACTCTTACTTACAGACACGCTAGTCCGGACTCCCCTACTCTTACTTACAGAAACACTAGTCCGGACTTCCCTACTCTTACTTACAGACACACTAATCCAGACTTCCCTACTCTTACTTACAGACACGCTAGTTCAGACTTCCCTACTCTTACTTACAGACACGCTAGTCTGGACTTCCCTAATCTTACTTACAGACACACTAGTCCGGACCTCCTAATCTTACTTACAGACACGCTAGTCCGGACTTCCTAATCTTACTTACAGACACGCTAGTCCAGACTTCCCTACTCTTACTTACAGACACACTAGTCCGGACTTCCCTACTCTTACTTACAGACATACTAGTCCAGACTTCCTACTCTTACTTACAGAAACACTAGTCCGGACTTCCTAATATTACTTACAGACACACTAGTCCGGACTTCCCTACTCTTACTTACAGACACGCTAGTCCGGACTTCCCTACTTTTACTTACAGACACGCTAGCCCGGACTTCCCTAATCTTACTTACAGACACGCTAGTCCAGACTTCCCTACTCTTACTTACAGACACACTATAGTCCGGACTTCTCTACAACTCTTACTTAGGCTGTGGCATACAAGTTCGGACATAAAGTTAATCTACACTTCCATAATATGTAGCTGACTTCTGCAAAAAATCTTTGCGAAATCTGTACCAAATATTTGTAGTTTTTTGTTGTTTTACATAGGCCTACTAATCTCATACATTTTTTTAAAGAACAGTAGGCTACTGCAATAAACAGAGTCTTCTATAGTCATAGTGTATATAGTTTGATTGCTATTATGAGGGATGATTGAATGAACTCTATTTTATTACAATATGTTTTATTGGATTGTAAATAAAAATGAGTATATTATTATTCTGTTGTTTTAATTTTATAAGCTAGAGTTATAACTAGGGCCTACAGGTAACAATTTTTGACGGTTGACTCCGTGCATCTTGCTTACTAAGCCTAATGCTTTCGTCCATTGCCTTTGCCAAAGTCCTGGGCCTAACAAAGGTATCAGTCCTTCTTAGAAATGTCAAAGCAAGTTGTGAGGTAGGCCAATCAATCCCAACAAGAAATGGTAGTATAGTAAAATGTCACAGTCTTTCGGATTAGACTAACCATTATGCGTTAACTGTGAACATAAATTGCGCTCAAAATAGTATTGGAGAGCATATTCATTCACTCTAATCCATTTTCGTTCAATTCTGTTGCAAACAATCATAAAATATAAAAAATAAAAGATTATATAATTCATTGTAGGACTCCGAAAGAAAGAGATTCAAAAGTGAAATAGAGTGAAACATATTCACAATCCATGTCTATAAATTACGCTACTAAGTCACGTGACGGGCACTTGACAACAGCGTCATCATGGCTGACAAATGATTAGGAAATGGAGAAAATTTATAAACAAATGATAAAAACGTCTGAAAAAGTGGAATTTTGAGAGTCACATCTAATCAATATGTCAAGTGGTAATTAGGGTTTATCTTTTTACTTGATTCTTAATGTCGCTTTTCTAGATTTATCGAAAATTAAATTTTTTTAATTACGAAAATTTGAGGCTACTTTATTAAATTTACTTTGTCTTTGTATACTTTGACTTTGACCTTTTCACTCTACTAGTTCTATTCTGACTTTATGTTCCTTCTATGTTTTCACAAAAATTATTTTAAGGAAGTTCAGGCTAACTGTCATTTATAGTGGTGTCTTAAAAAGCACGAAAAAACTGGTTTATTCTTGGGTTCTGTCATAATTCACCTTTGAATAAAGAATATATTAGCCTAATTTGTTGATGGCTGTAATGTTTTATACAATACTACAGAAATATAAGTACTATAGTTCTGACGTTATCGTTAAGGTGGGGTCCATGGGAGCTGGGCCCCAGCAAAACCGTCTTCAGTTCAGCAGACATTGATTCATTTACAGATATTACAGTGTCTTTCAACAAAATCAAAAAGATATATAGATTTAGATACGTTTTGGCAGAAATGAAATAGAAATGAGTTTTCTGGGCCTTTAATTTATAAAGTTCCCAAGTTCCATTTGATCCCTGGCGACAGGGCTGATTATGTGTAAGGCTTAGAGTCAGTCTCTCAGAAATAATGACTGTAAAAGTTTGTGCCTTATTCAAGTTATTGCCCTCCTCTTTCTGCACATAAAGATACTAAGCTTGCTACTGCAGTTCTGATAGTCTTTTCTTAATAAAATTTGATGATTCAATGATTGTATTGTAGCCAGAAGTAATTTATCAGCTCTAGCTGAAGATGATGATGAGGAGGAAGAAGAGGAACCTGAAGTATTGGTTTGTATGAATGCATTGGAATACTCTGAGAGAAATTTAAACAAAGACACACCTGCAATAGCAGTTTAGAGTGATATTTGATATCAGTGGCTGCTGTAACATTTGATTCATTAGCAATGTCCCGACAACAAACGTCTCTCTCAGCCTTTCCCTTTTTTGACACTAGAAACAAATAAACAAAATCACACACACAAATATGAAAGAATGACAGCAGGTATTAAATACTTCTGCTATTTCTTTGTCACTTGGAATTGTGTTCACATAGTATTGTCTGACCATCAGTTTATAGAATCGCATTTTAGCAATATTACTTTTGTATGAAATGAATTAAAACTGAGAGTCTAAGATTGTCTTTGGTTGATGAAAATGTTAAGTATGGTCTGAGAGTGGTTCAAATCATTAATTTTGTTGTCTTGAAGTTTTCATTTGTATAATAAAATATTTTAATGGTTTATTTAGAGCTCTGAAGAGTCTGAAAATGAAGGTGAAAATGGTCCATTAAAAGAACCCAATAAGTTTGATGTTTTATGTGATGGTGTAGTGAACTCTATGGCTATTGTACAAACAGCCATACAAGAATTACTTGGATTAAAGGATGAAATTTTACAGCATACTTTACCCCCAGCTGTTCTTATTAAATTTGCAACGGTTTGTGGCAGGGTCTTTCGCAGGTAAATTTTGTTTTGTTTTTGAATATGTATCTCATTTTTATAACTTGAACTTACATGGAGGAAATTCATGATCATATCAATGGCATATGCAGGTATGTAAACCTGGACTAGAGAAACACAAACAGTAGTAAGGGTAAAGTAAATTCAAAACGGAATGAAAGATATCGTGTGGAGATCAATCGAAGTTTTTGATCTTTGATCTTCATATTCCTTACAGTGTTAGTGATCAGAGTAAACCAGTGAATGAATTAGTAAGAATGGTCCAAGTTTATTCTACTCCATGGGAAGAAAAAAGTGCTGCGTTAAAGAAACTACATGATGATTATGAAAATAAACAAAGACAGTTAAATATTGCAATAAAACGTCTTCAGTTAGTCGATGCACATGTAAGTTTCTTGATTTATTTTCATTTTAAGCTTAAAGGTGCTAAATATTAACATATTAAGTGCTAATGTTTACATTTATTCTATCTATAACGATTAAATGCCGCTTGTACTACTTTTATTTATTCCTAATCCTGCAGTTGTTGACATTTTATTTAAAGATGGGTTCCCTTGTTTTCATTTAAGAAAATGAAAATGCTAATACTTACATGAATAGAAAGAAGAGGTGTTTTAATGCCTTGGAAAAATACTGGTTTGTCTTAGATAACCATAATTAATTCATAATTAGCTAAATTAGAAGAGAATTACCAGCAGAATTCAAATGAGTGACTGATCAAGAAAGGTCAAAAAGTCTTTTTTTGTTTATCCAGACTGTACATACATTGACATTTATGATTGGTTAAAACTCTTAATTATATGCAATAAAAACCTAATATGATTAAGATTACATGAAACACCAATTAATCAAACGGTTTGCTTAATTTGACACTAAAAAAAAGGAAACCCATCTTTAAGTGAATTAATTCAGATCTTTATCATTTCTAATGTTTCAGTCTAAAAGAATAGCTAGAGAAAAACGAATAATGAACTGGGAGAAATTATTTGCTAAAGTTACCAGTACCAAGGGTCATGGTAGAAGATGGAAATTTTTAATTGAAACAATTAAACAGAAGGCCAAAATGGGGTAAGGCTTGCAATAATGTCATGCAATTACATAGATTTTCTTCTTTTTCTTTACCAGTTGGTGTTAGGGTGTATTGAGACGAGTCTCAATGAAAGCACTGGCCTAGGTCACACAGCAATAGATAAGTCTATTAATTATGTGAAAATTAGTTAGTCATTAGTATGATTTTAGTTGAAAAGTTGTTATTACTTTTAGCTTCTTGTGACATTTTCATTGTCAAAATCTATTTTCTATTTCATCTAAAATCACATTGATATACACCGCTGCGTTGAAAATTAAAACAATTAAAACATCAATAAACAGAAAGTTGGGATTTGTATATTATATTTGGTATGAATCACCCGTACCAAGGCCTATATATATTAACCTAACATTGAGTAATTAACATTACAATCTATTTTATAAAATATACCATGTGTATCATTGGGTATGGCATGTACAAGAATACCTATTACAATATCTACATTGGATGGAAATATGTTATACTGTAATTCAGATATTTTGTTTACTATTATTAGATATGAACATGTTCAAGAATATACCAGATCATTAGAGGAGTCAACAGATTCAGAGTCTGAAGAAGAGGAAGATACATTAGTAGCTCAGCAATCAGTATTAGATGTGACGAGTGCTGGACCAACTACTAGTGTCACACCTAGTGAAAAACCAGATTCAGTAAGTTACAATATTTATATTAAGGAACATTGGACCTCATTGTAACTAGTCCTAAAGTGACTGGTTTATAAATGACCAGCAAGCAGACTGGATCGTTTTCCGGCTAACTTGCTATTCGATATCTGTATTTTTCTTTGGAGAGCTTTCTAACTAGGCTACTTTAGTAAGGGAGATAACTTTTAATACGTAACTGATGATTAAGACCACAATATTACAGTTTTACATTATGACATTATATTAAAGGAAGTGGTAATAGAATGATGATGATGATGATGATTCTAGTGATAAAGAACCTGATACTCAAGGTGGTTCCATACTGTCAGGTACCACACCTATAGGTGATATATTAAATGCTACAGTGGGAGATATTGATGAAGAAGATGCACTTGAAAGTGTTGAAAGTATGGAGGACATTGAAAGTGGACATGTTTCACCAAAGGTAACGTATTATGCAAATTCTAAAAGTTGAAAAACTTAGTATTTTACCTCCTCTAGCTCAAAACAGAATCAACAATTTTATTCCAACAAAATTTCCTCTGAGCCAATTCTCAAAAAAATGTACTGTCCCATGTGACTGATTTTGTGGTTTATAGTCTAATATTTCCTGAATTAATTAATTGATTAAATAATGACCCTATAAAATGACAGTTCTCCTGATCTTTTCCTCAGAAAGTACGTTTTGGTCAGGGAGAAGTCACTTTTGTGAAACCAGAAGTGAAAGATAATTCGACATGGACTGATGAGACAGAATATAAAGAGTATTTATATGTTCGAGTATTTAAACCTATTGGACTAGGACAGCATGAAATAAAATGTTCACTAACTTATGGTAATCAAATGTTCAAAACTGGTGTTCTGGATTTAAAACAACAGGTTTGTATTCATGCTTTTTTATTGATATACATTTAAAATAAAAATATTATAACAGAACCTGAAACATGTTGTTTACTCAAAGTTTTATACTGTGGATCTTAAGACAACTGACCTATTTCAGCAGATGTCTCTAGTGAAGCGTTAACTCTGCAATAACAACATCAATTTTCACAGGCAATTCTTTCCCTATGTAGAATTATGAGAAATTTGAAAGGCCTCCATTCTAACTCTAAGAGTGTGCCATGCCCTGGACCCCAAACCCTATAGAAAATATCACTGGATGAGGCTCTGGAGTAGGCTATTAGAAAACTGAAAGTTATTGTTATATTGATATTATGGATCTTGGTTTTTTAGGAAGAGGAAGAAGGACCAAAAAGTCCTACCAGACCCCCAGCAGCTGGTAGACATCATGGCAGAAGTAAGTTGTATAAAACTTATATTCTAAGAGTTACTGGTATTTTATAGAGTATCTTACAAGATAAAAGATAACATATTTATTGTGAAAGTCTGTTAAGTAGTTGTAAAGCTATTGAAATAAATAAGATTTATCCTTCATTAAATGACATGCAGTGCAGCTTTTTCTGCTTGTAAACCATTTACTATTTGTTTTCCAGCCAGTAGATCACCATTAGTGGAAGAACCACCTCCGAAGAATCATGGCAGGTTAGTTGATGTAATTTCTTATTTCAGCCAAATCACTTATCATAAGAAATATACAGAAACAGAGTAAGATATCGAGTATTAATGTATTTGATCAGATATATGCTACAAAGTTTCTAAATATTATGCAATCATTCATACTTTTATGCATCATTCATGTTTTCCTGCATCATTCATGCTTTCATGCATTCATTCATGCTTTCATGCATTCATTCATGTTTTCATGCATTCGTTCATGCTTTAAGCATTCATTCATGCTTTTATGCTTTCATTCATGCTTTCATGCATTCATTCATACTTCTGTGCATCATTCATGTATTCAGTCATCTTTCTTGCCTGAGAATAAAATATATGTATGTACAAAATCAAGGGGACTGAATGAATGATTTGAACTATTTCTAGATATGAAGAGTTTATGTTAAATATTGACACCCCAACTAATGTACCAGGTGAAAAGTTGAAACCACTTCAGTTTGCTATACAACATGGCCAGTTTGAAGAAATAGTAGCAATGGCTGCTGTCGAAGTCTCAGATTTAAAACAATTGGTATGTATTCAAAGATATTTGTAGATATGTTCATTATTGGTGTTCATCTGTTCTTATCTCTGTGAACATTCCTGCATTGTAATGTAATCCGCACAGCAGAGCAGCTAAAGATGTGGAAGTCGGAATTCTATTTCTTATTTAAGATTACGCACCACTGTGCTTGATTTCATTAGCGTAATAAGCTTCAAAAAAGGAGAATGGTTTCTTTTCTTATTTTCCAGGATCTAAAAACAGTGTATTTACCCCCAGTTAAAGGTGATGATGATGTCTTGAAGCAGGATGATGATTTAGATTCTATAAATTCTCTATCTGAGTCTATAGACATACCACTCAATGATACAGATTCAGAGAAAAGTCTGGTCATTAAAAACGAAGCCCTGAAATATGTGGACCCTATTCCGTTCCCATTATTTCCTTTAAAGACTGGAAGATCAAGCATTGCCACTCCTGGTTCTCTCCCTTTGATCTTCTACTGGGGCAAACGACCGCAACCCAAAACATTCAACAGACAAATAGGTAAGTTTCTTTTCATTGCTTTATATTTAGATAGTAAATTTAAATATGTTAATTATCTGTCATGGTTCATGTAATTCCACTAAAACTAAGCATTTTATGTTATCACTTTACCAAAAGCCCTTAGATATTACTAGCAGCTTTTGTGATATTGCTTAGTTGCAAATCGTGCTACCATCATCCTCAATATAAATAAAATTTTTAGAAACCTCTTTACAATCCTTTTCCAAAGGTGTGTGAACTTATTGAAAAGGATTCTTTGTATATTAAGGCACTATGGGTGTGAAAGAATTAGTCTATGATTTAACTGGTATAGATCTACATACTACAACTAAAGAAGATTTAAATAAAGAAATGAGAGATGATGCTTGTTCTGCTATACTCTTTACTCCAGAACCTACAGAGGTTAGTTTTTTGGGGGTTTTTCAACTGAACATCCACAGTAGTATATGAGTTTTCTGATTGGAAGCATTAAAATGTATCCAATAGAAAAAGTTATATACTACTATCCACTTCAGAGTTAAATGTCATTCATCGTGACCTTTCATGTAAACTTGGTCTAAAATGAACTTTAATTTAACAGTATCATAGGGTAGTGCTCAACATGTAAATTTAATTTGCAATCTGGTATTCTATTAGCAAGGCAAACTTAGGCCATACAAACTAAATAGTCTGATTTACAGGCCCAAAAATGCCTGATTGTTGCCTTAATATTAAATATACATTAAATTTGTGGCAATATATGCTTTCTCTCGCTCCGATTTATTCCAGTTGAAAATCTAAAAAAGCGCTTATGGATAATAAATAATAAATTCGCCCTCTCGCCCCGTTTTTTGAAAAACAAGGCCTGTAAAACAGATTATTTATTTTGTATGGCTTTATGATTTTTTTTATACATAATTGAATAATTCTTCCTTTTTTTAAGTTTGAATTTGTAAATAAGATAATGATAATATGACCACCAAAACATAAATTTTGATTTATTTTTAGGAAACCGTATTAAAATCAGAATTTGAGGCATTACAGAATAAACATGAAAATGAAATTCAAGTTTTACAGACCAAATATGAGTAAGATATAAAAGTTTAAAAATTTTTCGGCCTTTTGTGCAGCAGACTGCCCGTTTAAGAGCCGTCAAGTCCTGGAAATCAAAACTGTCTCAGCTGTCATCTCTCTCATTGAATCTGAAAGGTGTTGTCCAATGAAATATAGAATAGTAAGATGCTCTGTTTTTGAATATATTTTTGGCTCAAGACTGTAGATTGAGTCCATGTTGTATTGAATACAATTAGATAAAGACATTAAGTTCCTTTTCATTGTTTTAGAACTAGATTACAAGAACTAATGGACAATCTGAATTCCATGGTGGAACAACAGAAACAGCAACAACAGAAAGCGAAATCACCAAAAGCTACACCTCGTCAAGTATCAAATATTAGTCGTAGTACAGATTCCGCAAAGTCTAATAGATCTGTTAAAATACAGCCTGCAGCTCCACCTAGTCCCAGTCCTGTTAAATCTTCCAGTCCAATTGAGGTTGTTTTCGACCCCGGAGCACCGCCCCCTGTTAAATCACTACCTACTCCACCAAAACATAGAACTAGGTATGGTATTCATACATATTTTTGTACAAGAAATATAGGAGAAGTGTATGAGAAGCCTACTTGAACACATATTAGGGCTGTTGAATACCTGCTTTGAATACCCCAACTTGTTGATTTTTCATCTTGAGAGGGTGCGTAATATTAATGACAGAGCTTTTTCCCGTATTTACTGAAGGGTAAGAAGCAATCGTTAATAAATCAGCCATTCTCGCTACGCCTGACAATAACCTTGTATGCAGTTGGCGAATAAATCGTACTACTTTCAAATATAGGTCATGTGACAATAGCTTAATTTTCTTCTCCATTGTTGACATCTGACTAGTCTCTGACTACCAGACTTCTCCTGTCTATGGAGGATAGAGTCTAAACAACTGACGAACTATATTTTGCAACGCGGATGTAACTTTCGCCTAACAATTAAAGAAGATTTTCTTCCATCTGCATACAAGGTTATTCAATAACCGTTATTGTCGGACAATGGCTGCTGTAAATACGAATGGGTAAGAAGAAGTGCGCGTTATATTCGCAGTTATGATATATGAGACCAGGCCTTTTGTTGTAAAATTTTCATTTGTGTTTAGTCAGAATTTTTAAAGGAGATTTAATTATACGTTTAAATATTTCGATATTGTCAGTAATTTACATTGTGGCTTTGCTGTCACAAAAACTAGATTTTATGGTTTGATGTTAGATACCTTTAAACTTATTATAGTTATACTGTTAAAAAATTACATCAGACTTATCTTGCAGATATATTTAACTATGATAATTTGTATTTTTCAGACCTCTACCACCCCCGACTAGAGTCAATAAGAATTTCCTGGTTGGTAAACCAAATCCGAAATGGGGTGAAAATCTACCTCAAGATGTAAGAAATAATTTTTTCTTTGATTTTGTTTTTTTCTATTTTATTCTGACTTCTACACTGATATTCTATTTTTAAAAAGATGAATTTTTGAATATTTCACGATATCAAATACCCATGTCCCATTACTATCTGGAATCTAAACCTCACCATATACAATAATAATACAATACCTACCACAGCACTTTCTAAGGTTGACCTCAAAATCAAATATTATTTGGACTGTATGAAGTTGTTTCCTATGTTCTAAGAATATTACAATCATGAATTTCTATACTATAATTTACTTTCAGTTTATTTGAAAGATTATAGTTATTGATTCACATTACTGGATGTCTTTGAATTCATTCCATGCCTCACAAACATCTACCCCATCTCAATTTCTAATATTACCATCATTTGATTTCAGTTCTTTGAAAGATTAAAGTTATTTGAAGAAGAGAGTAGGTTAAGGAAACAAGAATTAAATGAGAAGACATTAGAAGAAATAAAACATAATCTAGAACAGAAACTGGCTGGTCAACATAAACTTAGCAAGAGAGAAGAACAAATGTACGATGCTTTGAAAGGTTTGTTGGAGTCTTCTGAATATTTGATTGTGGAGTTAATGATTTTCTGACATTGTGTCTTTTGGATAAAGACAGTGCTGTGTTCACCTTTTGGATCCAACAGATCAAATTGGAACATGGATAACAAACTAGATATATCAGATGTCCATCAACCTGTCCATGAGAAAACCTCTTGGCATTGATCTCTCTTGGATTATTGTTCTGTTAGGGGTTGTGTTTCAATGGATGGCTTGAATTCAGAGATAAAACACCCATCTACAGCTGGTTTGTCAGGAATATTGGCAAAAGATGACTGAGCCAGCACTCCAAGGTTTTAAGATTCGGTTATAAAACCTACAGATTTTACTGTTAATTCACTATAGTCCCTAGACTGAATGTATAATCAAAGTAGATATTCCTATTTATTTTCATTTCAGATGTGAGTCTACCAGCGTTATTTATGCCGTATAAAACTGGTAATGTTTATAATCCGAGAGCTCATCAATATTTTCATCCTACAGGTGGGATATCAACTTTTTATTTTATATTAACCAGAATTATAGGGAGCTAGTTTATAGCACTGCTGATTTAAAAGTTATTGTCAATGTCAGGTCAAATCAGATATACTTTGTGGGATTTGAACTCCTGGTGCCTAAATTGTACATACACTACATACTTTATTGAAGACTTACATTGTGTTTATAACTACCTACAATTATTATGGACTGCATGTACTTGTGTTTTTAATCAGACCTGAAGAGCATATAAACATCTTTCCTTAACAATACCTGAATATATAGTGGACTACATGTGCTTGTTGATTAATTTCGTGATGTTCAAAAGATTTTGATTAACCTTTGTCTAGGCTAGTTAGGCATACTGTTGGTATTAATTTGTATTTGTATTTCAGGTAGTCAAGATATGAGACTAACTCAACCACCATCAGTATTTCAACTACCACCATTAAAAGCTGGGGATGTATCCTTTTTTATAATTTTAATTTCTTTTACGTAGAAAGACATATCTGGATATTTCTACGAATATTTTTACAGTGGGTGACACTACTTGCCATGGTAACAGAAAAACATGAAAATTTAACAAAACACAAGACAATATTATGGAATATAACACACTTCGTTAATAAGGTTAGGCACATTTGACAATATTGTGTTTTGTTATATGTGCTCCTCGCTTCTATATGTCGTTCAAATCTTACATCATTAGTATCAATTGTGTAGCTTACAAGCCAAGATGTCTGATTATCAAATAAAATACTGATAGGGGCATGATTCTAAATTATGAAAGCTTTTAGATGTCTCAACCATTAACCCCATCTGGAACACCTCATGCCACTCTGCCACTTGTTCTGCAACTTCAATTTCTTTTCTAAGAGTCCCTTATATTGTTTATTCAGTATATCCATTAAGATTTTTCTTAACTCTCTCATAGAAAATGTCTGTTTTAAATCTGTTTGATTTAAGTCGTAATTTTCAACGTCCCAAAGAATCATGGTTAATGGATAAATATATTCAACAGCAACAGCCTCTAGAGTATCCTGGTTTAATAGCCTCATCAGACAGGACAGCATCAGGCTTTAAAAGTTCCAGTGGTCCTCAATTACCTCTAGATTCTAAATGTAGTAACTCTCTTACTGATAGACAGCAACAACCAGACACCAGTAGACATGATCAACAAGTTCAAGCTTGAATTGATGTTTACAAGTAGATACAATCAGTAAGTGCAATCTGGAATAAGCTTTCTGATAGACTGCAACAACCAGAAACCAGAAGACATGATCAACAGGTCTAAGCTAATGATTTAACTTCATTATAGACATCAGTAACCAACCACAAGTAGATACGATCAGCAGGTTTAAGCTTGAATAGATATAAAAGGAGTCGTATCAACTAGAATGCTGTGTTCAACACATGGAAACTAACGAATCAAATGAACATTGAACAAAAAATCACATAGGCTATTCATTCATATGAAGTGTCCATGAAATTTGTGTTACGAACCTCGCGTGAAAAAGGTCTATTATCACCTTAAGTCAGAAAATATGCTGTCAGATTTAAAAGGGTAAGAACAATCTGTCTCATAAACGCTTTATTAGCTCTGTTGTCTAAATAAATTTTATAAGGTAATTTGAATGCATCAGGATTTCAAGTCTCGATTTTGTTTTTTCGCAATGAATTAAATACATAATGTGTTTTGATTTTATGGGATTTTTTAGTTCTAACTTTTAATAGGACTTTTTGTTTGAAGCCAGGAAAAGAATTTGTAGTTTCTCCACCCATCCTTTGTAATTTATTCTTGTAGAGTTTGTGTGAAATTTAGCTGATCATGCCAAAATTTGTAATCGGTATTGATTATTTTGATACATGAAAATTATATTTTTAGAATTTTCAGTATTGAAACTCTGTATATCATGATACTGCTGTATATTGTGATACATATCATGATACTGCTGTACAGTGTGATATCTTTTGTGATACTGCTGTAGGCTATATCATATATATATATATCGTGATACAGCTGTACATCGTGATATTTATTGTGATACTGCTGTACACCGAGATATTTATTGTGATACTGCTGTACATTGTGGTATATATTGTGATACTGCTGTGATATGCATCACAATACTGCTGTATATTGTGATATGTATATTGTGATACTGCTGTATATCATGTTTATTGTGATCCTGTATATCGCGATACTGCTGTAGAAGGTGATATATATCACGATACTGCTGTAGAAGGTGATATATATCACAATACTGCTGTAGAAGGTGATATATATATATATATATATCACGATACTGTTGTAGAAGGTGATATATATCACGATACTGCTGTAGAAGGTGATATATATCCTAATATTTATTGTGATACTGCTGTATTTTATATTATTATAGACTGTGATATTAATATTACTTTTACTCCATCTAATAAATTATTTATTTGGATGCTCTTTTAATATCTTGGTTTACCATTTAGGCCATGGTGAAACTGTCCTCAACTTTTCCAAAAATATCAACCCCAAGAGCTGACCCCGACATCAAGTCATGCTTGTACCTTGAGATCCATTAGATCTGTGGTATGTTGCTGCTTGCTGGAACATAAGGAAACCCAAGACAGTGCAATTTGTTTTATTCCATTTTTTTTCTATATAAACTAACTAAAGATCTGAAAGTATGAATTGCTGGTTTTGATAGTAAAATGATGTTTTAAAATGAAAAAATAATAAATACATGCATTCCATATACAATATGACACGAAGTAAATTAAAATGATGTATGAATTACCACAAACAAATATATAACATGAGTTATGATTGGTCAAATTCACTACATACATGACAATTCAAAATGTAATACGGGTTATGATTGGTCTATTTCACCACATACATGACAATTTCAAATGTAACATGGCTTATGATTGGTCAAGTTCACCACATACATAACAGTTGAATATGTAACATGTGTTATGATTGGTCTATTTCACTACATACATGACAATTGAATTGTAACATGGGTTATGATTGGTCAAATTCACCACATACATGACAGTTGAATATGAAACATGTTATGATTGGTCTAGTTCATCACATACATGACAGTTGAATATGTACCATGGGTTATGATTGGTCTAGCTCATCACAATTCAAAATGTAACATGAGTTATGATTGGTCAATAAATTAATCATGAGATGACAAATTACCACTTTCATACATACAGAATCATTTTCATAGAATTCTTGATCATCTCTCAACATTTTCTATCAAGGCATATTTCGTAAATGACCAATTCAGTCAGGCTTTGAACATCCATAGTCAAGCATATCCCAGTTTATTCAAATCATCAACACTTACAGTAATTATTAAATAGATTAGAAACCTAGTGTACATAAATAATATTAGACGTTAATTGATATCTTAATCTTACTCAAAACAAACTTGCATATAAAAATTCTTACTTTGTCTTTAATACAATTTTGCAGTATTAACTCACAAGTTTAACATGTCTTGATGATCTACTAATTAATTATCATTATTTTGATTATCTAATTAGCAGATTAGAAGCACAAGTTACAGATAAAATAGACAATTATTATGGATAGACACTTTGATACATGTTTCAGGTTCTGTTTTAATATTTCTATGTGGCTCTACAATTGATATATTGAGCACTATTTTAACAGTGGTATTTCTATATCGCTCTACAATTGATTTATTGAGCATTATTTTAACAGTAAAAGTATTTTATTATGGGAAGTTACTAATATACCTATACATTCATTATATTCCTGATGATGGTGTGAGAATCACATTGAAACATTGAAAATAATATATATTCAAGAATATCATTTAGAAAGATTTCAAACTTTGACCAGAGATGATCTGATTCTGAACTGTGTCTAAAATCCTAGTGGAGGTATTTATCCATAATTATTGTCTTATTCATTCCTTAATCAACTAATTTGCCCTTAATTAATTGAATGATTGCATATTACATATCATTTCCTTAACGAACTGCCAGTTTGCAACTGACATCTGACAATGAAGTTAACATAATTCAATAAATTAACAGTTTTTTTAAATAAAAATTTGATAAATAGCATCGAACAAAATGAGGCCAATTTTCTTCATAATTCTACAGTAGTTTCTATATTTTCTTATAAAACAGGAGATTTATAGGAAAAAAGCTGAAACTCTCATTAATCTCAGCAAAAATACTACAAACCATAGTTTAAATATAAATTTTGAAACACACTTACAGCTATGTAGAAGTAAATCACACTCAATACTAGAAGACAAATTTAAGGCATACTACTCCCGGGGATTTATTGTAAACAATGTTTCAACAGTTTACACTAATGAATTCACAATGTAAATTGTTAAAACATTGTTTGTAATTGAACTCAGGTGTAGTATTCAATAAAATTGTGTTTTGAATTCAAAATCAAGTCTAGTTCAATGAAGTTTCTACTTCAGCATCCTTTGTCAATCTTACTCTTATATCTAAACCAGTCACCAATGAAAATCAGATTTAAAATACAAAAGATGAGCTCTAGTTGTTTAAGAATAATGGCCTCAATTTTGAAAGATGGATTTCAGAAGCTTTGGTCATTTTAAAGTGAATTATGTTGATAACTATGAAGGTACAGTATTATTTATACTACAACTATCAGAAAAATCTAAGACTGCTTATTTACAATTATCATAAATAGTTAAAACAGAAAAAAACACAAGAAAATAAAAAATAAAACATAAAAAATTCCTGAAGTGCACTAATAAAAAACCAACCCGAAAATCTACATTTTTTTTTTCTCTGAAATAGAAGCCATAAATACTAATTATAAGACTTGACAGTACTCAAGTTATAGGAAATCTTCACGTCATGCTATTACAACCCTCAGGGGGATCTGATTGGCTGTATTCGCTGGCGTACCATCTAATCAAATGTATTATGTGATACAAGAAAGGCAAGTATTGGAGTCAAGGTTGAAATAGCTCGACATTTAGAAGATGAACTCGACTAATCAAGTTATAAGTGATATTTTTGATTGATGAAAATTAACCAAGATACAACTGAGATCAATTGAGTACCAGCAAACATCTGAATAAAAATAGAAAAACAGTCAGAGTAAAGTTGACTACAAAAACACTAAATAATACAGAAATGTTTCGAAAACTAGGGCAGGTAACTTAATATAGCTCCTATAGATTCTGTCATTGCTTATATATGACTCTTCAGACCTTATCAAATGTGGCACATTTTGAGTTGTCTTGCTAAGATGTAAGTTTACTGTCTTGAACCCTCACGTTACCCAATTTTATCCATGAAATTGGTTTGGTGGTGAAACGGTCATATATAAATACACCTTTATTTATCACATACACTCAAGCTAGTTCCAATATCTCATCAGAAAATAACTTATTAATTATGAGTGGCAGTAGTCATATATTTACTAGACTCGCCAGCATGACTTCAGTCACCCTTAACACTTTTCAGAATTGAAGACAAACTTGGCATCTGTAGTCAATTCTGAAAAGTGATAGAGATCTCTCTACGAATTCTCAAAGCCAATCTATATAAACAAATATCTATTATATGGAATCCAGCCCAGGTTAAAAATCTTACGATATAAAACTGATTGTCAGAAGAAAAATGAAATGAATGGAATTTTATGTTGTACTAAACCATATTGGACTAAACAAGACGGACAACACCATACAGTGTTCAAAGGGTAATTTTACCAGGACAGCAGCATTAGCTTCCTCTTTTTTGATTGACATTAGGCTTTATATGAAATTCAGTGAAAATGTTCACGCACACCAGCAATTTGATTTCACCAAACACGAATGGTCTACCACCAAGCCATGATAGAATGATAAGAGTTAAAAGTTATGATTCCAGAATATTTAAAATTGTAATGGAAGTACAAACAATGTTGAATTGAAATCACAAAAGCACAGGCCACGGTGAAATTTTTGAGATGTTAATGGTTGATATGACATAAACGTTTGAGCATGATCGAATTCCGTGAGCTTCAAACCTGAATTATTTGGAAAAAATATAAAAGATGTTTTTTCACAATTTGATTATTTCAATACATTTATTCTTTGCCATTTATAAAATTTTTCAATCTGATTAAAATACAGCTTTTAATATTTCATTTTGTGTTGATTACTCTCGCTCAAACACTAGATCTAACAATGATTATAAGAAAGCATGTTCACAAATTTTGCCAATCAATGCTTTGTTTACCATATTTTTGCAGTGCAGTTGTTTTCATCCAACTGAGTGTGCAGACTGCCGATTGGTTATTGATTATTGATAAGTTATCAATCAGTTATTATGTCTTTAGAAATCAGGTTGAACTATATGTAAAGAGGAATGGTGTCAGATCTAGATTGAGTGAAGTTATCCTACAGCAAAATGAACTAAATGAATTGTATTTTACAGATTGTTGATATTTAGATGTCATGCTTACATCAAAAATTCCTGAGTTTGTTTTTAACTGAATGTTTTAACGGAAATACAATTTAATTTTTAAACAATTTCATTCAAAAAACTAATCTACTCATGCATAGAATCAAAGTTTGGGTCTTCACAATGGTACACATACAAAATTAGAAAACAAACATGATGATACGATAAACTGATGACATATAAACAATTAGTAGGGAAAATATATTTATAAACACTTCAGAACGTTTTCAATAAACAAGAAGAGTCTGTTTGGTTTCAGGTAGAATAAATGATTGAGGTTATTTCTGAATATTAACAAGAGTACATTTTATGTTTCTCTCAAAATAAATGATATTTAATACTATTAACATTAAAAGTTAGATTTTGATGTTAAAATTTATTGAGATACATAGGCCTCCTTTCCAACATTTCATTGGATTTGTATGATATATTAAAAAGCTAACATGTAAATTTTCCTCCCTAATTTTCATGATAAAAGGGACCAAGATCATTCACCTAAAATACCTCCAAATAGAGTACACTGTTCATAATTCTGTGCATTTATACCAATAAAAATATAACACCATGCTCTGTATTCTCAAAACCATCTTATTGCTAGGTTGTCCTAGGTTCTTATCTTCTAACATTGATTCTAGTACATCCTAGCGCTAAGATCGTTTTGAGAATACAGGGCCAGATTTAATGTGAAAAAGGGGCCAAACTACCTTTAAAATAAAGTAGACTGTTTGTGTTTATATTTTGAATTGTACCTCAATGGTTATAAATATATTTGCCCTACTACACCAAACAACATATAATATCAATGACATTATTTCATTCAACACTTAAATCACACAATTTTCATCAATAAAATATTAAATTTGTACATTCTGGTAAAATTCATTTCACAACTATTGACAATAGGATAAGGCAATTAGTGGATCATTAACTCAAACATTGGATAAATGGTTAAAAATAGACAAATTCTTAACAATAAATGACTTAGTCAAATAGCAAAGTTTCATCTATTTAGAGAGAACTTGAATTGTGATCATAGCTTCAAATGTTTAAAAACACCCATTTTCATGTTTCTAGTCAAATAAATTCTTTTTCAAAAAACATTTGGGATACATGAAAATAAGCTTTTGCACAAGTTTCAAAATACTCTTTATAAATTTCAAGAAATTTGATTTGTAAATACAATAATTGCTTTTATCCAATCAGATCTATCATCTGAAATCTTTATTATTCTGCCAAGATATCTCTGATTGGTTAAAAATCTGAAAAAAAAATAAAACCAACCAATCAGAAGACTGTACAATATCAAAAATTATGATATTTATTTGATAGAAGCCAGTGATGAAATCAAGAAGAGTGCCCTGACAGGTGCCCTTACACTATAGTGATTACCAGTTGTGTATAGTTGTTAATAATGAAAGTGGTCATGAGTTCTGATTGCAACTTGAAACTCAGTTGCATGAGAGTTGCTTTCAAAACTTATGACTTACGATATTCTTATTAACCCTTTCAACCTTAGCGACCGGTTTACCGGCTACATAGGAACGAAATATATACCCGAGCAGCCGGTATACCAGCCGTTACTAAGTGATGTCATACCTCGTTAACGTTATGCGCTTTTACTGTTATTACTTGGAGTGTAGGGTATATAACGTTATATTTCATTTACACTCAGGGTTCAAAAGGTTAACAAACCATACACAACCATCGATCGCTATGGAGTAAGGGCCACTTCATATACAATGTGCAAGAATCAAATGATATAAATAAGGACGTAAAACAACATCAATATGATATAATTCATGATTATCAAATATTATACACTTATACCCCTTAAAGACTTGTACACAAGACTATAGACACATCTTCTCCTTCACAATACAACACAAATTAACTCTTAGAAGATTACATACACATATATATAGTGCCCAGATAGTGTCACATGCCATACAATCAGTCACCTATGAGTGTCGATTAGGAAATTTGCTAGTCACACAGGACAAGTTTTGAACATAGATTTAGGACAATCAAAATAATGGAAGACAATTTTATGGTATCCTACTCTTTAGGTTAAATCCATAAAATTGTGCTCTGTTATTTTAGATTAATAATCAGAATTAAAAGATTTTTTTAAAAAGATTCATTAATACATCAATTTATGATGCCAGTCTTTGCCCCAAGATATTTCAATGTTTATTGCATCTCATAAAATATATTAGAAACTTTCGTAAACTTAATAGTAATTGGTGTGTATTGTTTTAATTTTTGTAGCTTTGAAAAGTATTAAGTACTACACCATTGCATTGCTATATTTTGGCTTGCAATTGTAATATGTTTGTAAACAATCGCTACATTTTTACAAGTGCTGTAAATCTGCTTGTAATTGTAAAGGCTTTGCTAAAAATTGCTGTATTTTGGCTTACAACTGTTACATGTTTCCTTGTAAATGCTGTAGCTTTACTTGCAATTTTGAAGCTTTGCTATTTATCAATATCTACACCTCTTTCATCGTAATGGCTGTTATTCTGGGATCAATTTTGTTGCTTTGTCATCAATTGCTACACCCTTTCATCTCAACTGATGTGAAATTGATGAAGCTTGGTTTATATCTATAGATGATATTAACCAAAGTAAGTCCTTAGCAACCAGTTCAGTTTTATTGTGTTTACTCTCTTGGGCCAGCCATTATTGCTATTGTTGAAACCTTCATGTGCAGATTAATTAGCAATATTTTCTATATTGTGCAAGATGATATGTTACAGTTTCATTCCATTCATTCGGTCTAATGCCACTGGGTACATGGTTAATTTGACTTTTAATTTGTCAGTTAGGTCTGATACGATCTTCAAAATGTCTGGTGTGAATTTGGTCCAAATAAGTTTTGACACGTCAGATGTGATTATGTTGAGTTTCACTGGTTCATAAAGAAAACTTGTGATTTCAGAGCATCAACGATATGTTAGTAATTTGTGCAGTTATGTGTCTTGGTCTTCAAGTCTTTTGTCATGTTATCAAGACTTGTTCATCCAGCCTGATGTGTTGTCAATATCCGTTGCTTATGTTGATAATTGTGCTGCCGATCTAGATTTGTTTATCCAGCCTGATGTGCTGTCTATTTAACTATGTTGATGATTGTGCTGGCGATATAGACTTGTTCATCCAGTCTGATGCGTTGTCTATAGAGATTGTGCTGTTAATCTAGACTTGATCATCCAGCCTTAGTCTATATTGTTTTTGTCATCCAGTCTGATGTGTCGTCTATAGAATCTATGTGTTGATGATTGTGCTGTTACCCGATGATGATGTTATTTTCGTCGATGTTTACGGAAGCGATGTTTACGATATGATGACGGATGGATATTAACAGCAGTATTGGGAGGTAGTTGGGTGATCGGAATGACTTTTTTTTTCAACTCCATAGCTTCATCTTCTGTCACCCAGACATCAGGCAATCTACAATATAACAATTACATATCAAATAACAGAATACTACTTTTTAATTCTATTGTACACAATGTTTGAACAATTTACATTGTCATTATCAGATGAAATGTTAACAGACCATAATATCAAATATAGTTTGATCTAAAGTTTAGTTAACTTGTCAACTCATTTATGCTCAGGTATGACATGATTTTCAAATCAGTCAAATTTTTTAATAATGCAAAGGGAGGTAATCAAGCTTAACTGACAAGATCATCAGAATGTTGGTTTTTGAGTTTTACATCCTACTTTTCTGCACCATGTGGGCAACGCCATGCAGGGTGCAATGGGGGAAATTTTGCAAGGACAGCTGCATTATCCTGCTCTTTTTCGACCTGTTGGGTCAAAGGTTAGTCCCTATTAATATTGCAAAACTGTGCAGTGAAGAAAGCAGAAAGCAAGTCTGTCCACCTTATGTAATTCATTTTCATATTGATTGATTAAGGATGGGTATTCGACTTGTTTCATTGATTTTGTGATAAGTGGAATGAGAGTTTCTTTTCATCCTAATGGACTCTCTTAAAGGTTATTTTGCATGGCGGTGAATTTGTTCAGTTGCTGTTATTCAGTTCAGTGGTTAATCCATTAATTTTTCATTACCATAGGTTCCCTCCCCTTATTTTTTCTGCCTTAAAGTGATCAACTTACATGTTTGAAGGTTTCCATTGTAATAAAAGATGAGTTTTCCCTGAATCATCAGTTTTTCTTGCAATAATCTGAAAATAATAAGATTTATAGTGTATGAATAATTCTAGGTGTTAAATGTGTGGAAGCTACATGACAGAAACATAAATATTTTTAAATAAAAATTTTTGAAAAAAGTTACAAAAAAAAAAATGAAATGGAGATTTATCGTCTAGTTATAAATACATGTCATCTGAATGACGAAAAATATCTTCAAACTATACAATCTGTAGCAGATGAGATCTACAGATAGTTTCTTGCACTATCCAATTGACTAGACACTTTTTCTATTCCAGCCCATGGATCACTGACGAGGTGTAGGGACAAGAGCGGTCTTGGTCTGCGATTTTAGTAGCCAACTAGAGCCTTGCCATGAGTTTCACCGACCAGCTACAAGCACACAAAGGGACAAAAAAACCCAAAACTGTTGTTTTCTACTATGTCTTGTGCAGAGCATGCAATTGAAAGGAAAATGAATCTGATTGGTTGATGATGTTCTGTCTTGCAGACAATAAAACTATCGGAGACAATTATCGAACTGGTTTGTTATTATAAATCACGTTAGCAACACAATAATCTTTTCGTAGGTGCACGGGCAAAAGGTGAGATTTTATTCAACATTTGAGCCAGCGTCCAAGACTGTTCGTGTGCTTGCACCCTCGATCAGCTGAAGTTATCGTACTGGGCTTGTTGTATTTACTTACTGAACTATGGAATGTAAGAGAGTAGATGACTTACTGAACTATGGAATGTAAGAGAGTGGATGTCTTACTGAACTATGGAATGTAAGAGAGTGGATGACTTACTGAACTATGGAATGTAAGAGAGTGGATGACTTACTGAACTATGGAATGTAAGAGAGTGGATGACTTACTGAACTATGGAATGTAAGAGAGTGGATGACTTACTGAACTATGGAATGTAAGAGAGTGGATGACTTACTGAACTATGGAATGTAAGAGAGTGGGTGACTTACTGAACTATGGAATGTAAGAGAGTGGATGACTTACTGAACTATGGAATGTAAGAGAGTGAGTAACTTACTGAACTATGGAATGTAAGAGTGGATGACTTACTGAACTATGGAATGTAAGAGAGTGGGTGACTTACTGAACTATGGAATGTAAGAGAGTGGAGTAACTTACTGAACTATGGAATGTAAGAGAGTGTGTGACTTACTGAACTATGGAATGTAAGAGAGTGGATGACTTACTGAACTATGGAATGTAAGAGAGTGGATGACTTACTGAACTATGGAATGTAAGAGGGTGGGTGACTTACTGAACTATGGAATGTAAGAGAGTGAGTAACTTACTGAACTATGGAATGTAAGAGAGTGTGTGACTTACTGAACTATGGAATGTAAGAGAGTGGATGACTTACTGAACTATGGAATGTAAGAGAGTGGATGACTTACTGAACTATGGAATGTAAGAGAGTGGATGACTTACTGAACTATGGAATGTAAGAGAGTGGATGACTTACTGAACTATGGAATGTAAGAGAGTGGATGACTTACTGAACTATGGAATGTAAGAGAGTGAGTAACTTACTGAACTATGGAATGTAAGAGTGGATGACTTACTGAACTATGGAATGTAAGAGAGTGGGTGACTTACTGAACTATGGAATGTAAGAGAGTGGGTAACTTACTGAACTATGGAATGTAAGAGAGTGGATGACTTACTGAACTATGGAATGTAAGAGTGGATGACTTACTGAACTATGGAATGTAAAAAATGGGTAACTTACTGAACTATGGAATGTAAGAGTGGATGGCTTACTGAACTATGGAATGTAAGAGAGTGGATGACTTACTGAACTATGGAATGTAAAAGAGTGGATGACTTACTGAACTATGGAATGTAAGAGAGAAATGAAATGAATGGAGTTTTACGTCCTACTTTTCTGCACCATGTGGGCTAATGAAGACGGCAAAAATGTAAGAGAGTGGATGACTTACTGAACTATGGAATGTAAAAGAGTGGATGACTTACAGAACTATGGAATGTAAGAGAGTGGATGACTTACTGAACTATGGAATGTAAGAGAGTAGATGACTTACTGAACTATGGAATGTAAAAGAGTGGATGACTTACAGAACTATGGAATGTAAGAGAGTGGATGACTTACTGAACTATGGAATAATGAAGATGACAAAAATGTAAGAGAGTGGATGACTTACTGAACTATTGAATGTAAGAGAGTGGATGACTTACTGAACTATGGAATGTAAGAGAGTGGATGACTTACTGAACTATGGAATGTAAGAGAGTGTGGTGATCCTGTAACATCTATAGAACATCTATCTGTTATATCTTGTATTTGTTGATGTAACATGTCCATTATTCCGCTATCAAAAAAATCTCCCACTCGCACTGGAAAAAAAATAACAATAATTAAATGGTGAACTTGCAATGATATAACTGTGATATTTGGTAATGTTGTTGATAGGAATGGTTAATGTCTACAGTCTTATAAATACAATTTCAGTCAGTGAGAAAAATTTATGATTGCACTCGCCGACTTCCAAAAAATTCCCACTTGATATTGAATGAGAAGTATGATTAAGTATCCATACATGTTGATATTGTGGCTTGTATCACGATGAATTGAATCGCAGATATATTGTGCCAGCACTACCAGTGACCCAGGACATATTGTCAATAGCAATTATTTCAACATGCAAAAATGTTACATGATACATGTTCATAATGTCTCTTGATACATACATAATCAATTTCAATTCAGACACCAGTATTGATTTGAATATCTAAAATTAAATGAATTGAAATAATTTTTTAACTCTGTCTCACATTTCTAATTATTTATTTATCTATAAAACTGCCTCATAGATAGACATGAAACAAAAAAACCATAGACTGAATTTTAAAAAAAGTATCGTTTTTACGAAAATATCGATAAAGTAATTGTTGTTTTGTGAACTTCGTGTTTAAACTTATTAAGAAAACAGTTTGATTTTGAATTTTTTTAAAATGACAATTTTAGGATAACTATATAGATGTTTAAAAATATATCGAATAAAACGTTGCATATTCCCATTTAAAACCTGATATATAAAGTTATAAATTAATAAATATATTGTAACTTAAAAGATAAAATGATAACTTTTATCTCATTACCCCATATTGGGATATGTATCGTATGGTGACTCTTGTATTTACGATACATCTCGTATCGTGACATGATTGGCAATACCCAGCACTAGTCCCAACATATAAATATATCAAAAATAAAGTATATAAGAAATCTTTATAGCTCTTTAACTTCTTTTTCAAATGAGTTGTTCTGAAGATATATTATGTGACATAAAACTTATTACCTACATATTAGGCTACATGAGTTAACAGCAATATAAATTTAGTCAATTATTTTATCCATGCAGACTTTTTTGTTCATGATATCATATATCACATAAGCCTATATATCAACAAAGTTTTTGCCCAGATTGAATAATTTTTATGTTGTAAATCATCTCATTTCTATTATATTTGCCTACTTATTTATCAATTTTATATCTTTTTATCATTTTATACATATTAAGTTTTATACATTTTTAAAAAGAGATTTGCTTTTTTCTCTAGAGTTTAATTTCACTCTTTTGCGATGCAGCTATATAGATAGCTTGCCGGGCAAGGTAACATACGCCCACTACCAGCTGTCAGAAATGATAAAGTCTGTAGTGGTTTAATATGTGAAACCAATCATCTGATTTTTAATAATTTCAAGCTTTACTGAGAGTTTCATCAATATCGTATAAAAAATGTAGTCTCTATCAGGCCTACAAGCCAAATTAGACACATTGAATTAATTCAAAGGCAATAACTCCAAAACCGTTCAACCGATTGTTACCAATCTCAACTTGACTGAGATTTTGTCCATATATACATGCATACCAAGTTTCATTGAGATCAGATAAAAACTGCACCCTGTTTCATTACTACAAATTTGTAGGGTTCTTACTAAATCAAGGGCAATAACCCTGAAATCGTTCATCCAATTATTACTAACTTCAAATTTGAAATATATACATATATGCTAAGTTTCATCAAGATTGGATCAAAATTGTAGCCTTTATCTTGCATACAAGCCAAATTTAATGCGTTTTAAAGTCAAGGGCAATATCTCTGAAACCGTTCGTCTGATTATTACCAATTTTGAACTTGACTGACATCTCATCAATATCTACAAGCATACTAAGTTTCATCAAGATCAGATTAAAATTGCAGCCTTTATTGTGCATACAAGCCAAATTTAACGCGGTTTTACTAAGTCAAGGGCAATAACTCTGAAACCGTTCATCCGATTAATACCAATTTCAAACTTGACCGAGATCTCATCAATATATACACACATACTAAGTTTCATCAAGATCAGATAAAAACTGTAGCCTCTATCATGCATACAACAAATGTGGACGGACGGACGGACGGACAGGGGCGAAGGCAATATACGTCCACATTTCCATGTGGGCGTATAAAAATGATCTAGTCTGATCGTCTTTAGTGATCACCTGAATCTAGGTATTAGGGGTTGAAAGCTGACACCAAGCCAACTCTCGGAAGCACAGGCACAGGTATTGGAATTTTTGAAGAGGCTTCAAACCCACGGCACCTTAACACCTAGCAGACCACATTCCCACTCGCTACTGACTGAGCGCTTGATTGAAGAGTTCTGAACAGAATTCTGTCTGCTCTAATTCTGCCCTCAATCGAACAGTATGGAAGCCAATATATCACATTCAAAATTTACCCATCTTATTTTGAATTCAGTATGCACCTACATTTTTTTTTTTTAACAAATGGGGCACGTTCTGAACTCTGTTCCAACTTGTTTTATTGAATGTCTCGTTGATTCCACGAATCCCAAACCTCCAGAACTCAGCAATTTAGCGATCCCTAAGTTTGTCAGCTTGTCAAATCATCCTATTTAGAGCGTGACATTTATTCCATGTTGAATCACGTAAGAATATCACCCACCCACAAACACAGGTAAAAACTAGAACACTTGTCCTGAACATTATTATTTATGTTGACTTTACAAAAAGGATTCCAGGCCAAGCATTTTCGAAACAATCTTAGTGCTAGGATATCCTAGAAACAGTGTTAGAAGTTACGACTCTAGGATATCCTAGAAACAGTGTTAGAAGTTACGACTCTAGGATATCCTAGCAACAGTTAAGTCATCCTTGCACTAAGATTGTTTTGAGAATACGCTATCCAATTGACAAAAGAATTCAAAGAGTAGCATCATGATTTAACATAATTTTCTCAGCTTAATGACTGGATTTTTTTATTTCAATATTTAATATCATTTTCAAACAGAAAACAGCCTAGGTCAGTTCTTCTATTTCTACAACACTTATCATAAAAAGCTTCACTTGGGCTTCCATAAAAAGAATTTCCTGAGTAGTCTCTAAGAAATAGAGGACATGCTTTTGTGACCTAGGTCAGTGCTTTTATAAAATTATGTTCTCCTCACCACTTAACTACAAGCTCTGTCTTCCATAATACATGTTACCTAAACTGAAGGTTTCAAATATCAAAAGATGGCAAGTGGTAATAGTAGGACCCTAAGTAAGGACAGGTGTTAAGTGAGTGAAAATCGAACACAATAACTTAAGAGATCCCTCAGTTAACCCCACCTGCAGATCTTCATTATAAACAGTATTCAGTTATATACTAGGTCAGTGTGACATAAACTTGTAATAAACTTTATTATTTATAAACTCTCTGTTTTAAATAAAACTCAAATTCAAAATTTATATTTATAATATGTTAAGCTTACTTGATTTATAAAGCTTGTACTGATAATTCTATAAATCAAATTTTAAATGCTTGCATTCTTTCATTTTGTTAACCTACTCTACTTCAAACTTTTGCTAAGATATGCCTTTTTATCCCTATGGCATTATCTTAATAAATCTTATTCCAAACTTTATATCTTTCATTATATAATATTCCAAAATATACATGCTTATCTTTCAATCCAATTTTAAAATATTTTATTTATAAAGCCACAGTGTTTTAAAGCACTCATGTAATTTTATAGTAGTTCATATATATATATATGTGTATGAAAGCCTGAAGCTTTACTATAATAAACTATATTTCAGTTTAAAATATCTGTCATTACATATTAATATTTCACTTCAGGGATTGTAACGAGGTTTTTATAAACTTTGTATATGTATTGGGGAGACTGTTATCATCCATTTGCACCATTCCATATCTCAGTCAGACGTCTGTGATTCATGCAATTTCACTAAACCTAGGCACTTAATGACGTCACTATCGCAGAGGTCGCTTTAGACCTCTTATTTTACAAGGCTTTAGGATTTTAACCGCCTGACTGAAAAATTGGAAAGTTGGCATAATAATGATGGTACATTGATGACCCAAACTTAGGCCCAGCTTAAATAATTTCCAAATAAATACCAGTATACCATAAAAGACTAGGCATATAATATATATATGATAAGCTATCATAATATTCACATGATGTTTTCTTTGTATCTTTCAGCAAGACACATGGGGACTTGCCCAAGCCAACCAGCAAAAGATAATGCAGGCAAAACTTAAAGACTTCCAAATCTTTCAATTACTCGACTGAGAAACTAAAAACTTCAACTTACCTCCTGCAGGACGTCTTCGTTTTAATTTGCGTTTTTTTAACAACTTAGTAGGAGTACTATCACCTGATTTAACAACTTTTTGCTGAGAAGATATACTGTTAAAATGGCGGTTCACATGCCTTTCTAATCCTGTCCGGTTTGTGAACCGCAAATTACATTTATCCACAATACATTTGAATGGTTTATCACCACTATGGCATACAATATGGCGCTCAAGCCATGTTATAGATTTGGACGCTTTATCGTACACTTTACAACCATCCCACAAACACACAAAACTTTCGCGATTTGACTGAGTATCCACATGTTTTTGTCGAATATGGTTCATTAAATCAGTTGATTTTAACGATATATCACAATTCTTCCAACGACACACGACACTTTCCTCCACTTCTGTCACCGTGGCATCAGATCCATTTTCAGTCACGGAGGAGGTCGACGTTGACGTTACATTATTTGAGATCCCATAAGGCAAAGGTGTTCCTGATCTAGATGAATTTGGAGTGGTTGATTTTGAATTATTCCCTGTCCATGATGGTATTAGAAAGGTAGGATAAGTACCATTTGTTGTGGTTGTCTGTGAGATTAGGGGAGATAACTCACATTTCTGTTTATTTATCCCTGCCGTGTTGAGTAAACAAGGGCCAGTCTGTTTCAGATCTGGAGTACATGATTGCAGAATGTCTGGTAATGGCCCCTTCATTTTTTTGACGTCTATGACATGATGAGAGAAGTCTGTGGTGGAGGTTGGTGTACAAGACTTATCACAAGATCTGAGACAACACATGGATCCATTATCCGTGAATAAACTATTCGCTACCTTAGTCTTACTAATAGAGCTGGTGTTTTGTTTGGCTGGTGAGATTCCATTGCTACAAGCTGTTAAACAATCCTGACCATTTAAACATCTACAAATATACAAAAAAATATCCAATCATTATACATCAAATGTACAAAAAAAAATCAGTTAATCATATATCAGATATTTACTTCTTGTGCATCATATGATGTTTGATGTATATTATACAAAAATTAAAAAACTATTTTCACTGCTTAAATAGTGCTTATTAATTGTAGAGTGATATAGAAATACCATTGTTAAAATAGTGCTCAATACATCAATTATAGAGTGATATAGAAATACCATTGTTAAAATAGTGCTCAATACATCAATTATAGAGTGATATAGAAATACCATTGTTAAAATAGTGCTCAATACATCAATTATAGAGTGATATAGAAATACCATTGTTAAAATAGTGCTCAATACATCAATTGTAGAGCGATATAGAAATACCACTGTTAAAATAGTACTCAATACATCAATTATAGAGTGATATAGAAATACCACTGTTAAAATAGTGCTCAATACATCAATTATAGAGTGATATAGAAATACCACTGTTAAAATAGTGCTCAATACATCAATTGTAGAGCAATATAGAAATACCACTGTTAAAATAGTGCTCAATACATCAATTGTAGAGTGATATAGAAATACAACTGTTAAAATAGTGCTCAATACATCAATTGTAGAGCGATATAGAAATACCACTGTTAAAATAGTGCTCAATACATCAATTGTATAGCGATATAGAAATACCACTGTTAAAATAGTGCTCAATACATCAATTGTAGAGTGATATAGAAATACAACTGTTAAAATAGTGCTCAATACATCAATTGTAGATGTCTTTAATCAGAGATTCAAGTAACAGGTTCTGTTTCAATATTTCTCCAAAAAAATATGACACCAAAATACAAAATTATTCATCATCAAACATTAAAAAGTGCATTATCTTTCAATTTATTCATTATACTGGTAAATAACAGCCAAAAATAGATTGTTTCTAATCAATCAAATGTGTAAGCTTACTTATACACAAATATTAAATTATTGTAGACAAAAGAGAAACTCATAAAACTTTATTAAGTTCCACATTCACCTACAAACCACAACTAACACACAAACTTTTTTTCAAATTCCTTTTCTACTTCAATTACAGTATAACATGATCACTTAAAATATATCAAGCAGAAAAAATAAACTTATTTTAAAATATTATTTTCAGTTTTTATAAAAATAATTGAGAGAGGTATATTAAACAGAATTCATTATAACTCTATACAGATAATAGCTTTCAATCAATATTCTTCAATATGTCATCCTTAAATATAATATAGAATTCATAGTAGAAGATAAATATCTGTTCCATTATTTACTTAGGTAATCTCAGAAGTTAGAAATGGTTTAGCAATCTGGTTTTAAGTATTTACCAAAGATTTTAAAGACATGGTTTGGCAATCAGAAACAAGGGAAGAAACATTTATTTGTGTGGGCCTACTCTAATCTCCATACAGTTTCCAGAATTTTCTAAAATAATTAAAATCCCAATCATCAATATTAAAACTGATAAAGACGAATGGAAAAGATAGTGGACCACAGCCATATACGTCCACCATGGCATGCAGATGGTAAATATTCAAGATTTTGGGGCAAGGGCAATAACTCTGCTTCTAACGGTCGAAAATAGCTCAAATTCGAACTTGATCTTCGTTTGATGGATATGTATACACATACCGAATTTCATTTGATTCCATCAAAAAATCTAGTTTTTAGAGCGTTTACAAGCAAATGTTGACGGACGGATGGCGGACGGATGGCGGACGGACGGGGGTGCAGACAATATACGTCCACATAGAGAGATGTGGGCGTATAAAAACTGATATCAAAACTACAATTCAGATGATAAAGTATTGTGGTGTTTCTAACTAAGCAGACAGGGCATGCTTACAATGGCACTTTGAGAATGAATTTATAATTTTGAGATCTCATTTAGAGAATCCACATGGCAAATTCTATTTATTTTGTACATTCCACAACAGTTTCAAGACAGACTCTTCCAGAATCACTTTGTGAGTGGATAAAAACTCAACATCTTTCAGAGAGTCCACATAGCAAATACTGTTTTAGTGTTAAATTTATGAATTTTACACAAACTGACAACAGCAAGACCCTCTGGAATATAATTTCTCTCAAATCTAAAGGCATTAATCCAATCTATGTTAAATTCTAGAGTAGACATATTTAACTCATCAGTTTGAAATTACAAATAATCTAATGTCTTGAAATGTCATTTAACTAAATATAAGTACAATGTATAGACAGCTTAATAGAACAACAATCACTGGTTAAACTTTAATGAAACCTTTAGACATGCCCAAGGACTGGGCTTCATAAGAATTAGGCATTCACTAGGACTAGGTGTTCACAAGAACTATGGTAGAAACACACCTAAACGTGGGGTAAATCATTAACAATTGATTGTTGTTTATAAAACAGAGTGTATATATATATACTAGTAACTATATCACAGATTATTACCTAGCTAGAGTCCAGAGATTTTCCACTGCTATACAATTCATCTTTAATATCTTTCAATACTACATGTCTCTTTCTGTCTAAACATACACAAAGTACTACAATGACACACAATAAGTGTCAAGACACAGAGAGAGAGAGAGGGAAAGAAAAACTAAGAGTTTGAGAGGTTGTCAGAGGTGTACTACTAGAGCTATGAGACAAGCACCTGTTTTTTACATCATTTAGAAATGACACGAGGAGTTTTCAAGTCAACACTAACCTTCAAATGATATTTTAACACATTTTCTCATTTACACGTAAATAAACTCTTAAAAGTCAACCTTAGAGTTAAGTCTAGTTCATCTTTACCTTCACAAAGGAAATTATTTATGTCAACAGCACAGATCTGACATTATTGTCAGTTGTAAACAAACAAATATAAACAAATACAGTGAAATTATTATTAGAAATATACCCACTAATTAGTCAATTATTCAGTAATCATGTTATGCTTGCAAATTGAGTCTAAATTCATCACAAAGAATTCACAAAACTGAGGAAAATTGAAATAAAAATTGGAATTTCCAGAAAAAAGTTAGCATCTCTCATACAAATATTTTACTTAAAACTTCTTGCAGAACTTAAGGTAACTTTTGATAAAAATATGTATAATAAATTTAACCAATTAAAAACTGGAAAACTTTCCCCAAAAGACTTCACAAAATTATGGCAAATGAAAAGAATTATTTTATAAATCTAATTACATTGTTTAATCTGATAACTATATATTGATAATGTAATAAACTTGCTTCTCAAAGGACAAGGCAAACTAAAACATTTATAAGTCAAACTGAAAATGAAATGAATGGAGTTTTACATCCTACTTTTCTGCACCTTGTGGGCTAATGAAGATGGGATAATTTACACTGAGCCAAAGTATGTAATTACTAGACATAAAAAACCTATTGACATCTGTAGCTCATCTTCATATCAATCTATAAATACAAAATATATTAAATTTGACCTTTTATAAGATCAGATCTTTTTTTATACCAGAGCACAGTTTCTCAAAAAAGAATTCTTCGGATAAAAAATCTGTCTATCAAAAATGATCAAAAATAAAACCTACTGATACTGAAAGTTCATCTTTATATCCATATATCCATAAATATTATAATTTGAGCCATAAGTTAATTATAAGATTTTTCTTATTCTTCAGCTTAAAATCTGTGCTGGTGGTTAGTGAGAAATTTGACACCAGACCCAACATCACACTTACATCTCAAATTGACCAAGTAAATAAGGTAGAATAGGGTTCATCATCCCTTTTTTCCAACATAAAACTCAGCAACCTTTTTAACTGAACCCAGCCTAATCCTTTAACCCTTTAACAGAAGAAAATGGGATGATTTTGAATTTAAAGAGAAAGAAGACAAAGAAAAAAGATTGTATTAAGTTCTGGTTGATCAAGTAGTAGTTTATAATAAAGGTGGGGTTAGAGGAAATAAATGTGGTTAAATTCTAAAATTAAATCAAATTAATATCCCGATATATCAAAGGGATACAGTCAACTAATCAGAATAAACGCCTGGCCAGCTGACAGCTATGTATAACTCATCTTCAGGATGAAATATAGGCAACGTTTGGTGTATGATTATCAATACAGAGGTAAATAGAAGAAATAAATACAAAATTCAGGGGTGTGGACACGATAGTCTTCTTTCCTTTTGTATCAATAATCTTGCATCATACACTCTGATATATCTAATCTCTTCCCATTTTCTCAATCTCCTAACTGTATAATTCACTTACTTTGTTTATATGCCTTCTAAAGCCCTAAGTTTGAAATTTAAAAAAAAATTAATATTCTTGGGAAGATTTTGAGTCAGCAGCATGACGATTAGAAATAAACACAGTAAAATTTTCAACTGATATCAACCTAAAACTAAAGTTTAAAACTTAATTAATATTCTTAGGAAGAATAGTCTTTTCATAAAATAGTTAGATTTTCAACTGATATCAACCTGAAAGTAAAGTGATATCAGTTCTCTAAGCTATAAGAATTACAAATCATGAGATGTTCAATCTAGAAAGTATGATCTAATAATTTCAACGATTGTATCCCTTGCCCTCGTAATTCTTCTGTCCTCAATATAAACCAAGTTCTTAAAATAAACTTATACAGATTCACTGATTCCTTACATTTCTATTTCATTATTTTTACTATTGACAATAGTTCTATTTTCAAAGATAGTGGACCACAGCCATTGCGCCCACCACTGCATGCAGATGGTAAATATTCAAGATTTTGGGCAAGGGCAATAACTCTGCTACTAACCGTCGAAAGTAGCTCAAATTCGAACTTGATCTTTGTATTATGAATATGTATAAACATACAAAATTTCATTTGAAACCATCAAAAAATCTAGTTTTTAGAGCGTTTACAAGCAAATGTTGATCGACCGACGGATGGACAGGGGAGCGGATATACATCCACATAGAGAGATGGGGCGTATAAAAATGAAATGTAATGAAAAGAGTTTTACATCCTACTTTTCTGCATCTAATTGGGCTAATGCATAAAGGCAACACCACGCAGTGTACATTGAGGGAGATTTTGTCAGGACAGCGCCATTAGCCTACTCTTTTCTATTTCCAACTATTAAGGGATTTTTAACAAGCTGATCTAGTTACAAGACATTAAAATATAAATTTTATTGTTATTTATATTAAAAGCCACATATTCTACATAGATTTCTATAATCTATAACATCTAGTTCAGACAGAAAAATATCAATTCATACTAAATCTTTATTTAAAGGGGCAGATGTGCCATTTCAGGGGGGGGTGGGGGTTGATTTTAGTCCTGAATATATGTAAATACTCTTCAGAAGTAGTAGAAATGTACGAAAATCACATAACTCCTTTAAAAAATATTTCAAACTAGGAATTTTACTCCCTATTTCTTAAATTGACAAGTCATCATTTTAACATTTAAACGTAGATAATTCTAGACACACATGGATTTGAAGGCTCAAATTTCTATGGTGAGCTGTGAACACTATTACTGATTAGCTCAGATAAAAACACTCCAGTTTCTGAGTATGATTGGTAGAAAAAATGGCCTACCTGTCCCTTTAAAACCACAAAGTCAAATTTCCAATATTTCTATGTCATAACATTAAACAACTGATATTTAGCTCTAGTTTTAAGTCATCTTAATATCAATTATCACTTTTATAGTCTGGATAGAAATTTTTACATATTTACTGAATCCTTACGTTTCTATTAAATTTAGTTTATACAGCTATAAATATCAATTCAATTAAAGGAACATAATGTCGAATTAAAGGGAATGTAAAGAGGTTTCCTTCTCTTTTTAATGTGTATTGGGTACACTGATAGCATCAATTTGCGCCATTCCATTTTCAATCAGATGTCTGTTGTTCCTGTAATTCCACAAAAAGAAATTTTGATAATGTCAAATTTGTTTATCACTCTTTAAATTTAGTGACACCATCAAACATTTTATTTTAGTAGAACTGCAGGAACCACAGACGTTTGATCAAACATTGGAATGGTGCAAATTGATGATAAAAATCCTGAATACACATAAAATATTTTGAAAAACTTTTTACAATCCCTTTAATCTTATATATATTCACTGATTTTCAACTATATTGATATGATGTCTAGTTTATAATCTATAATCTATGATGTCTAGTTTATAATCTATAATCATATGATGTCTAGTTTATAATCTATAATCTATTATGTCTAGTTTATAATCTTTAATCTATGATGTCTAGTTTATAATCTATAATCTATGATGTCTAGTTTATAATCTATAATCTATGATGTCTAGTTTATAATCTATAATCTATGATGTCTAGTTTATAATCTATAATCTATGATGTCTAGTTTATAATCTATAATATATGATGTCTAGTTTATAATCTATAATATATGATGTCTAGTTTATAATCTATAATCTATGATGTCTAGTTTATAATCTATAATGTCTAGTTTATAATTAATGAAATGGAGTTTTCAGTACTAACATACACTCGCTCAAAAAAACATGCACCGCTTTCGTTTCTGTTTTGAATCAAATGTGGATATGCACAAATATTTTTGCTTGACTAATCTTACATCTTCCTGAAAAGGACTTAACGCTATGACAGAAATATGATTGTTCAAAGGAAAAAATGTTGTTTGATTTTATAATGAATAACAATCAACATGAGAATAATAAAGAACAATTTATGAATGAAATAATGAAATCATGATTTATCAAATCATGAAATATCATAAAATATGAATGACATACAGTACGTGTGAAATCCATTATAAAATATGAATGAAACTAATTTAGAAAACACTGTGATTATTCGGGTGTAAATGTTCAATTTCAAGCTTGCTTATCAAACAGGCTGACTGATATTTATCGATGTTTTAGATAAATAAAAATGAAATGAATCGAGTTTAACGTCCTACATTTCTGCATAATGAAAACTTTGCCACGACAGCAGCATTAACCTCTTATTTTTAGATTTCCAATTGTCGATGGATTTTTAACTTGCACAGCCTGTTACACACAGGGTCTCAGTTTATTGTACCATTCAAACGACTAGACGCTTTTTGCATGTCAGTCTATGCATCATCATACATTGAAAAAACTGTAGGTATTATCTCGACCTATGCTGGGTTGAGCCTTGGATCTTCATACTGAGAGCAAGCGTCTAATTCACTGAGTCACTGCTTCTCCCATTGTAGTAAACATGTAAATACTAATAAGCATTATTAAATCGATTTGACCAACCATGATGTAGAGTGGTGTTAGGTATTCTTAAAAGGTTTAAAAAATAAATTAGTAATCTTCATAAATAATGAACAAGCAATAAAATTACCAATCCACATTTCAGACATGCATATCAAGCTAACAAAACTAGAAGTAGAATTACATTTTCAGATGATAGGAATGTCATTTTTTCTCCCTAAAACAGCTGGTAGAAACAAACATCTTGAAGCTATGTATAAATCCCTTTAAAACAAGAATTCAGATCAAATTTGGTTAAAGCGGAAAATTTTCCAATAAAAGTAGTATACACATGGTTTATATCTTTACCAGTAGACAGTAATCCATACTGACTGTATTCTATTACATCTTGCCTTTCACTCTCTAAAAACTAGAGAAGTAGTCTAAAACTTCTTTACTCTCTCTTGCCACTGATAAACATTCATTGATATCAACAAGTATAAGATAGATCATAGAAATAAATGCCGTTTTTCAGCAACTTTTATCTTATCTCAAAGTCAGAGATTTTAAACTTATTTCATGATCTGTAATCTACTACACCATTACATATAAAGAAAGGCCAAGGATTTGCAAATTGATCATTTCATTTTCAGCAATCAGTTGAAATTCTTTATCTTGCTCAATATTAGTTCAAACCTAAGGTATTTCTGAGTGTCAGCATGTTTTGAACACCAATAATAGCAATTTGAGACCAAACATAGTTTCTGCACACTCTGTCAATAATAACTTCAGATAGAGTCAATAAGTTTCATCAATTCTGATTCTAGCCACAACAAGTTCAGAAGTTTCAGACTAACTAATATCCCACTGTAGATAACTTCAATATGTTTTATGTTCTGTATCAATCTCCAGGTCTCACTTATTGAACTTGTAAACACGTGACCTTCACCCCCCAACACATTCTAGCCTGTCAACTGTCTGGTATTCTTAATATTTATTACATTGGTTTAAAGGGATCTAATCCTTTAATTTGTTTTCTTTTTTTCATCTGTCACAATTCAAAGGTATAAATAGTATTGTCATTATATCTCAGGGATATTGATGTTAATTATTCGGGGATCAGATCGACTCTCGAAAGCTCAGGCACTGGCCTCAGAAGTTTTTCTTACATTCAGGGTGATTGGAACCAATGGCAGACGACAATCCAACTTGCTACCAACGGAGCATTTAGATGTTAGTGTTAGGGGTAATTATGATGAGTTTCCATGAAAGAACTGGCCTAGATCACAGTGCAATAGATAAGCTTATTAATTATGTGAATATTGGTTAGTCGTAAGTATGACTTTAGTTTAAAAGACATTTATACACACATACTCTAACACAAATATACTGTAATGTTAATACAATAGAATTAACAACTATTAGAAATTAAAATAATTAAATTGTCTTTTTCTACCAACTGATAATCTTAAAGTTGCAAGACGAAAATTTCCTTTGTTCAAATCATGAAAACTATACACCAAAATCTACAGAAATAGGTCCTTTAACCTATCTGAAAATTAAAACTAAAATTCAGTCTGATCAAGTAGATACACAACTATGTAACTAGCATACTTTAGAAATATTTTCTGGTATAATTTACCACATTTTTCATGAAGAAAACTTTGCAAATGGCATCTTTAAAAGTTCCATAGTTCTCTTATCATTCACGTCAGAACTTACTTGTTTTAGAAATTAATGTCAACCCCCCTTCAGTTTAGACTGTCAATATGATACAAATAAACATAAGTGTTTTAATATAGGTTAATTAACTACTTCTGTAATTATTTGCCCCAAAAAAGACTTAATATCTATGACATGATTCAAACTATGATTTTAACATTGTTATGTTACAAACTTGTATATGATGCAAAAGTTTTGAAATTCATGACTTTACTTTTTAAATTTGTAAATTAGTATATCACACATAAACATTGAAAAAGATTTAAATATTGAAGAAAGTCTTCAAATTGTTGACATATATCTGCTGGTAACACAAAATAATTCTAGACGATTACATCCCTTAACAATCATTTCATTTGAAATATACAGACAGACATGACATCACTCAAGCTATTATTTTAATATCACATGCAATCATATCTAATTTAATTGCCCAGAAATGACTTGAAAGTCATGACACTACTAGAGCATTGAGCACTTACTTTAGTATATTGTACAACCATGAAATAGGATTTTAATATTGAAAAAATTCTTCAAATGCTTGACATCTGACAATACAGCTGATAAAACAAATAATTCTACATGATTATGTCCCTTTAACAATCATTTTATATGGAATATACAGACATGACATCACTCAAGCAAATGCTTGACATCTATCAGCTGGTAACACAAAATAATTCTAGAAGAATACATCCCTTAACAATCATTTCATTTGAAATATACAGACAGACATGACATTACTCAAGCAAATGCTTGACATCTATCAGCTGATAACACAAAATAATTCTAGAAGAATACATCCCTTAACAATCATTTCATTTGAAATATACAGACAGACATGACATCACTCAAGCAAATGCTTGACATCTATCAGCTGGTAACACAAAATAATTCTAGAAGAATACATCCCTTAACAATCATTTCATTTGAAATATACAGACAGACATGACATTACTCAAGCAAATGGTTGACATCTATCAGCTGATAACACAAAATAATTCTAGACCATTACATCCCTTAACAATCATTTCATTTGAAATATACAGACAGACATGACATTACTCAAGCTATTATTTTAATATTACACGCAAGCATATTATTTATTTAATTAATTGCCCAGAAAAGACGTGGAATATGTGACATTACTTGAGCATTGAGAGCTTATTCTACTATTTCTTCAAAGTTGACATCTATCAGCTGATAACACAATTTTTCTCTGGAAGCATGTATCCCTTTAACAATCATTTCATTTTGAAATATACAGACAGACATTTAGTGCTTATCAACACCTTTAATAAACATTGATATATCATATATATGATAATACAGCTTTGACACTATTTTCACCTTTTTGAACTGAAACTAGTGTTAAATCAAGACAAAACAATAACAATAGTACTTCTACACTTTAACCTATACACTTAACTAGTAAAGTTCATCTCTTTGTTCTCTATTTTTTATTTATAAATAGACATCACAAAAGAAAGTTATAGTAAAACAAAAAGACTTTGAAGACTGTTATGAAAGCATCTTCAACCCAATTTTGTAAAGTAATTTTTTATTTTTGTCATGACAAAAGACGCTCAATCAATAAACCATTGTTCAGAATGATTTAAATATTAGGCTTAAAGGGATATATCCAGAACCAGTGGCAGCACCAGGTATCTACTGACTAATGGGGGGACAACTGTCCAGACTGAAAATTCTGCAGAAGTGCATCGAGCATGTGAAAAGGTCCTTTCTCAAGAAAATTTTTGAAAAAATACTTGATTTTTGAAACATATTTTGGGGCTAAAAGTAATAAATACCATATTTTTAATATATTGAAGGGTCAATTAGGGGTAGAAAACATCCTCCCCCCTCCACCTACATCCTTGTACCCCCATTCCAACAATTTCCCTATTGCAGACATATTTTCACTGTGATAATCAATATGGGTAGTAAAAGTCAACCTCTATCTTATGTCTACTGTAAATTTCACACTACAATATCCCTTGAAAGACTGGCAAATGAGATTTATGTTTTTTTATCCAGTATACTTTCTTTATCATGATCAGACTATAAGGATATTATTTGCCTTCAAGACAAATGCCTCAAAATGATCTTCTTGTCTTAGTTTTTAATTAGAAGTCTGTAAAGTCTAAACTTACTACAAGTACACATAAGTTAGTCCAGTTCTATGTTTGAAATAGTGAGGTCTGCTTTGAAATTTTCTAGGGAGCCATGATGGCTGAAGGTCCAGGGCTCAATCCCAGCATAGTTTAAGATAATACCCTCAGATTTTTCAACCCGGTTTCAGGGTCAGAGATGGAGATCAGAGGAGCTGACATGGAAAAAGCATCTAGTCGTTCGGACATTAAACCGAGGTCCTGTGTGTTACAGTCGTACCCATTAATGATACCTAAACAAATCGAAATTGAAAAGAAAAGGCTAATGCCACTGTCCTGGCAAAATTTCCCTCATTGCTCACTGCATGGCTCTAATACCACATAACTGATAAATAAACTATAAACTGTCTGTTTATAAGTAATAACTCTACAGTGATCAGGTCCCGTATTCTCGAAACCATCTTATTGCTAGGTTGTCCTAGATTCTTATCTTCTAACATTGATTCTAGTACATCCTAGCGCTAAGATCGTTTTGAGAATACAGGGCCAGAATTCTATCTAGGCAGTAGGTATGTACCAGGCTAATACAATACCTTAAAAATTGTATGTCAAACATCTTGATGCTTTAATCAGACACGAATGGCAAATATAGCTAAATAAACATCCCTCAACACAGCAATTCAATAATATCTTCTGTCATTATCCACACAAATATATATACAGTAATTATACAGATACACTTCAAGCTACCTGCCTTAATAATTGAACTGTACCCTATGACATACCATAAGACTATAAGGTTATTATCAGCCCTTAACAGCTTCTCAGTGAAAATTCTGTACAAAACTCTTCCTCAGTCATTATCCTATACAGACAAATATATACAGTACTGATACAGACACACTTCAAGCTACCTGCCTCAAGCTGCTGTCACATATTATATTTTATTTACTAATTGAACTCTGGTACTATAAAACACTCCTGTCTACAGACTTTCTGACATTTCAAATATCACCGACATAATATCAATGCTAATACTGTGATATGAGAATATTAAAAGACAGCTCAAACTTCCGCAAATAAGAATAATAGAATTTCTTTACAATCCTTTTAAATACAAAGAACCCAATAGCTAATAATGAAATGAATAAGGAGCCAGGAGCTAGTGCTTAAAATATATTGCAAAGAAACCCAAGAACTGAAACATGACTGTAACTAGAGTTTTTTTTTTTACTTATAAGGCAAGAATTATAAAAGAATTTTGGAGAGGGCTCTTGGGAGCCAACAGGAGCAGTAGGTTACAACTATGTATCATAAATTTATGAGGTTTTGTTAATGCATGTTCCCTTTATGACATTGTTACTGTGGGGGAGGGGTGGAATTTTCTCTCTTCTATTGTTTCCAGACCCAATACCACATGGTTTTCCTTATACGTTGCCGGTTTTACAGAATCATCGAAAAGAGTTTTGTGTTTGAGCTTAAATTTGAGTTACGCTTATGTACACATGTAATCTTAACTTTAAATGAGAAGAATCAAACTCAATCTTGATTTAAAATCATTAATTGATACGTAGAAACACTATATATTCTTCTCATTATAACATAGAATTCTTTTAACTGCCTCAAGTCTAACATAAACTAAATAATATGAAGATAGTTATAAAGATGATGAGAACACAGGTTGTACAATATCAGACTTCTTTTAATTGTCACAGACCTTTGTTCTCAGTGCAGATAAAATATCTTTTGTCTTGTAAAATATGTATTTCTATTTATATTTTTAATGTACTTAATGACACTTCACGGAATAAAATTGTGTAAATATTGTCTTCACAAGCTGATGGAGCTTAATTTTACTTAACAGATAAACAAACCTGATGTAAGCTTAAAGTTTGTCTACAATATAATCCCTCTACTTTAAAACTGAACGCTTGATAGTAGAAAATTGAGCCAAAACACCAAAACTAGGTCAAACTGCTTAATGAATAATTAGTAATCTCCGTTTTTAATTTACAATTTAAAACAAATTCAGTTTGATCAAGTAGATACATGCAAATAGTATATTTTAGAAATAATTCTATTGCCCCTTTAAACTGGACGACATTGTTACTTGGGTTACATCTATATTTCAATTGTTACAGTGAGTGACTAACAGGGAAGTTAACAAATAGTAATAAATGATTTAATCGAACTATTTAAATATCTCCGTACAATTCTTTTTATAGATACTTTAAATCAATCATCATTGAATTTCAATTTGACAAATTACTTAATGATGAATAAAATTTACTGGTTATTTGAATTAAAGTTTTTAAGTACAAAACTATATAGTAATATATAAGCTTACAGCAAAATAGATAAAATCATTTCTCCCAATGGTATACTTACAAAATTAAAAACAACTAACAATGAACCATAAAAAATATATCACACGATCAATATCACTCACAAGTGAACATCAGCCTTTTTTTTTCAGAAATTTCAAAGCAAATGAAACTTTTCCTCTCCGTCTCTTTCGTTATATCACTATATATACATAATATTGTAAATTGTATACAGTAACTAATGACTTTGTTAGAAGTAATTGAAAATTTCTTTCAGTATAATACCCTTTTTGTAATTTCTATTTCATAATACCTTTTCTAGTACAGTCATTAATAACTTTGCCAGATTTCAGACCATCATAGTTAAATCTACAATATACTTTACACTTAAAACTCTCAAAGATATTAGTTTACGTTATAAAGCTTCAACAAAACTATTTCTTAAAATCAAAGAGTTAACTTAACTTTAAACTAAAAATAAATTAGTTTTTTTACCTTTTATCGTTCATCACAAGAATCATCACTAAAAGATTTAATAATTTATAAAGAATTCACAAATTTAATGTTTTTCTAGAATCCACTAAAAGATTAAAATTTTCTCTAGAATCCACTTAAAGATTTTATTTTCCCTAGAAACCACTAAAAGATTTAATTCTCTCTAGAATCCACTATTTAATTCTCTAGAATCCACTATTTAATTCTCTAGAATCCACTATTTAATTCTCTAGAATCCACTGAAAATTTTAATTTTTCTCTAGAATCCACTAAAAGATTTTATTTTCCCTATATCCACTAAAAGATTTAATTCTCTCTAGAATCCATTGAAAATTTAATTTTTAAACTGATCTAGTTTTTCTCTAGAATATCCACTGAAATTATTTTTGAAAATCCAGTGTAAAGATTTAATTTTCACTGAAAGATTTAATTTTCTGGAGAATCCAGTAAAAGATTTAGTTTGTTAAGTATCCTGTATATAATTTTCTCTGGAATCCACTAAATGATTTGATTTTCCGAGCAATCCATTGTATAAACACTCAACAATACACTGTACAGCGTTCAGCAGCTGAGTTCTACACAGTATTACTTGGACATAAACAAAGACTTAACTAGACATGTGGAAAAAGCACTTCATTAAGAACTTGGTCAAGATTCTATTTATAACTGGTATAAATAGGTCAGTTATTGATGGGTGATAGCTAGAATGGTAGAGTGTAATATCTAGGTCTAGTATTAAGGTAAATAGGTAGGTTTCTACACTCTAGACATGGAATCCAACTGGGTTACAGAAAGTCATTGACATGGTTTATTGTATTGATTATTTTCTGTCACCATTCTAACACTAGATATTTAGTTTTCTTCACATTCTTTAACTAAGTTTTATCTGTACCAAGCAAAGATTAAACTATTTTCTTTAAAGGGATTGTAAGGTGGTTTTCTAAACTGTTTTATATATATCAGGGACACTGATAACATCAATTTGCACCATTCCAATATTCAATCAGATGTCTGTGGTTCCTGCAATTGACGTCACTATGACAAAATCTGCACATTTAACAAAACACAAGACAATATTATGGAATATAACACACTTCTTTAATAAGGTTGGGCACATAACGTTTCAACACAATATACACGTGTCGTCATCAGATGTAATGGCAAGAGAATAAAACATAACAAAATATATACCAACAAGAAACAATATAGAGATTAAGAGAGACAATGGATAAAAGGGTAATAACAAGTGGTGTATATTATTGAAGGCCCTTTTTTGATAGTGACAACATAAAATGCTTAGTTTTTGTGTAATTGCAGGAACCACAGACGTCTGAACTCAACTTCAAAGCAAAATAATGAAACATAAGAGTGACTAGGGTTATAAGAGGTATATTTTTTACATTTTGTTTCTTTCTAATACTTTTTAACTTTACACTAAGTTCTTAGTACAACAGTTTTTATTTATATATGTGTAAGAGAGATGAGTCCCTTTAATATACCTAACTTACTACCTACCTACTTACTAGTACTCGGTATATATATGTTAAAACAATAGACTGAAAGAGAATAGTGAATGACATCACAACATTCTAGTTACGTGACATGTATCATAATGTAACACATGAGGAAATGAATATTATTAGTCAGACAATTACTAGTATGTTAATTTGGGGTGAAATATACAGTTGAAACTATCACTTGAACAATTTAGAAACAACATGACATGTTTCATAATATTATAGGACGCAAATAATTAAGTCAGAAATGACAAAAGGGCCTATCTCACTGGTCTGGAAACTAGCAAATATACCTTAAACAATTTGAACATTAAAAACATTGACATTCTTGTGCTTTAAGAATTATATATCTGTATATAATATCACCTGAACATTTTAAAAACAGCATCATTGTAACAACATCAGTCTATTACCATTTAGTGTCACAATTCAACTTACCGAAAGGCATATCAATAAGTCATTTGGGGTGAAATTTACAACAAATACTGTACTATCGCCTGAACAGTTTGAAAACTACGACATTGTGACATGAAGCACTATATAAGTAAGGCAAATGAATATTAACAATCACAAAATGAAATGAAATGAATGGAGTTTTACGTTCTACTTTTCTGCAATGAAGGGCAACACCATGCAGGGTGCAATGAGGGAAATTTTGCCAGGACAGCAGCATTAGCCTGCTCTTTTTTTATTTCCAATTGTCGAGGGATCTTAAATGTGCACAGCCTGTAGAACACGGGTCCTCGGTTTATTGTCCCATCTGAATGACTAGACACTTTTTCTGTGTCAGCACCTCTTACCTGCATCACTGACAGGCGGAAACTGGGTTGAAAAAGGTATTATCTCGACCTATGCTGGGATTGAACCCTGGACCTTTAGCGAGAAAGCGTCTAACTCGCTGAGACACATTAACAATCACAGACAACTATATACTAATGACATTTCAATCTACAGTATCACTTCAACTTTTAAAAAACAACAACATATTGACGACATAAGTTTATTCCTGTTACGTGACATGAAGCATAATATAAGTAAGGTAATGAATAATATCAATCACAGACAACTACACGCTAATGATATTTCAATCTAGTTAAATGTTATTTCTGTATTGACTCTACTTCAATCAGACTATTTCCTTAAAAAATCAATTTAACAAAAAGCCATACTTATATCACATCAAGTAAATCCCTACAGACTGAGGGCAATATAACCAATAACATCCAGATATACTCTAGTTACAGCATGGTGTGTTTAAACTATCTGGAAGCCCTGTGATTTGATTGGGAATGGAATGGATAAACAAGGTTCTACTGTATACAAATGAATTGTTTATTGTATTATGATATATTTAAAGAAAAGAGTTACACATTAAGAGCAAAGAAAAATGGAACCAAAATATAACCAAAATTAGGTAAAAATATAACCCAAAATTTGTCCTAAAATTATTAAATGTAAAAGGACAAGTTATTCCATGGAAAATATAACCAAAAAATTGATAAATATAATCACAAACTTTGTAGTTATTTATCCAGAGTATTTAATAACAAAAGCTAGAAATATAACCCAAAATTTGTCCTAAATTTATATATGAGCTATACACATACTAGCAAATTAAAACAAAATTTATTAAAAAAAAACAATCACAAACCTTGTAGTAATGTATCCAAAATATCACCAAAACTTGTCCCAAAATATCACCAAAACTTGCCACAAAATATCACCAAAACTTGCCACAAAATATCACCAAGACATTCCCTAAAATAAATCCTAAACTTGACCTAAAATGTGACCTGCATCCTATACTGTATGAATAGGAAGTTGAGTGAGAGGTCAGAACAATACAACTATTGACACAACTTAGTAGGTGATCTATTATTCTACTGTCCTTACTATCAGGTCTTATTGTCACTATACACCTCACTTTAACTAGGATGACTTTCCAAAATTTTACATTTCTTACTTTCAGTGTCCTTTCTATCAGGGATTATTGTCCCTATCAGCAAAGCCTAGCAGAGCTTAGAGTAACAGCCAATTGGCAGAGCCAAGAGTAAAAGCCCAACGATAGAGCCTAGAGTACCAGAACATCAACAGAGCCTCCAGTAACAGCCCAACAGCAGAGCCTAGAGTAACTGCCCATCAACAGAGCCTAGAGTAACTGCTCATCAACAGCGTCTAGAGTATCAGCACATGAGACTAGAGTAACAGCCTGCAGCACAGCCTAGAGTTCCAGCCCATCAACATAGCCTGGAGTAACAGCGCATCAACAAAGCCTAGAGTATCATCCCATCTACAGAGCCTAGAGTACCAGACCATCAACAGAGTCTAGAGTATCAGCGCATCGACAGAGACTAGAGTATCAGCCTATCAACATAGCCTAGTTTTTCAGCCCATCGGCATCGTGACTCTCCAAACTTTTAGTCAAACCCATTGGTAGAAATTTAGAGTATCAGCTCCCAGTGTTTATTGTCCCTATACCCCTTACTTTAGTGAGCGTAACGGAAACGTCTCTCCTCTTCTTTTAGGGCTTGTTTTCCCTTATACCTCACTTTTAACTACGACGACTTTCCAAAATATTATGTCAAACCTATGGAAGGGAACGTTATCATCATTATTCATAAAGTCAAACTTTAAAACAAGGCGTCAGTTATACAAAGTCATATTTTTATTTTAAAAAAAAATATTCAAGCTTCTAATTACTAATTAGAGAATTTCATAGTTTACTTTTCAAACTTTATTTCTCAACGATCTAAAAGCCAACATTCTTTATCTTGAACTTAGCATTATTTCCCTATTTCTTAAAATATCTGAAGATAAAAAATTGTTGCATTAAGTCTGCAATTTTACATTGAAAAATACAATACTTACGACAAAAAAATAATGGTAAGACATTTCAAGAAATGTGGTCCATGCCCAGTCTTGCTATTACTGTAATATTCCTTAAGTGCTCTTAAAATTGCTTACACTTACAATATATCAAATTATATCTTTTGATATTTCAACATGTTGATACAAGATCTTTACTTTTTATTTTTATTCAACATGTTTGTACTCAGGACCTATCTGAGCTCAATTTCGTGGAAATATTTACTAAGTTATTTAAGATTAGTTTCAAGTAGCAACGCCTGCTATCATATGATACATTCTTTAGTTATGTTTCCTTGATAAAACTTTAACTAATAAGTCTAGGGTATGAAGAATAATCTTTTGAAAAGCTTTGGCTTTTTCAATCAGATTGCTGTGGTGAGCATTCTAGTCATATTACTTGATTAAACCTTTATAAAGACATTAAGAAACTAAACTCCCCCAGAAGTTTTTCTATATTGGATGTTAAATACAGCGTTTTCAATGTTGACAGTGTTTATTACCATGGTATCTTTTGTGTTGGAGAATTAATCAGACTTTAATTCTGAAGAGTGATATGAACATCAGAAATTAAGTTCTGATGGTAAATTATCTATATACATTCTTCAAGCATTTCAATGACTAGTCTCTAGATTTAACTGTACTAGTATGTTGAAATATTTTATTGACACTTATTAAATCTTAAATATCAATACAGTTAAATATAACAATCTATTCATGACACATTATACAACTATATGTAGTTGATATACCCAAAGGTGTAGGTGTATACATACTTATATCCTGGATCCTGTACCTACAGGTGCAAATCATCCATTTTTTTCCAACTGTCAACAGACCTTCACAGCCTATAACACGAAGGGCATCGGTTTATTATCCCATTAAAACAATTAGCTACTTTTTTCCCTGTAAGCCCCTTTGACCTGTACCTGGATAGCACCGCACCCTTTGCCTTGGCCAGCATCAAACTCACTGAGCCACTGCAGCTCAAGTGCATGTTCAATACATATGAATAGTCATTTAGTTGTTTAGTGTGTACAAAATAAATATATCTATAGTTATAGTTACTTATGATGATGAAAATTATGTACATAATAATTATGTAAATTACTAATAATATGCGCATGTCATTAAGACCTCAAGATATTTCAGTGCATTAAGTTACATACAAAATAATTTACATATAAGCTTAGGACTTCCAATAATCTATACCATTCTAAAATAATTTAATCCATAAATAAGATTTATGTACCGGTATTCAAAACAGCAATAAAAGATTCACAGTTATAAAATGCATAGCTGTCCAAGGACACTAGACTATCTATTTGAATATATTGTTTCTTAATATTCTAGATTATTGATATTACCAATAATTGACTATTGAATAGAGTTTAAATACAGATGATGCACTATCTGTGTATTTCCTTTTATTTCAATTTCTTTATGAAAGATACAGACAGACATATAACCAGTTTGGGGTTTACTTGTTTTTAAGTCTGTAAACTTTTCACACTAAACACATTGACTATCTTCAGACTATCTCTGATAACAACAGTTTTTATATACATTTCACTCAAGACAATTTGATAAAACACAAGACATTTATTTTGATAAAAACTTTTTGAAATAACAAATTAAACTCTTTAAAATTAAAAGATAACTCAGACAACTGGAACACCTTTTACTCTCAAGTCAAGACAGAATACATTGATTTACTAGGTATAATTTTGAAACCATGTAATAGAAGATACTCTTATACCCCTTTTACACTCCGCTCCGATTAAGTTCAATTTCAATGTCAACTTCAATTTTACTAGTGTAAACAGAATAAAGTGAGCCAATTTAATCGGGGCCTGGCAACGCAATAAGAGGTGGGCCAGGTCCGGATCGGTGCCTGGCCCACTTCAATTTTACTAGTGTAAAACGAATGAGTGTCTGGCTCCGTTTAAAAATTCTTCTGCGCATGTGCAGGGTTTACAACTTCCGTATCGGCGGCCATCATAAATCTACAAATGTGGACCTTTTGTAATCTTTTTAATTAGAGAGCACACGCTTATTTCCATTTAAAGTGGGCCTGACCCAGATCACAGAACGCCAGTGTAAACAGACGTTTTGATCAGAGCCAGGCACCGATCCGGGCCAGGCTCTCTTTATCGGGGCCTAGTGTAAAAGGGGTATTAAATATGCAGTTCATAAAACATACAGACATTGATTTACATGGTATAATTTTGATATTATGTAATATTGTTGGTTGTTATAGAAGATACTCTCATATAAAAGCATTGGCCAAGGTCACTTATAGTCTAAAAGCAGAGTTCAATTTTTTGAAAATCTGACTTGTATTCTTTCAAATCTTATATAAGCATTTATTAGCAAATGCATTTCACACAATTACTCCTATGATATTAATGGAAAACAATGATTCTACACTGTTAAAAGAATTTGATAAACTTGTGTTGAAAGGGAGAAATGTATGAGTTTTTAACAATTCTTGTTAACCTGTAGCCAGAGAATGAAGTATATTAAAATTAGCCTACTATATAAGGATTTAATCCGAGTAGAGCAATTTTGATTACAGACCCAGACAGAGAGACCATAGCTTATCAGTCAGTTTACATCATAATCAACCTCCAAACTAGTTTATTTAAGATAAACTAAATTACCAGTAATATATATTTTACACGTGATAACTCCTAAACCCTACCATTTTGGGGGTTGACTTGAGTTTTAAATATGTAAATAGTCTTCAGAATTACTAGAAATGTAAGAAAATCAAAAAAAATTCCGTCTAAATATACTTCACACTAGGAATTTTACATCACTGAGTATCTTAAAATGACGAGTCGATAATTCTGGGCACACAATGATTTGAAGGTTCAAATTTCAACGGTGAGCTGTGAACACTATTACTGATGGCGCACCTGTCCCTTTAATATGATTTTACACAATCTAGGTACTATAGTTTAACACTGGAAATATTGAAGTCCTAAAGTAACAGACTCTTACCAGCCTCCAATAAAAGAAAAAAATTTCAGCTGCTTAGCCAATTTTCGGTATTTTTCTGATTCAGAAATTTGCAAGAAATGTTCCATATGCCATTCTGCTTTTGGGTTGGGGCTATACAATTCTATCTTCTATCATGATAAACGACTGAAAAGCATTAGATACATAATTCAAGTGTTGGTTATTCTATTTTGTCTATCTGAATTCAACATGATAGTCTTTATTGTCCTAAGACAGTTATTTACATCTTTACCGCTTTACATATTTCAAACGATCATTCATTCATCATGCATTAAATACTTTTTGAAGAGAATCTACCACTTACAGAAACACGCAAGATTACTGGCAGATTATTGAATAAAAATATCTATAGTCTATTCCATTGAGGTATTGACACAGATAAATCAAATTGATACTGAAATCGTGTTTTAAAACCAATTAATATCAAAGTAATTAATCATAACGATAATTCATTGATGACCTTACCATACTCCACAATATTAAAATCAATAAATCTCTTTCAGACATGCAGATAATTCGACATTTACTATTACAACTTACAACATATTTTACATGCCTAAAACTCATCGAAATCGAGGAGAATCCTGGTCTCCCAAAGGCAGTCTGTGAGAGTCCTCTGAATGCTGTACTGTTATTTAAAAACAATGCACAGTTTTAGAGATTCGGAGATCTGCCTGAAATAAACCTGTTAAGTGCAAGGATTACACACACATTTCAGTGCAAGAATTAAAGTATCAGTTTTTTTTGTTTTTTAGGTCTTTGGACTACGAGTATGAATTTCCATTTTAACCTTAACATTCATGAACATTGCTTTAACCCTGTGCCAGTGCCTTCTGTTGGATAGTAACTTGTTACCTTTCAACCACCCTAATCTCTCACACACTATAAAGTATGTGATGTTCGTAATAAGCATATCTCAAGATTAAATTTTCAGACTTAAAGAGAAACCAACATCTAACTTTTTTAACATGTATACATCATATTTCATATTTCAATAATAAAATTCAAGAATTTATAATAAATAAAATAATGGAACACAAATTTATGGTATACTACTCCTTAGTTTTATTACACACTACATTTCAACAATCTACATTGTAATCAGGTGAAAATGACAGAACTCAAGAGTAGTATACAATTAAATTGTGTCCGTTATTTAATGTGATCTCTACCTCTAAATGTCGCTTGAGGATTAGTTTAAGAATTTGTATATATGGTATGTATATGATATATTTCAAAAGTTGACATTTAGATTAAATTTGCAGACATTCTATAAAAAATATTTACTTCAGGCATAACAGCATAAAACATATTTTCTGTTAGAAAATTGACTGGTATTCAATATTCAGGGCATTTAAGTATGAATTATATTCACTATATTGTATTTTATCTTGCAAGAACTTGTGTAAGTCTCTATCTAGCTTGACTTATTTTCCAAATATACCAAAAAAAATACATTTATAACAGTTATACAACATAAAACGCATTCCTTATCTCAATGATAAAAACTAACTGTCACATACAATATGCCAAGTGGAAAGATTACAATTGACTTTGGTACCTTATTTACTATAATCAAGTTTACTGACTTCATTTAGACTTATTATCCAGATATACTATAATATATACATTTACTACAGTGCTAAAACATAAAACGCATTGTGTATCTCAACGATCAAAACTAACTGTCACACACAATATGCCAATTGCAAATCAAGTATAACTCTTCATTCAGACTTATTTTCCAGACATACTACGAAATCAAATTTATTACAGTTCTATAACTTAAAAAGTATTCTGTATCTCAACAATCAAAACTAACTGTCACACACAATATGCTAAGTGCAAAGATTTTAATTGACTTTGGTACCTTTTTTGCTAAATCAAGTATACTGACTTCATCTAGACTAATTATCCAGACACACTATATAATATACATTTACTACAGTGCTACAACATAAAACGTATTTTGTATCTCAACAATAAAATGTAACTGTGACAAACAATACAAAAGTGCAGGATTTACAATTGACTTTTGTACCTTTATTACTATATTTTGTACAACTCTCAATCTAGACCAATTTTCCAGACATACTATAAAAAACAATTACTACAGTGCTACAACATAAAACGTATTTTGATTCTCAACCACAAAATGTAACTGTCACATACAATATGCAAAGTGCAAGGATTTTAATTGACTTTTGTACCTTATATTGTTAAGTCTTGTATCATAACTCTCCATCTAGACTAAACGTTATTTTATTTATGCCGATTTGACCATTATTCAAATGCAACTGTGATAAGATACGAGTATAAATGGTGAATCAATAATGTGCAACAAGAAGAAATTATAACAAGTCTCGAGTGAGTGTCTTCTAGTACCGGTAAATATAAACTCTCTATTCCTTGTCAACTTGACTATCTATTGTCATTTATAAAACTGCATAAAGCTGGGAAGAGATGAGGCCCGGTCCGGTCCATACACACATTGCGTTCCCATTTTCTACTGTATCAGTCACCCCGGGGGTGCAGAATTATCAATATAGTAGAAGCGAATACACAGTTGCATTATGGACCATTGTACTTCTTCTATTTTGGAAGTAAAATAAATAAGCTTATCTAATATTAAACATCAATACTCAACAAGCAAAGCTAGTGGTAACAGGCATTACAAGAAAACAATAAACATGAATTGCCCTAAAATATCCTAGTATATCATAGCAGAATAGTACAAATGTTTTCAGAATCAAAGAATATCCCCTACTATTTCAATAATGTTTAAATAACTAGACGGAAATTTGCCCAAAGATATGCAGAAAAATACTACTATTAGCAATTAGGAATTAAGCAAGCCATTTAAAATGAATGAGAATCGCCCTAAAAAAATATCTGTGCATCTCAATGTTATAATACGAACATATTCACAATCAATGAATATCCCTACTATTTTAATGTCACTAAAATAACTGGACAGAAATTAGCCCAATGAAGTGCTGGCATAACCAATTCATTCCATTGCCAGGGAATAAAGCAAGCCATTTATAATTAAATAAAATCTTCACTAGCTCACGGAAAAGTGGAACTAAAACGGAAGCTATAAATTATTTCTCAGTAATAATACCTGAAAAATGTCACAAAAGAACTGAAACTCCAAATGAATTTCCTCTGACTAGAAAATACTCAAAATGAAGAATATCCAAGAATTAATCGTAAGTTTTTGTTTGAACACTAAAATACACAAAACCATTTTAATTTGTTACATGACTAGAAAATGCTACAAATAAAATGGCTACTCATATTCAACTGATCAAAAAACATGCAATAACAAACCTGCATAGGAAGATATTTAACAATTATTATCACTGAATAGAGCTCAGTCTATTACAGTCAGTCTTGTCTTGACTGTCTTTATTTAGTTGGTGAGTTGACCAAAGACAAGAAAGAACAATGACTGGGAGTGTGACAATGGTAAAGGGATAGCTTGCTGAGATTTATTGATTTCTAACTAGTGATCTAGAGATATTATCCATACTAATTATAACCTTTCTACCCTCACTAATTAACTGCTAATATCAAGTTATTTCATTCAGTTTTAAACAAAGAAAAATATTTTATCAAGATAAGTTTTTTAGTTATCAAATCTTGCTGATATCGTATCATTTCATTTATCTTAAAACAAAGAAATTATTCTAAGATAAGTTTGGAAGTCAATTTCACAAAGAAAAGTATTTATAAATAATACATTAATTTCAAAACTTGTCCATCAAATACAAAATTTTATCTAAATATATACATTTCAAGTCTTTTCTACTATACTTATTATTACTGTGAAACTTAACTATTAGCTTATAGATCTTGGAGACACCAATTTCACAATGTCAAACTATTACAGCTTCGTCTTATACCTTGATTGCAATAGCCACTTTCTTGTATCTGGTAATGCAGTGACTTGATTGGATTGTTCACCATCAAATACAGCCAATCAGAGTCCTCGACAGAGAGACTGTAACTTTTATGACTTATTGTTCACAGACTTTCTGTCGAGGACTTTAATTGGTTGTATTCCCTAATGTACAATTCAACCAAATCACTACATTTACTAATTCCACTAATACAAGAACTTAAATGGTTATTATAGTCAAGGTATTAGATACAAATCATAATAGCCTGACATTGTGAAGATGACGAAACACTTAAATCGTCATTAAGATATTTGTGTCAGTCATATTCAAGCCAAAATCTATTCCTAATGCTTCATTAATAGAATGAGTATAATGACAGCAACCATTATATAGATAGGAAATGCAAAGTTTTATTCTATATTTTTGAGGTTGTGCATCACTGTTTTTGTGAATAAATGGCATGTAATGAGCCGGCTGTGACATTTTGATGATGCTAAAATAAGAAAAAAATACATTTTCATCAGAAATCCAATCCATCTATTACTGTGATAGTTATTGTCTGTTAATAATTCAGTTTTACATGACAAATATCATCATGTCTATAAATCAAGAAAAACTTATTAATTTTTGAGCCAATATGACAACTTGTATAAACCTAATATAAGCAGATATCATAAATATAAAAACTAAATATTTTTACTCTTAAATTAGTGCTCAATATCAATTGTTGAGCAATATAGAAACGTTAAAACAGAACCTGAAATATGATGCTACTCAGAGTTTCAGAGCTGTGCGATCTTCAGACAAATGACATATTTCAGCCTATGTCCCTACTGAAGATTTAACATACACAAATAATCTTATCATTTATTATATTTATCGCAGAAAATATCCAATAAAAATGATTGTATTTCAGTGATTAATTAACTTTAATTTTTTAACTTTTAGATTTTATTCTTTGAATTCTTTTTGTCAAATTTATTTGATTGCATAGAATTTTAAATTTTTCATTTATTTTTTCATTATTCCTTGTAAGATGATGAAAAAACATGTTTAAGACTGGAAGGAAAAGATCATTATAATCTAAACCATCAGCGAATAAAAAATGAAGCAATTTTCTTTGACACTTGATATTCAAGACAAAAAAATAAGTTATACCCTTAAACCATTCACATTTTCAAGACTGCAATTTTCAATGAGAACAAGAAGCCATTTGAACAAAAAAATTAGATGAAAATCTTAAGCAAAGTAGAAAGTGTGTCTATTTTAGTAGACTGGTAATAGAAATCAGAAACTGCATGAAACTGTTGAATAATCAATTTTATTCTCTGCAATAAGTCTCGCGACATTTTCAATCTTTTTTCAATGTCTATTCTTAATCATCTATCAAAGGCAATCTCCCTAAACTAGAAACTAAGTTAATCCTTCAGAACGACCATATATAGCTAATCATGCCACGAATTCCATATCACATATTGATGCTTTAATCGAATGGATATATTCATCTAAATATTTGCTTAGTGCAGGCTCCAAATTTAGCAATAACGGTGAAAAAGTTCAAAATCAAAATGGAATAAATATAATTATAATGTGCTCATTTTTCAAACATTTAGCATTAATCTAGGTAGACAATTATATTTTTCAATTCTTTCTGATTTGAAAGCCTGTTCTATTCCCATTAATAATGAATTAAATCTTAAATAACAAAGAAGAGGCAAAGGTCAAAGGTCTATTGCCAACTTTGCCACAAGAAACTAAAAAGCTCATAGAAATGACTAAGTACACTATTGACTTGCTACCTTCAGAAATTCTTTTGAACTTTTAAGTTGGAATTAAAAGATAATGCTATCTACATTAAACTTGTACTTTAAATATTTCAAACACGTTGTCATAACGACTTGTTATTTCATGATAATGCATACATTCTTGTACTTTATATATCTTAAATGATATCTGGATATGATCAACTTAGCACGTCCAGTCAACCATTATATATTTGCAAATGTAACAACAAATGATCCAAAAGTGCATTAAGTTCAAAAACAACTTAAAATTTTAGTTGAAATTTAAAGGTAATGACATCAGTCTGTTGTCTGTCTTGTATTTATATTTCAAACTACGTTAGCAAGTCAAGTCGGCCATTATATATTATAACAAAGTATAAATAATTCTCTATAATGCATATTGCATAACTTACGTAATCATAATGAACTTTTATAACAGATTTAATCTAAGTTCTTGTAGCAATAGACTCAAGACTTGAACAACGATTTGGACAACACTTTTACATCAAATAATAAAAAATCCCCTGCACACCCCCACACACGATCCAATCAAGTCAAGTCATGGCAGGTAATTTATCTATTGTCATATCTATTAAGCAATGTTTGTTCAGTACATCAACATATCATTTGTAAAGTGCACATATATTTAGTAGGCCTACAGTACAAATTGTGCATATAAATAACAATAAGCCTAAGTATACTTCGTTGATAAATTTCTTGATCCATTATGCTAGAAATTACTTTTGTTTCTTTTATACTTCTATATAAAGATCAGGTCTATCAACAATATCTGTTAGATCTATCAGCTTCGTAAACAAAAAATTTTTTTTTAATTTGATTTTTTAAGCTTGTTCAATACCTACTCCAGTAATTCATCAAGCCTAGCCTAAGCAAGCAAGGAATGTTCAGTGACAAATGCAATATTTGTTCTTTGATGTCTATTCCTTCAAGTAAAAAACAGACATTTCAGTCAATAATTAATAAAAACCAGTCCATAGTAAACTAAAAATAGTTTCACCTAGTAATACACATACTACAGCCAGTAGGCTACTGCAGACACCGACACACAGCAGGCTTCGTTTTCAACAAGCAAACTGTCCAATCACGTGGAACTTTTATAGAAGAAAGAGAAAGCTTTGTTTACTAACAGTACTTACATATCTTTCTGTTCTGGGCTTTCATGCTTCGACGATCTTCTTTTCCTCCTACAAATTTCCGGAGAAACTTTTTCTTTCCGAGATCGCAAAGTTGGGAGGGTTGGTTTTGTGAATGAAGCACCGGATTGCAGCAAAGAATGTGATTTGGATGTCCCATTCAATCGAGTTAATTTCTCAACTTTCATAATCCGAGCTTCAACAGAATCTCTGAAATTATCGCCTAAGAAACAAGTGTGGTTAATGCCATTCTTTTTGCACAAATTAACAAGCCCGTCTTCCCCATTTTTTGGATCGTCTTCACCGTCCAAACAAGCATTATCCCCCACAGCCGCCATCTTGTACACCAACATCCCTCATGACGTCAATACCAACATGTGTGGAATCTCCCTTTTCCGTCACGTGACTTCAAGGATTTCCCGAAAAATGGTGGCTCACATGAAACAATTTTTACAGAAGAGTAAAACGACTTTACTGAATAAAATTAGAAGTTCCAGGTTGAATATTTTGAAATATTGGCAATGTTTATATATGTCATTTTAGTGACGAAGTTTTTTGTCACCGTGTAAATCGGAAGGCCTAATTAATCACTAGTTTTGCAAATCTGTTCTGTTTTTGTACATTCAATGCATCTTCATGTTCAAGCTCTTGTGATCTTTGATTGTTTCCTTCCCAAAAGCCAAGGACACAGTCACAAGGATTGTTAAGTTTGAGTGTATTGTTATTAGCCTCATGGCTCTATTAGTTTGTCAACCGTGAACCATCAAATCTAGGCTTACTTACTACAACTTGATCTTGATGACAGTTGTGATCTATTTCGTTTGCGCTGTGTCTTTGCAGCTGTCGCTAGGGCTTTAAGAGTGTGATAAAGAATATTATTTATTATTTCCTTTACATATGATACATTAACAAAACATTCTCATTGTTAAATAGGCTAGTGCTCAATACATCAATAAGTAGAAATATAGAAATATTCAAACAGATTTATAAATATCCTTTCTAGTAACTATAATAATATACAAAAATAATAGTCCAACAGAAGTATCATTTAAATCATTTAAATCTCATTTAGTTCATTTTTGAATTAAAAAGGTCTAATTAATATTACAATAAACAGACACAGGATTGGCTATTATTTTGTTTGTGAACTTGGTGTATTTTTGGGGGGCAGTCGGTCATAATGGTTGTATGATTTCCAGGTGATATTTGAACAATGGATCCAGAACTACACGTAAAATTCGGCATAGAAGCCGTACAAACTGGAGGAAATTCAGATAATTTACCTAAATTTCGATTTGGAGTACAGACTATAGAAACTCCAACTGATGATGAAGACAGTGATATCAGTTCTGATTTTGAAGCACCCACAACATTGCCACATGATTATTCTGATGAAGATAAAGTAGATTTAAAAGAATTAGTGGATCCAGGGCCGTACCGATATAATAAACATACATCTGTAGCAGCTTTACCATGCTTGATTTTATTAATAGCTCTTGGTGGGGAATTGTAAGTTATGATTAGAATTATATATTTGTAGATTTAGCAGAGGCCGAATGCAAGTCTTAATATGATGACAGAATCTGCTAATAATTTAAGGTTTAAGCCAGCCAGCACGATGACATTTTTGTCAATCAGCTGACTGGTTTTGCTAACACTATAAAGCACATTTTTCTATTGATGTTCCTACTCATTGTCCAGAGAATTTGTATACATCAGGTATAACTTTAGCCTTATATCCTCAAGCTTCTTCAAGTAAAACTATATTCAGTTCAACATGGTAGAAATTTTCCAATCTGGAATTGAATTGTTTGTTTCAGATTGCTGATAATAACAACTCTGTCAGCAGCCTTTCTTATTTTATTGAATAACGAAGGTGAAAATAGAAAGTAAGTCCTCAGATTCTTTATAAAGGGGGCTGGTGTAGTAATGCATTGATAACCATAATAGTTCATTTGAAGATGACTTACGTCCAAGTTTCATGTTCTGTATAGCTCATTTGATTTTCAATTAGGTGTCATTAATCTTCAATAGCTTGTAAAATAGTACATATTGAAAATAGATGGACGTAGCTTGATATGATCAGATATCTGGATGATTTTTGCTCTATCAAGACATATCTGCTGAATGATGTTATATTATTTTTTGTAGATGTGTAATATTATTTGTATTATTGTTTATACCTGTACATATTTATATGTTGGTTACAGTTTTTCCTTTATTATGGTAAGTTACATACTTTCAAAGTAGAATATAAATGTTTATTATTATTGCATTCTAGAAGGATGATGATGGCCTGCATCACTACAAACATCTCTCTGTTGACAATAATTATATTTAAGGAGTTTGTGTATATTTAAAGTATTCAGACTTAGTTTTAAGGAGATTTGCACCTTTTCAATTTGACTTGAACGGTATTTATTAAAGTAATGTCATAATGTTGTTGAATTTTTCCAGAAAACAAAAATTCCAACTAGTGCCAGATATACAGTTCCTTGATTTACATATAAAATCTAGTATTGTTTTATGATTTACTGCCTAGATTTACATTAAAGTTATATTCACCATTTTGTGGGGTTGATTTGAGAATATATGGAAATATTCTTCAGAAGTACTGGATGCGAAAATCACATAATTCCTTCAAAAATCCTTCCAAAAGAAATTGAATACAGGTACCTTAAAATGCGTGGTCATTTTAACATTCAAACACAGATAATTCTGAACACATATGGATTTGAGGGCTCAAATTTCGACAGTGAGCTGTTAACATTGTTACTGATTGACTAGGGACTAGGGTATCAAAAAAATGGAGCACCTGTCCCTTTAAAGATAAAAATGAAGGTAAAAAACTCAATAAGCAATTAAACTAATTATTTTACAGGTTATCACTCTGGAATTTCTTCCTATTGTTGGCTGTAAATGGAGCATTAATACTAACAGCTGGCTGGATTTTACTACAATTTGTTTCATTCAGAAAAGAAGAACCAATATTTTGCCAGGTAAATATGACATTATTTTATTGTTTTAATTGTTTTTGGACAAACCGTTAATTTATTATATCTCATTATGCAATCGACATGTCTTCTTCTGATCTTTGAATGTCATTTAGTAAAGGTGTTGGATATAATGAAAAAAATTCTTATGGATTACAATTACTAACTTTATTTGAGAGATGATTCGGCCAGTGTTCTCTGGTCTTTATCAAGCAATGAATGAGAACACTGGCCGAAAAGTCGCTCAAATACAGTTAGTAATTGTAATCCATAAGAATTTTTTCATTATGTGTCTTCTTCTGGTTTTGGAAACCTCTCACAGAGTAAAATAACTTCTTTATCCATCTATATTAATTAATACAGTACCTGTCTGGCATGTAAATAAAGAAAAATACAGCAATTTTTTTTTATCAAGATAACATCTTAGGGAGAGAAGGATCCCGTGTACCGGCTGGTTCATGGTCAAACCGTTATACACTGTTTTTAATGGGATTAACAGGATCCATTTACAGCTGGATCTACTGGAATCATTTTTCCTCATTATTTCATAGATTATCTGGGAAAGATCAATGCCAAGAGTCCTTGGATGTGCTTATAGACCTTGTCCAAATATAATGGAGCAATATCTTTATTTATATTGTAGGTTATAGAACAGTTGTTGTTTACAGCCTACCCTACTATCAGTGTTATGTTAACTAGTTGGGTACTCAGTACTATTCTACTGTTATCTGTTATACCTATATTACAACTTCTATTAGGGTATGTATCATCACCATAAAGAACCTTCAAAATGATTCTGGATATCTTTTGTCTGTATTGCAAGTACCCCATGCACACCTTAATATCGTTTTGTCAGTTACACACAAGTCATTAAAAGTTATATTTCATTTATGACACATGCTTTGTTGTTTGTTGTTAAAACATGGCAGCTCTCAATCATTCTCACGGATCAATGAATAGACAAACCTTACCTCATGTATTTGGATCAATTGTTTTGCATTGGACACCATACTTTAAATCAGATCTGTATCCTGTTTGGAGAGACCTCATATTTGAAAATGTTATGATATCTTTTGTAGGTTTGTAATGTTACAAATATTCCTGGTTCCTGTTGTGTCATCATTTAAACTGAAACCAGAGGAAGATGAAGATATGAATGTCATTCAGCAACCAATAGTAGTTGTCATGGTTACCATGTTACTATTATCCCCGTCAGTCCTCCATGTTTTATTTGCCATATTTTCACCATCCACCAGCAGTTTATTTACATCTAAATCATTAGTAAGATATTTTAACGGTTCTTTCATATGTAATGTACATTCAAAGCAGAATTTAATAGTATGGAGTTAGAGCTGTAAGGCATGCACCTGTTTTCTAAGCTCTAAATCTATTTGATCCCGATATAGAGTCATAACACATGATTTTATGGATTTTCAGTCTCGCTTTTCTTATCAAGGATGGTAGTCCGACAGGCAATTGGGCATTTAATCTGTTTAGTCTTGCAAATGAGTGGACATATAAAGTGTCCTGTGTGCTACAGGCTGTGCGCAATAAATATCTGTGGAAGGCAAAAAGGAATGTGCTAACACTTGTATTCTACTGTCCTCATTACTTCCTGCATAGCATTACCCAATCAGATACAGAAACTAGAAACTGTTATTATCTCACTTCATTACTAACTGTAAGTGAGTATATACTTAATGTAGATTACACGAACATGTATTGCAATTATCAAATTTGATTACCTATTGTATGTAGTATAAATAATTCATACATTTCAGATTGAGTTATGTTTCATCATATCATTAAGTTTATTTATGGTAACATTATTAAGCATTAGACAACTGATAGAATATTTAGGTAAGTCGATATCACCATCATTATCTTGTATCTAGTAACAACATTGTCAATATGCTGTCAAAATAGAGTTTAAGGCCATTCATTTTTTGTATATTGAGAATTTTAACTAAAGTTAAGAACCCATTCCCTGAGTTAGGCTAATATTAATTCTAATTTATTGTTAACATTTCAGGCTTACAGTATTCACTAGTTATTGTGCTGCAGCTACGTTATTATGTTACCCTACAATAGCCCCTGATACCTTGATATAGGTTGATACCAGGATCTATTTTCATGATGGAGAGTGATATTAATTCTAATTTATTGTTAATATTCTAGGTTTACAGTATTCACTAGTTATTAAAATGCGCTATATATCTGGTGCTGCAGCTACGTTATTATGTTATCCTGTACTACAGACATTTGGTCTTATCTCTCATTTTTTACCATGGTTACCAGTCTCTATTGTAGGATTCAGTATTCTTGGTATTGTCTTGTCTTGGAAAAAACATAAGGTTGGTGAAAACCTATAAGTATTCCTGATAGAATGAGCTTCATTTTTTTGTCTTGATTTTAGTCTATCATAATAATAGATAATAAGCCTAGCTTATTGATAAAAACTCATTCTTGAGGCATGTATTTCATAGATTTTAATCATATTAAATATTTGATAATATTCCGTTCTCTGTGGGACAATCAATACACTGCTTCGTGTTGTCAGTTTTCATTGTTCAATTTCATTGTCTCCTTCAATTTTGCTCATTCGTTCCATTGAGATTCCATGTTATTTATTTTGTAGATTGTAGCAATATCATTGATGGTAGCATTGACAGTTTTAATGTTCTACTGGATAATTACATTACCATGGCAATTACAGTATCCTTTTATATTCTTACATTGTAATGTGAGTGTATAGGTGAAGAAGACTAAAATGGAGGTGAAGAATTTCTGCCAACATCATTTTGTTTTATATCAGTGTTGTGCTTGAATTATTCTGAAATCTGCCCAAAGAACAGACTCTGATAACCTCTCTCTCACTATGTGTGGACACTTCATCCAAATCAACCATTCCTTGCTAGTGCATTCGCATACACTCTTTGGCAACCACTCTGTATATAGACTTGTAACACTAGTATCCCTTCGCCATATACTTTGGCCACAGTTACAACAGTTGCGATCAGAACTCTTTTAACATCTCAAAAATGTCCTTGTTGATGAACAAAATATTATTTCTTAACTTGATAAAAGATATGATTTTGTGGAGAAGATACCAATTTCTATATTTTATATATTACTGGGTATAAACAGTGTACTGTGTTTATTATGTATATATTTATCTACGTATGGCACGCCTGAATTACTGGGATTTTTTATAGTTTTAGAATCTCTAGGTAAGAACTTATACATATACTTACTGGAGAGGCAGATTCTAGCTTACAATATATGCCCCTTAAAAGGTGTTTTATCTTTCAACATAAGAGTGGTATTTTACATTGAGAAATACTTACAATTGTAAGATTTTATTGTGAAACAGTACCCAGATCCTATTATGCTATTATTTTGGATAAAGATAGACTTGTTGAATATCATAATTAATTTTTCTTTATTGTATATTTGTTAATATAGTGCACACCCTTTCTTATGCTCAAGTAAATCTGGAAAATCTCTGTGTTTCAGTGTTGGTAATTTGTGAAGTATGTTTACAGAAATCAGATTTAATAAAATTACCCATAATACATGCTACTGGTATAGCTACATCTTATATGTTATATAGGTAAGCTGAAATAAGGATTATCTCCTTCCTTAGTCATATCTAAAAGATGCATTAAGGTTTTGAGTTGAAGTGTTAAAATGCGGATAATTACTGGGACTTTTGAATACAAATACAAAATACACACTAATCTAATCTCAGGAAATTTCATCAATCATACCTTAGTATGGGAATAACTATTACCGGTAGCTAAGTAATCATTAATGATGTTCAAATATTACCATCCATATTTTGGCCTTCTTTTCAATGTATATCCTTAATTATCTGTGTTTAAAAGTTACTTTGATGACTAATTCAAGGCCTATATCTACCCCTGAAAATTCTGATTGATAGTTGCCCTTTAAGACTGATTTCTGGTTTTTTTTTCAGATTGTATATGTCTCATAAACTGTCCCAGACGACTGCCATAATTGGAGCCAGCATTCACCTAACTAAAGTGACGTCTGCACTGTTGGATCAGATAAATCCAAGTCCCATAACTCTACTTTCCTCACTATTGTTGCTATGCTTGGTGTTTATGTGTTTAAAGATGTTTGTATTTGAAAACAGATTGAATATTTCACAATCACAAGTAAGTACATGCTGAAGAATTTTTTTTTAATACTGTTGGGCAGCTTTTAATCTATCGTCAATAATTTGTAATCGTTTTTAGCTATGTGGACTTAAGAAATGCAGAGTTTACAAAACCAGTCATCGTGTCACTGCATTGATTGTTCCAGCTATTCTTGGCAAATTTAATGATCCTAATTTTGTTTGTTTTGTGGGAACAAGACTTTGTAGATCCATGAAATACATTCTTAAAAGATAGTCAATTTACAGCTAACATTAAGATTTAATCTTTCTCTGTCTATATTTCAGACTCTGGCTGGTCTATGTTTATTATTATTATCTCTACTAGTCAATATTAAAACAGTCATATCAACATTAGGCTATGTACTATTACTAGAACAGCCTTCAACTTCTATATTAATAGGTAATGTAAACATACACCCAATCTAATGGAGATTATGTAGTATTGTTTTATCTCCATTGTGATCTGACAAGTTTTCAACAGCAGTTCTGTTCTACTGAGCCTTTTCTCACCAATGAAAGTATGTAATGTTGGGCCAATTTCCTGATTGCGATACCAAAAGACGAGCAATATGACAGCTTCTTTGGGTTTCACTTTCCCATAATTCGTCATTGTAATCTATTAACAGGGTTTTGTTTTCATTACAGGCTTATGGCTATTGATTGGTGGAGCATTAGTTCTGTTGTTTACACAATTCCATCCACAACAACTTCAACAACAGACAGAAAATAAACAACAACAAACTGAGAATAAACAAATTGATAATGATCTGAATAAGCTAGGACTGGTCATGTTGTTAGTGTCTATCATAGTCTTCATTATCCAGCCAGATATTGATCTTTCATTGTAAGTTTATTTCTGCAAATTTTGCTGGCATAGTATGTTGCTGACTTTACCTTTGGGTCATTTGTTGAAATAACATTTTTAAGGATTAGTAGAATTATCGTTTACTGGTATACTGTACAGTAATATTAGTCCAAGAGCACTGGAATCTTTACATAACCCCATTTACATGCTTCTAATATTCAACTGGGTGGAGTGGAATAATGAAGAAAGACCAAGACCAAGAATAGAACCCACGACTATCATTTGTTCCAGCATTCTAACTGATTGTTATAAGGATATCTGTATCAGCCTTCTTATTTATCTTGAAAACCTGTTAAAATCTATTTTAATGGTATATTTCAGATATAGTATCTTTCAATGGTGTGAACTAGCGACAATGTTGGTATTTACTGTTATACTCTACAGTAATATTAGTCTTAATTTCAACTATTTACTATTGTTATCATCTATATTATCAATCTGTCCCAGTATTAGACTAGTCATATTGGTAAGTATATGTCCTGATGAGGGTTGTGTATCCAAAACATGTTACATGCATGAGATGAGCTCTAGTCTCATCAAGTGTGAGTTGTTTACAGATGTTCAGAACATGATAGATCAAAGGGATAAACTGAGTGTTCAATGTCAATACAAATTGTTGATGAAATTAAATTGTGCCATATTAGTCTCTATTAAAAGTTGTCTCCCTTTAAAGAGCAGTTAAGATAGCCTGAATTTTTAATCTAAAGCTTTGCCCCAAAAGAATAGATTGTAGCCATTGTCATTCGGGTTTTGATTGGAAAAATCTTGGATTATTTTAATTGAATTTCATAATTCATGAAGAAGCCAGACATATTTTCCTGGATTTGATTGGTGATTTTTGAATTTTGTAGATAATTGGTGAAAACTGGGATGTGATATCAGTAGTAGTTTACTATATATCAACTACCATACTGATTATATTACTTATAATATATATTAAAATAGAGAGTTTTATACAGTTATCAGATACATATATACAATATCTGTAAGTCTATATTACTTCTTGTTCTTGAATCAGTTTACTTACTTTGTCCATACATCTTAGGCCTTATTATTGAATTTAAACCCTTCTAACCAACTGGACATTAGGAGGAATTTGTATTGAAGAATTCTTGTAAACTTCACAGCACAGATCATGAGTTAACTGAATTAAATGACATGCAAAACTTTAATTTGAAACTAGTTATAGCACAGTTAAGCATGTGTTAAATCAATGAAAAGATCAAAGGGAATGGTCCAATTACATATCAGAGTAAGGCTAGATAAAAATGAATCTGGAGTTTAGGGCTTAATCCTAAAATAGGCCCAGACAAAAATTACCAACATTTAACAATGCTGTTGGTTGATTGAAGGGGTGCGCAATATATTCACAATTATACAAAAAGAGTGTAAAAAGTAAAAGTTTTGATTTGATATAATTTCAGGTGTATATGTGAGATTTCTAGTCAGATTATGTTGTTGATATGGGAGAGTTTCAACAGTTCTAAATCAACATCATTATTAGATCTACCTACATTTAAATCTTTATTATTATCTTCTTTATATCTTAGTATTATACTTAAACTACTCTCTTATAAAAAGGTAAGTTTAAGCTGTTTATTGCTAGCTATATGAAAAGGGTTTAGGGTGACAGTTAAAAGTGCTCGTCATGGTTCAGTAAATATCTCCTACCTTGAAACTAATTTACAGACAACAATTAAACTTGCTAGATGCAGGGAAATTTTCAAACAACAATTAAACTTGCTACAGGCCTATCCTAGTCTTACACAGTTTTGGCCAATGGAATTTTGCATACACAATACATCAACATAAGATCAGTGCTCATTTATGTTTTTAATTCAAATTAATTTATATTGTGTTTGCTTTAATGCATCAGAGTCAATTTTATGGATATATATAGACTAGAAAACTTCTTTAAGATACCTTTTATACTCTGATAATTAATTGTATATTATATTATAATTCTAGGTACCAGGTATACTACCTACAGTGAGTAAAGATGAAGAAAAAGTCAGACCATTATTACCTATAATAGCTAATACCACCTGTTTTATATCTTTTATATTATTATGTTTACAAGGTCCGGTAGATGGATTTCTACATGATATGTGGGTAAGTTGATGTACAAGACTTGGACTTTTAGTATTCAATATTATGTTATCTTTAATAATTGCCTATGGTCGTCTGATTAACGATTTATAACACAGTATTATACAGATGATACAGTCAAAATAAATTCTTAGAATGTTGCTGTGTCAGTTTTATTATTAATATGGATTTTTGCTTACACTATTTATCCAACCTGTAGTTGATAACCAATGTATCTTTGCCAGTCATTTCTGGAAACTACAGCAAAATCTACATCTCTGAATTGCACTTAGCGCATCTAGAACATTGGTTCTGAGTTATTACTCAGGATAGGATGACTTGCTTTGTTTTGATAAAGATTTTAAAAGCAATTTTCATTTATTCTCTATTCCAGTGCTGTGGAGCTTCGTTGATATTTATGTGTTTACAAAAAGACATTTTATTATTTAGTAATTTACGCGAATATAATCAAAATACACCAACAAGTGTGGCGGCCATAACTGCTCTAATTATAACAACATTTTATCGAAACTATACATTTGTGACGCCCAGTTTATTCCGTTATTGTTTAAAAGTGCTGGAACTGTTAATCTTACCATCTACAGTTCCTGTTTATGTGATACTTTGGACTATCATGTGGCGCCATGAAATCTTATCTGAGAAAACTGTTATATTTTGTCTACCGTTGAATGCTGTGTTACTATACGCCTCAACGTCCTATACGAGTGTGGTATTGTCATTAACTGGTATTGGAGTAGGGCTATATATGATTGCGTATAAACTTCCTATGTTACCGTATGGTAGTCATGAATATTACGACAAGTGATCTGAACTTGTAACCACGGAAATGTAAGGAAACTGACATGAAATAAATGGAGATTAACATCTATTTTCTGCACAAAGCTGACATCAAAGTGCTTTCAACCATATCACTGTCAACGAAGGCTTATGAAATGAATGATGGATTGATTCATATATATGAAAGAAAACCAAGAAAATTGGCTCAATTTGAGTGTTTTATATATCCACTCCCACTTCCTCCATCCTCTCCACACTTTGCTACATATGCCTGGCTTAAAAGCTGTCAGTTAACAGACAGTCATCCTTATATATGTAGTGTCATGCGCATATATATATAAACATCAGCCTATCAAAATTATCCCTTTTACATCAAAATACCAAGGTGTAATCAATTTTCTATACTTGAGTGCTCTTTCAAATTTGAAATATAAATTAAAATGTGTGAAAAATTTTTTAGTTTTCTTTTGTTAGGAACAACTACGTTACCTTTCACTTATTTAAATTAGGGTCAGTTATATTGTGGTCTTAAGATATCAAGTGTTTAGTAAGAGTTATTTCCCTTGGGAGAGTGATTTGAGGGCCTGAATAAAGAAGATGGTCAGAATTTTCACCGAGTGTTCTATCTTTGAATCAAAGCGCTCCTGGAAATCTTGGTTTATCAAAAGTAGGAGGCTGAATCATCCTTATTCTTGACATCTATTTTCAAAAGAATCCATCATCATTACATCTTGAGCTTGGCTCTCTCTGTTTACCAAGGTTCATGACCTTCAAGGAACTAATGGGTATGCCATGTATTTTACCCCCTCAAATTCAAATGAACCCTTTAACACGTGCATATTTTTTATCAATATGAAACTATTTTTGTACAATTCAAAAAAGCTTATCTGTCAATTGAGAAGTGGGTTTTTACTGCTGCCTGTAAAATTATATTTAGCTGTAAATAAGTTAGATACCAATGAGTTCCCTTGCTTTGCTCATACACCAAAAGTCCAATATTGGAATACTAGCTGCCCCATGAGAATTCTGCTTTTCACACACCCAAGCTAGCATGAGATGTGCTCTCACTAATTTACACCAGGGTAAAAAACTGTGCGTTATACTCGCAAATATACAGTAAGTAGTCACAACAAATAAATGAAACTGGTTTATTTCTGCTTATAACAGCAATAACATTGATTTATAATATTATTTACAGATTATATATATATACTCACAATAACTCTATATACATTAATAATTATTACTTTAATAGGACAAATAGATTTATGCACATCCAGGGATGATTCCAAACAAAAACCAGAACAGTCCACTTTATTTTGAGGTAGTATAAGTAGCTATGAGCGTATCCACACTCAGGTATCTTTCAAACACAATACCAAATGAAGCTATACTTGCTACCAAGACATTTCAGCCATTACCTCTTATTCTACCTCAAAATGAAATACACCCTTTTTATTCAAATTTGAAAATATCCACAGATGTGTACAAATATTTTTGATCTCCTAGGTTACATCTTTAAAAGATGTAACTAGTCAATATGGTCTGTAATATAATATACAGTAGTCTATCAACTAACAAACATTAGTAACTAATAAGGCTGGGACAATCACCATTCAAATGTAAAGCCTTTAATATACATACAGTTTGAACAAATCTTTTTATTTGAAATAACTAATAATGGTACTTATTGTCAATCATATAAATTGAGCTGCCTTATCTGCACCAGTCATGTCCAGAATCAAGAGCCCTGATCTGATTAAAATGAAGATCTAGATGTTTAGTTTCATCATGTTTTACCATGGTGGACTACCAGTGAATATTCTCTTTGTAAGTGTTTTATGGTTATAAATTTATAGACTTTTGATAAACAATTTCTAATATCTTTTCATTTGAAACAACTGTAATGTCTTATACAGTAAAAAATATAATTATCAGCAATCTTATATCATTTTTCAAAATAATATTTCCAGAGATAAACCTGAATAAAAACATCCAGTTCTGCATTTTCATATTTATCAGATTAAATTTTTGCCATACTTTAAGTGAATAATATCAAAATAGAACTGTTTCAACTAAACTAACAATAAACTCACTATATTATTGTCAGAAATAACATATCATAATGTATCAAAACATTAACTTGAATGACTAGATATAGCCAAGCCCTATCAACAAATTCTATATAATTCATATCCAGTTTTAAAATTTATTTTCATTTTATGATCCTCAAATTAACAATCAACAAAAGGGAGAAAAAACAGATAAATGATCAAAATACTAATAAACTAAATTTAATACAAAAACAAAGACAAAACTTCATACAACTTTGATTTTCCTAATATTCTACACCTAATGCCTGAATCAGGGCTATTAATCTTACATTATTTGCCAGCCAAGAATGGTTGATTTTGACCGGAAGATGTTTCTCTTATAACACACTAAACTAAGTACCAGTAACAAATCTTGAAGCAAAAAGCCATGCATGACAATAACCTTGTGCCATATATGTGCCTCTTTAGCAAAATGAGAATAAATATATAAAACTAAATGAACTTATGAAGAGTACCAAATTTCAAAACATTTTGTTAGGTTGTGTGGCATGCTATGAGCATTAAGTAGCAATTAACATAAATCATAAGTCATTCAGAGTAAAACAAAAAAAATTAGCACTTAACTGCTGCACCAGTAATAATGGAATGAAGTATCTAATGATGACAAAGTCAAGTATTCACTATTGATATAAGAAATCCTCCATCCATCCTTCAACGCTCATAGTTTTTAGTACTTTTCTAAGTGGCCTTTCAAGAAAGAATTTCTCACCTAATTACAGGTGTCTTAACAAATTGACTCCAGTGAGCAAAAGGAAAACAATTTTGTGTTAACAAGTATAGTGCTTCTAAACAATCCAAAATGAAACAAACTTTCTATAGGATTAAACTCACAGCTCAGTTGAAGAAGAATACATTTCTTGGAGAATATCATTGCCAGGTTTTTGGCGAAGTACTGAAATGTAGGATATATCGAATACCTACATATTAGGTTTTTTCTCTTTAAAACAAATCTAGGTTCATAGTCCTTGAAGCCAGCCAGTTCTAAGTGTTTTCAAAACAAACGTTAGGTTTTCCCTTTTTGACCCATAGCTAGGTTTTGATTTATCAACACTTAGCTAGGCATCTAATATTTGACACTTAGCTAGGTTTTGATTTATCAACACTTAGCTAGGCATCTAATTTTTGAAACTTAGCTAGGTTTTGATTTATCAACACTTAGCTAGGCATCTAATATTTGACATTTAGCTAGGTTTTGATTTATCAACACTTAGCTAGGCATCTAATTTTTAAAACTTAGCTAGGTTTTGATTTATCAACACTTAGCTAGGCATCTAATATTTGAAACTTAGCTAGGTTTTGATTTATCAACACTTAGCTAGGCATCTAATTTTTGAAACTTAGCTAGGTTTTGATTTATCAACACTTAGCTAGGCATCTAATTTTTGACACTTAGCTAGGTTTTGATTTATCAACACTTAGCTAGGCATCTAATTTTTGAAACTTAGCTAGGTTTTGATTTATCAACACTTAGCTAGGCATCTAATATTTGACACTTAGCTAGGTTTTGATTTATCAACACTTAGCTAGGCATCTAATTTTTGAAACTTAGCTAGGTTTTGATTTATCAACACTTAGCTAGGCATCTAATATTTGACACTTAGCTAGGTTTTGATTTATCAACACTTAGCTAGGCATCTAATTTTTGAAACTTAGCTAGGTTTTGATTTATCAACACTTAGCTAGGCATCTAATATTTGACACTTAGCTAGGTTTTGATTTATCAACACTTAGCTAGGCATCTAATTTTTGAAACTTAGCTAGGTTTTGATTTATCAACACTTAGCTAGGCATCTAATATTTGACACTTAGCTAAGTTTTGACTTATCAACAGTTAACTAGATTAGGTTTTTAATTGTTAAGATCAAGCTAGGTTATTAATCAATATCGAGAGAAAGTTTACTAGAAGATGGTGGACTATCATCTGTATAAATCTTCAAAGCTTTCTCTTTTCTTGGTGAATAGGTCAACATTTTCGGGCTGTATTTAGCGATCCTGAAAAAACATATAAACTGAAATAACTTTACATCCTACTTTTTGAGAGAAGACTGGTAATACAAGTCAGATCTTTTTGACAGAAATAACTCGGTAAAAGATTGTGAAACACAACAAAACAGCTTTATACTACCTTATATTCTCTTTCTGTTGCATCTCTTTTTTCTGTTCTTCTGTCAGTTCACCAGGTTGCTCAGTTCTATCTCTGAAAAGATATTTACAAAATTAAAAATTAATAAAAAGCAAAATTAAATTAACCAATAAATCCCATTTCCATTTGTATACAGAAATCTTCTATCTGCAGCACAACCCATACAAGCTATTTTTCTGCAGCCCCAGTATTTTCACAGGGAAACTCAATTTTAGAGAGCCTATCTATGACAATACGAACTGGTCACCAAATCATAATATGTATCTTCAAGGCTCTCCAACTAATCTATAAAGGGACACCACTCTTACTAAACAAATTATTTTCAGACCACAAATAACTTACTTGTAATATATCACATGTCCATCATCACAGATATAGAGCTGACTTAATTTAACACAGGGTGGGTTCCAATCAACTTCTGTATCCACTTCTAATACTGATAATTCACAAGGAAATGTCCCTTTTCCCTGTAAAAACAATAACAATTTAACTCAATGGTTTATCTCACTGATAGCATTATAGGAAATAAAGATGTCTTACTGAAAATTAGAATGCTATCAGTGTCCTTATACACATAGAAAGTTTAGACAACTTCTTTACAATTCCCTTCAGTTAAATCATAGTGAATTAACAGTTTTGTTCTACAAGTCACATCTATTTTATCTCAAAATAGACAGATATTGTCTCATGAAATATTTGTGCAAAAAGAGGCTGATTTGTTTTTGACTCACCTTTCCATAATCTATATTATCAACAGGTATTGAACTTATTTCTGAGATCTAAAAGATATACAAACAAAAGTTAAAATTTCAACCTATATCTGCCAGCGTTCATAATATCTAGAAATTATATCTGGCAACAGACACTGGGATGCAGGTTGCACTCTAAAACAAAGACATGATTTACAGAAGCCAACGATCAATAGTATTTTGATTGAATGCAAATATGAGAATTCTACCTTTGTTTTGAGTTCTTCAAGAGTTTCCTGACGTAAAACGACTTCTTGAAAAGGTTCAAATGTATAAGTTGAAGATCTCCATCTTCTTACATACACAGCTAGTTGAGTTGCCACTGTCTTGGTTTCAGGGCCTGGAATTATATTGAATATTCAAAACATCAAATTGAGCATTTTCAATAATATAGTATGTCAAATCATCTTCACATATAGAAGTAAGCAGATCTAAGGGTTAAACACTTTCCAGTTGACACAGGTAAAGGTTTTGTTCAGCTGTGAATGGCATAATATCTCAAAGAACAGACAAAATACTCTACAATATTCTTTTCGTTATCAACAAAATGCCATGTACCCATATAAACAAAATATACACTAGAGTTCGTGATGTATATCAGTCTAAATATCTGGGTTCATTATTATATATCACATTCAATCTATTTATAGTATTATTCTTACATACTATAAAAGCCTTTACAAAATGTGAATTGAGAAACAATAATTGAGATGAATGTATTTTAAACAGTGGTGGAGTCAGGTGAGATATCTGAGATTGCCCAAATCTTAAACCTAGTTATGAGATTTTTGACAGAAAAACTTGCTTTTGGGACTGTGAGGGGGGGTGGCTTGCAATACCCTAATCAATACTTCAGAGTACTGGTTTAGCTCTTTACTTACGATAGAGATCATGTCTAAGCTTAAGCAAACTTTAAATTTGCACTATTTGCTGATTTTAGGCATTATTTACCTATCCTCTATCACAGACATGTTCAGAAATGTTTCATATATATATGAATATAATACATATTATATGCTTATCTTCTGTATTTTTCTGAGTTACCAACAGCAATACTTACCATCTAAGACCTCTAAGAAAACTTCCCAATTAGGAAATATAGCTATATCATCATCATATATCTGAGAATCTAAATAGACCACACCAGGATTCTTCCATGTTTTCTTTCGGAACCGACACCTTCAAATATAGCCGAAAATTAAAATTATTTAAATGAGCACTTAGCAATCACTTAACCAATACTGGAGTTAATATATGTATGATTGGAGGATGCTCATTTGTATAATTAGACATGTTTTTTGCAGCCTTGCACAAACAATACATAATATAGAGATTTTTTCTTAGTTTTTGTGCAAAAAATATCCTTTGGACCGAAATCTGTATACAGCACTCACCTACTAAGAGGTATATCCAATGAAACTTGTTCTTTAATTTCTGGTAAAGTTAATTTCTTAGATTCTACTACTGACATTCCTTTAGCAAATATAGTCTCTACTAGATATTTACACGGCTACAAACAGACAATCAAAAAATATCATTTAAATACCAAAACATTAAACCATTCATCATCATTTGTGTTTACGTTTTAGCTAAAAGGCTTATACAGGTTCAGACTGTGATATTTCATCAAATTAGAATTTGTTCCAATCAGATGTCTAGGTTTGTGAACTGATCCACTGTTTATATCGTTCTTAGTAATAACACCTGTCAAGTGGCTCAGTAAGTTAGATACTTGTTTGCCAACCTATTATGCAAGAAAGGTCGTTGCACGTCTGTAATTTAAGTGGATTTTTCAACCCACTATGTTTCCCTGCCAGTGCATAAGGTCAGAGGGTATACACCGAATTTTATATTAAATGCCATTGTCCTGGCAAAATGGTTGTACAATGCATGGTATTGACTATGTTCATTAGACTGAATGGAACATAAAAGTAAGAAGTAAAACTCCATTTCAAAATGACGTACCTCAGGTTGATTGACTAGTAGTTGATAAACTTTCACTCTATGTTCACCGGCTTGTAACGCTCTACCTAACTTAATATTCAACTACAAATATAACAAATAAAAGAAAGTTATTGAACATTATCAAAAATATCAACAGAAAACACAATGGTATAACACACTTCTTTAATAACAAAGTACATAACATTTCAACACAATTTACATGTGTCGTCATCAGATACACAAGACTATTCTTAGACGCAAAGATATTTAAGCACATTTGCTTGGTGAAAATTCGTGGATATGTATAATAAGTCTATTTTTTCTTTGAAGGTACATACCAGTCAAACCATTAGTGCTTATATACCTCAAACTAAAGTGGACTAGTTGTGTTTTTGTTTTGAATCTAATGGTATTAACTATCTTTCCTGGTTTATAATTCAATCAATATAAATTAACTATTAACTTACTCTTCCATCCTCTAGAAATGTTAATGTATCTGAGAGTCTAATACTTTCAAATTCTTGGTTATTAGAATACACTCTGTATACCTATAAATATATAATTATATCATTCAGTCTTCATCAGTTCAAAAAAATTACCTGACTTTGAGAGTGAATAATTCCAAATACCTTTTTTCTCTGACATAATATTATATCGATATATTCTTTCTAATTCTAGATCCATATATACTTAATCACAGAAGTTAAAAAAACTTTTCCTGTTCAACTCAAAAACTTTATAATTCTAAGTAAAATAATACTTGGTCAATGATGTTTAATACAATCTTGTTTGTTTCCCCATCATAAACTTTAATTTAAGAATAGAATAAATGGTTTCAGAAAATAAGATTAACTTTAATGATTATAGTATAATCATCAAATTAATTTTCATTTCATCAGCATGTAAAGCTCTTTAAAAATACAAAGAGAATATACTTCAACTTACTTTGAAATTTTCAGAATTGGTTCCGACGTACATCTCCAATTCTTTCTTGAATGCACCTAAACTGATTCTTTTATCTACATACACTGTCAGACCTGGTAATATACAACAATAAAACATTATTTTGTGGACTCTCTGAAGAAACAGATGGTGCCTCGTGTTATCAAAGATGTGAGTCATTTTAGATAATTCTTCAAATGTTTTCTTGGATCCATAAATTTTCATCGTTGAAAATAATTTGACTTGCAACATAGCTAAAAAAACACCCTGATATACCAAATGAACTGTTATAAACAAGCATAGCAATGTATGATACTGATATGAAAAGCATTATGTATTGGAGATGAGGGGTGACATATCGATGACTATTTAATGACATTTCAGCTTGAAGGTTACAAAGTAAGAAATTGACCTACTGTGATTAATATAGTCGACATTAATTGATAGGGATTATTGATAAATATTGCAATGCCCATCACAATATTGCCTCCTATTAAATGATTATGCAATACTTACTTCTCGAATCTGGAGTTTGATTTTCATCAACGTCAACATAGAAATAAAACCTAACATCTTCTACAGGTTCATCTTGAAAACTGGTTTCTGACTGCGTAGACGTAGATGATGTTGGTATTGTATCTAAATCCCAATTTTCTTCTTCATCTTTCCTATTTGATATAGTTGTATCACTAACTACAGAATTACTACCGCTACCACTAGCAGTACTGTCGTTTAAACCAGGTGTCGCTAAATGTGGCAACCACACTTTGAAATTGAATTGAATACTGTTTTGTAGTCCGTCTTGGGTTAGCGGTTGATTTATCTCTTCATTGTCACTATTTACACAATGTTCACCACTGTCCAGTTTATTCATATCACAATTGTCTATATCATCACATTTATCACTGAGGTTACTGGGCGTATCGGGGGACAGTGACTGACTTCCCTGATTAGAGTTTAAACTAAGACTGCACTCTGCACTCAAACTAATCTCCTGACTACTTGACCCAGCACCGACGGGACTAGTGCTGCGACCGTCCGATTCCAGCGGACTGAATTCCGAAGTGTCTCGACAGCTATGATATATAGAAGGATCACTATGACTATTGTGAAGGGACAATGTTTGAAGATATGTATCGATTTCTAATATAGGTTCACTGGTTGTTTGAGTGATATCATCAGGACTAAGATCGTCTGATTCTGATAAAGTGCGTAATATCTGTTGATGTCTCAGTTGATTCTCACGTAATGTACGAATATATTCTTGAACTTCATCTGTAAATAGAAACAGGATGAAAATATTTTACAAGTAAAAATAAAAAATTTAAAATTAACAAGTTATCATATTGTTAAATCTATCGTCTATTTAATTGGGTGTAATTTTCAATGTGACAAATAATGACAACAGTAGGCTGTCTCATTTTAAAGAAATTATTTCATGTATTAATTCATCTATCACAACACTTGATAAACTTATGAAAAAATTATGAAAAAATTAATGTTCAATTGGCATTCTTATAACATCTTTGCTATAAAAATCAAAGTCTCAAAATCAAGACTTGTAAGCTTGGTGGACCTGTTTGATCCGGTCTCCTGAGATTTATATAAAGTTAAAACCTTTACCTTTTGTTGGTAAATTAACATAAACACGAATAGTATTTTGATGACGATCTAGAAGTTGATAAAATTTACTTCGTGGAAAACTCTCCATGTTTTCTTCTTTCTTTTGACTACACTCTATATACACCTAGATCAATCAATTACATTAATATATATATCACTTTCATAAATTAATCATAGAAACTTTCTTCACAAGCAGATAAATCTACCATTATTGGTTATCTCTGTATGGCATTCAGTAATAATCAAGCAATTATATCAATATAGTAATATATTTTCCTCAGACATTTTTCCATTTGCTTCAAGAGCAGATAAATCTCTCATTATCAGCTACTTTTAAACGCAAGTTTAGTTGGTAGCTGAAAATGTTTCTAACACCAAATGAGTCTAATACAGTAACTATAATCATTTTTGAATTATATGCACCTTAATTGAATTCAAAGTCAATTTATATCATCTTTATTCATGCAACTACAAATTCCTCCATAAGGAGACCTATAAAGTCATCTGGCAGAAACTGTGCAGCTAACTGACTCAATCTCTAACTATATCCATAAATAAAACTCTACCCAAGTCTGACATTGTAAACTGTTGAAATGATGAATACAACAGAATCTTAGAACAATAGTATTTAGAGTTAAATAATAACCAAACCTTTACCTTATTGCTTTTAAAAAATCCCTCTGCTTTCAGTGTTTTATTTGGCACGGTTAAAAGACGAAGATCATTATGAAATCTTTCGAATACAACCCTCATATTTTCAGCAGGTAAATTCAATTTCTAGAAAAATTAATAAGAATTACAGAATTTTAAAACATAAAACACAAAATGTCTAATAAATCTTTTCACTTTTTTTCAAGGCGATTGATATGAAATCTGTACCATGAATTGTATTTAGCCGAGAAATCAAGAGTCATTTTGCACATAATCTTTCATTTTCAAATGCTCATAGATTTTTATTAAAATTAAGATTATTGAACTTAGTATAGCGCTCATTGCCGCTCTAACATAAGCATTCAAACATCCTATTAGAACATGGGGCCTCAGTTTATGGCTCCACATGAAAGACTCGACATTCATTGAGACTTTCATAAGTTAACTATAGCCTCTTGTTATTAATACTAGAACCTGAATTCTCATAAAAGTTATAAATTGGTTAATTTTTCTTAAACATCTTTGAATATGACCATTGAACTATGAATATATCATTTTACCAACCTGGGATACAAGATTTTTGAACTCTTTAACAGTTTGGACATGGTAGGCACGGATATTTACAGGAGGGTGGATGATTTCTCTTTCAATATCCACAACAAACACCTTAACTGTTACACCTGTAGAATATAAGATAATAAATAATATTTAGTGTACAATCACTGCAGGTTCTACTACAGACCTTCTTTCTTGTATCACGGAATGCAGCAATTTGATTGGATTGCACGCCAGCCAATACAGCCGATCAGAGCCCTCGATAGAAAGGCTGTAAATATTATGGCTTTGTGTTCAGATTTTCTGCTGAGGCCTCTGATTGGCTGATTTTGCTAGCGTACAATCCAATAAAATCGATTCATTAACAAAATCCAGAACACAAGAAAGGTAACTATTGCAAGTATAAGTAAGAAATTCGTAATATCTTGACATTGTGAAGATGCAATATCATGGCTTCCATATTGCAGACAAGAACATTTCTAGATAGATGTAAATGAAATGAAAAGAATGGAGTTTTATGTTCTACTCTTCTGCAGGGTGCCATGAGGGACATTTTGCATTAGCCTGCTCTTTTTCAATTTCCAACTGTCGAGGGATCTTTAACGTGCAGAGCCTGTAGCACACGGGGCCTTGGTTTATTGTCCCATCCGAACGACTAGACGCTTTTTACATGTCAGCCCCCGGAAACCGGATGGAAAAAATCTGAATGTATTGTCTCGACCTATGCGGGATTGAACCCTGGATCGATGTAGATGTTCATAAATATGAATTTCCCAATAAAAATATCTTACCTCCAGATTTGTATTCAGTAAAAGTTTGATCAGCAGTTCTAGTCTCGAGTAATAAATCAAAAGTATAACTCGATTTCACGCCCCCTAATAACGTAGACATATCAGTCATCTCTTCACCTTCGTAGGATTTCTCTAACGAATCTGAGTGTTCATCATATTTTATCAATCTACACTGATCTAACTTAATAACATTCTCCAACTCAAATATCTGAAAAACAGACAAATGGAATAAACTAAAAATTTGATATAAGGGAAAATGGGCTATATGTTTTTATTTTTAAAAATAGCATCATTTTACGTAATCAAATTTCATAATTGCGTAAATCTAAAAATTCACCATTTCTGAAAGTTTAGAATTCGAGTTCAGACTTCAGACTCATAACTTATCAATGTCATTGAGCTCTTTCAGATGATAACAAAAAAATTACAACAATTATATCTACTTAAAGCTTAGATAAAATTAAATTGCCATTTAAGATAATAGTCGAGTCTCATTGTTCCTTAACAGAGACAAATATTTTCCAAAGCGAATATAATAACAAACCTTGTAAGCCATTTCAGTGGCCTCTTTCAATGTGGTAAACTTTAGGATTTCAAACTTGGCATCCATCTTTCTTTGGGTAATAGGATGATAACAGAATAGTTTTATCTGAAATATAAATATGACTCATTGCCATCAAAATCTTGCTGATATTATCAAATAGTGAGATCTGTTTTTAGAAAGATAAGGTAACTGAATATTTTCACTGTATACTTTTAATTTCAATAAATTCTAAGATACGCTTTTGCACGTTGAATATTTTTTTTTACTTGGCTAGCAAAGATTACTAGTCATATACTTTTCCTATGTGTCATTTTCATTAGAATAAAACATTAAAATAAACATCACATGAACTACATGAGGCCTGTTTTGCAAAAATTAAATTAAGGTGATATCATCTGATAGGCCAATTATTAAAATAAATTTTGTATCTAGCTTTTCTATCAGTTTTTGTGAAATTATCCCTTTTTTGGGGTAAGAAAAATATGCAATCATACAGTAGGTCTGTGATAAAACAGCCAGTAAAGAAAACTAGTAGAGTAGTGACACTACTTACCTTACAAGTACATCTATCTATTTCTCTCTGTTTTCTCTCAGCTTCTTCCTTCTCTTCCTGTCGTCTCAATTCTTCTTGTAAAGAGGATGGGAATTCTTCTGGTGACAGAAAAGCTGAAATGTCCAGTTCATTTGTCATTAATGAGGAGTCCTGTAGCAGAGTTAGTTAAGCAACTTAACAGTATGTCATTTGCAAGGTTGTGGTGGTAGGTTCTAATCTTGATCAGCCTGTGCAAGTCTGGTAAATAAGTCATATTTCCTCATTATTCCAGTCAACCCAGTCTTAAATGAGTAAATAATAATGACCAATGAGAAGAAGTTTTGACAAGAAACAGCTGGTAGAAAGTTGCTATACTTAAAAAAAAAAAAAAAGGCTGTTTCTTTCTTACTGTTCTCTTTTTTTTGTAGGTAAATCCATTTTTTTACTTGAAAAGGAGCTCAAAACAGCATTGATCACCAATAGGTGGACATTGTATTGATAAAAATACATTTTTAAATTTGTATTTATTCTAAACACTTCCCTCAGCAAATTTGCTAAAATATATCTGAAATACTACCTGAATTTCTTTTTTTGTCTCTTTGTCTATACATCAACATATACGCATTGGTAGAACTAAAATATACAATAGGTTTACTTGTTAATTTTCTGCAATGTTACACCTTGTTGCTATAGAAAGCCTTTAAAGTCCTAAGATAATGGATTGAACTTAGCTACTTTTTTCCATTTTTTTTAACATTAAGACTGGGATATTGTTAACATGGTAAGTTTTTTACAGTTGGATTAAATACTTTATGTCATACACAATATAAATCTTACCTAGCATAAGCTGAAGAATAGAAACCTCTGGTAGCACTAGAACCACCATATACTTTACGTATATCATCATAGGTTATCTATAAATATCAATAGATAATCTGAATAAATTATGAACAGTATGAGTATGTCGCATAATGGCTTTGCTAGTAAGTCTTCTTTTTGTTGTAAAAGGGAAAAAACCCAATTGCTTTACCAAAGAGATTAAGAAAAGCACAGAAGATAATAGCAGTATGCCAAGACACAAAATGGAGATATAAAATATCATAATCACCCTTGTAACTTGTTGGTCATTAAAACTATACCATTGACCATCTTCAAATGATCTGAAAAGAGAAATAAGAAACATCTTTATTTATCTTGATTAAGTTTTCTTTCTACTTGTCCACTCCTTCTGAGACGATGAAAGTTAACCATCATGTCACATGCTCTTACATAAAAATTTTGACAGGAGAGCCCCACCAATTTTCATCTATTATTGGCAAGTAATTGAATGTTGAGATTAAACAAGCTGATTCATGAACAGGAGACTGGTAAGACCATATGGTAAACTCAAAGATTTTTGTCATACAAAAAATCTTGGAGACAAGTAAACAGATGCAACAAAGAGATTTGAAAATAACTGAACGATACTTACTTGATATAGGCATAATAATGTCCACCAGCAGCACTACCAGAATGGATCATAATAGAGAACAAATCATATATATACGGCCCCTGAAATATAACACAAACATAGATTCAATAATCTATTCAGCTCAGCACATAACACCTAAAAACCAAAGGGAGGGGCTTTAACTTAATTGAAGGGACAGATGCGTCATTTTGGGGTGTTGATTTTAGTCTTGAATATATGTATTCTTGAAACAGTCTTAGCGCTAGGACATCCTAGAATCAATGCTAAAAGATAAAAACCTAGGACATCCTAGAATCAATGCTAAAAGATAAGAACCTAGGACATCCTAGAATCAATGCTAAAAGATAAAAACCTAGGACATCCTAGAATCAATGCTAAAAGATAAAAACCTAGGACATCCTAGAATCAATGCTAAAAGATAAGAACCTAGGACATCCTAGAATCAATGCTAAAAGATAAGAACCTAGGACATCCTAGCGCTAAGATCGTTTCGAGCATACGTGCCCTTGTCTTTATCCTTTTCATGCGCTTCATAATAAACTATATTCAAGATTATTCAAGATGAATTATGAATGAAAAAATCTCTTCTGACCTTTTTCTTAGTAATCTGTAGTATATTTTTACCATTACTGTGATCATTAGTAGTACCATCACTACCTACACTGGAAGAATCACTACTAGATGATGTACCAGATAGACTATTCTCTATTTCTATACCTTCATCAATACCTATCATTAGATATATAAATATAATATATAATACTGGTTCAGTTAATATAAATCTATGGCCACAAATCTCTGAGAAAAACAGGGTGAAAATACCTGGGGCTTTGCTCAGGCTTTATGTTATTATCTTATACGTAAAAATCTTATACGTTAACACATGTTCTCTGTTGCAACACCAGCCAATATAATGCCACAGTTGTATAATAAAACAACATTATTACTTCAATCTTTCTCTACAAGTCCTATGTATGGGTAGAGACAGGGTGGTTTTATCAACAGGACCATTAACTAATACTAATACTTATTTCTTTCGCTTTTCTCTTGAACCCCTGTGTATGGGGAGGGGAAACGTGGATGTATGAAGTAAGGGAGGGTAGGGAAGTTTTACCTTCATCACTACTATCTACAGGTCCATTAGCTAATACCTCTCCCTCATCATTAACATTGACATTATTACTTTCACTTTTCTCTTAAACGTCTGTGTATGGGGAGAGGTACAAGGGTAAGTGGGGGGGTTGACAAGTTTTACCTTCATCACTACTATCTACAGGTCCATTAGCTGCAGCTTCACCTTCATGTTTATCATTATTACTTTCACCTTTCTCTTCCAAATCATCAATAAACTGATTTATATCTAACAACTCAGGGAACGTCATTCTGGAATATAACAAATATTTTCTTACTATCTTACACTTAAAAATAGTAATATCATTATGAACTGAGTGGATCCTCGAATGAGAAGAATGGAATATCACGTTTCCAAACTGTATAAATGCTTTACTGGGAATGCACAATACTATAATTGTTGCACAAAAGGTTCATTGTGTTCTGTCTCAATCTAGAGCAATATTTTCCATTTTGCTGATTGGAGCTATCAAATGCCACACAATAGCATTGCTCTTAAAGGCAATTTGGCATTTTTATATAATAAAATCGGAATCCTTTATCAACAGAAAATTCAAAGTAATTTATTGTTTACCTATTATTAAGTTTAATACGATGCATTGTAGAATAATCAAAATCAAATCTCTTTAACTGCATGGTTAACAGATAGGGAAACGTAATAAACTTTAAACCCTGGAATAAATAAAGAGACATTGAAATAAAACCATGTGCATCTATCTAGGCTCCTAATGAAAGGTTTAAAAGCAGAAGTTTTACCAGTAAAAATATAGGATATCTAGCAATCTGTAGCTCATTAAGGATGCTTTTATCGCCCCTACACTAACAGTAAGGGAAAGTGGTTCATAAATCTTAAGTTACTGTCTCGACCCAAGGCAAAGTCGAACAAAGATTAGCAAGCAGGCACTAAAAATGATAACAATATTTATGAAGGATAACAACTTAAGGTCCCACAGATCCTGTCTCCCCGCTAAACCTCTAGGAATTGATCTTTCCAAATTATTTGTGCCCATTAATTCTTAGAGGATATTTGATACATTATGTTCATTCAATAAGAAACAGCATCTCTTACCTTGTGAGCATTGCACTTCTTATTACATTTTTCACAGAAATACTGATTAGAACCTTCTAATGTTTCAGGTTGAACAAAGGCATTCATAGCTTCTTCCTGTAAATAGACCATTTTCTTTTTACACTAATAATTAACTTCGAAACATCAAAGTATAAATATATCATTTTCAAATAATAACTACATCAAACTATACTGTAAATACTTATAGTTTAAATACTTAAATACTTACAAGCTTCTAAACTTCACATGCCCTTATATCAATCATATTATACTGGATTCAATAAATGGAAGATACAAGGGGTTACAGAATATGGAAAATGAATATTGATTCATTCTGATCTTTGAAATAATAATTACTGATAGAATATGAGTCTTTATGGTTCTATTTGTGTGGATCATATAGTTATCATACAGTATGGTTATTAATTACTTAATGATTTATTATAAATAAAGTACTAAACTGACTTACCACACTGCCATAAGCTTTATTTGAGCCGAAAGGTTGAACAACTAGTGGTATATCTAAATAAGCATCTGTTCTAGCACTTTCATAACCACACTACAAAATAGATACAAAATTAACAATTCAATTTAACGTGATGATTTTTGATACAATTTTTGACACGAAAATGTCATTAACATTAAGGCATGAAAGAGATTTTAAACAATATAAGTATGGTATACTTCCCAATAATTATCCAAATATTGAACTCAGAACTCATTATTTGTATCCACAAATAAAAGATATTTCCTCTTGTTCAGCCACTAAATTTTTCCAGAATTTATTTCCTAATTCTGAATCTCTCAAAATATGTGAGCAGGCACTCTGATATACCATACTTAAAATTCATTTGTCTTGCAAAATACACTATGATATATAATACTTACCTCTAAACATTTAACATAGTCTTTTAATTTGCCCTGATACAGTTGATTGATCAGATTGGCTTGTTTCGTTTTCTTCCATTTCTGTTCTAAAGCATCAAACATAACTCTACATAGTTCCTGTACATCATGCTGCTGCCAAACTACACAAAATACAGAATATAACATAACTATAGCTAAATAGTATCAAAACATCAAGTGTCCATACAAAGGTGCCAACATCTTTTAGATAAACAATTTATCATAATGGAAGCGATTAAGAAATATGGTTTAAATTTCAAAATCCATGTGAAGAAGAAATGAGCAAAATAATAATATTGGGAAATTCTCTAGATTACTTAGCCATTGAAAATTTTACACCAATGCCCTTTACTTTAGTGGAAGAATTCAGCTATCTTGAATTCACTGAATATGGAATCAGAAGTTGTTATATATGAGGATTCAAACCCACTACACCAAATTGCATAGCACAGGTAATACAGCTTTTTATATTCTCCAATCTAAAGTAATATGTTACATACCTTCACTACTGTCCCAACCAAAACTTTTCGTTAAATCTAAAGTTTCCACTGATCTTTTCTTAGAAGTCTGAAATTATAATACAGCAATAAAAAATTTCAATCGTTTAAACATATAACCATCCAACTATCCAAATAAGTCAAACAATACTGTCCTGTCTCTGTGAAATTAAAATTTTTCAAAATCCATCAAATACATGATAGCTGTATCAATGGTAATACTGGTTCCTTATTTTTACTTAATTCAGTAAATAAAGATAGAGAGGGGCAGCAAGGCTACAATGGATTGTAATGAGGTGTTTTTTAAGTGGTTTGAAGACACTTGAGAACATCGATTTGCACAATTCTAATTTCAGCCAGACATCTATAAAAGACCACTACTAACCTGTAACTGGAGGAACAATCTCTGTAAATGATATGGAATATTTTTAACTGAATCTTCCTCATTTCCATCATATTCCCACCTGTAAATATTATCATTACATATAGGCACTGCAGACAATAATCTTCAAGAGAATACTGAAGTTGGCAATGCCTTTTATCTAGATACATACTTATATTGAAATATAAGGGCCCTGTTTCAATAAAAATCTCGCAATATACTTTGTATTCCCTAATGTCACCTTTTCATTCTTATCGTGGATTTATTGAGGAAAGGGGCCAAGCATCAGAACTAAATATTTAAAGATTTTACTAACCTGTATAAAGCGTTTCTAAATTCTGGAGTCATATACAATGTTTGTAATAAACTGTTGAGATAGCATGTCATAGCCTGATTAACTAACCCTGTATAACCTACAATACAAATTATATATCACATGAATATCATATAGTTCTATGTTGTAAATTTCTTATTAATTCTAATCAATCTTATTTGGGTAGTGGAGCCAGAAAATGTCTTTGCTTTCTTATCTTTTTTTCAATTTAATACTGTTAAGATATCTTAACGAACACATCATGAATTATCCTTTATCAAGTTTTACGACCTTCTTTTCTGCACCATGTGGGCTAATGAAGACTGAAATGGCATATTAACAGCACAAATTATAGATGAACAAGGATGACAATTTAATAGATAGATATCCAGAATAATTATTACTTTCTATGGTTCTCAGACTGTCATCAGGTATATAATTAATAGAAACACACTCAAATTTTGAAAGTAATTAATATATTTTAGATATCTATCCATAAAATTGTCTTAGTCAATGAATAATTTACCAAGTAAAGAAATCATACCTGTATCTGATTTCATAACAGCCTGAGAATAAGAACACGAATTAAAGTCTGTAGAAGAAGAAGACCCTAGTCCTAGAGAGGAATCACAAGTAGCAGAATAGCTGGGTGGTAATGTTGAACTCTGATAGCCTGAGGCCTCTCCCAGAGACGAATCAGGACTTGTTGGCTGAAAATATACAAAGATTCATAAACAACAATTAATAGGGATATATATGTACTGATCTAACCATTAGCTTTTCCAGGTGATAGATTTGAGACTTGATTTCAGCTATCATCACTACTTTTCAGAGTGAAATACTACATCAAGTTTCACAGCAGACAGAGAAAATCATATCCAACAATCAGCTTAAATAGATAGATTGATCTATATATTTGCTCTTTCAGGTGATAAGAGTTTGATTCCAGTACTCCTTCCTACTTTTCGTGAAAAACGCATTGCTTATCCAGTCTCTAAACTATTATTTTAACTAATTATGATAAGTTATACCTTGAAGTTATCCATAATAAATAACTGCACATAAGATTGTTATTATTCGCATGGATACACTGACTTCCCCCCTTAAACATGATAATGTCCAAAAACCTTATTATGAAAAGACAACAATATTATTGGTTTCGGGGTACAAGTAAGTAACATCATATTGTTACCTCAATTTTCTTAGGAGAAACTCCTTCTTTCTCCAGGACGTAAAAATCTTGTCTTTTAGCATCTAAATTACAAACCATAGAAATTGGCTGATTTTCCATCACATCAAATCTTAACTGAAATGGACAAAATATGAACACTCAAGCAAATTATGAAGAAAAAAACAAAATGGTTCCTAATTCAAATAAAAGACCCCACACTAAATATTCAAATGAGTCTATTATCATAAAAAAAAACCCCAGAAACATAGACCTTTCTAATCAAGATTGTTAATAAAACACTAAATATCCTAAATTCATATCAGAAACAGGCTTAAAGATGGGTTTTCTTATTTTCTAGTGTCAAATTAAGCAAACTATTTGATTAATTGGTGTTTCTAATTAATTAGCATGTATTCTTTATCATATCATTATTTTCTTATATTGCATATAATTCAAGTTTTTGACCTTTTTTGATCGGTAACTCATTGGAATTCTGCTGGTAATTCTCTTCTAATTTAGCTAATTATGAATTAATTATGGACATGTTAGACAATCTGGTATTTTTCCAAGTCATTAGAACATCTCTACTTTCTATTTATATAAGTATTAGCATTTTGATTTTCATAAATGAAAATGAGGGAACCCATCTTTAATAAATTAGACTGGAAATAACGGCTTCGTGAGAAATATAATTTCATATAGACATTAGCTTCTGTTACCAAATTTTGTCTCAAAATGGATAGAGTAGCTTACTTCTTCCATTTTGTCTCCATTGTGACGTTCATATGTAACAGAAACAGTTGAAGGTTCGAATCCTGTTATTTTGGATATTTCAGCAGCAGCTTCACTGACACCCATACAAACTGGTAACGTCACTGTATGCCTGGTAGTGGCTTGATTGTTCACCATATTCCGGATAATACATGTTACTTTTGGTTCATCAGCAGATCCTCCTTTCTGAAAAAAATAATGAATAATGTAATGAATGTTATAAAAACATTTCGGATTCTATAGGTCCAAACTCAGACTAAAAGCTATTTCGAGCCAGCCCCCCGCTCCTGCGTAGCTTTAAACATAAATCTTATTGGGAAAGATTTTTTTTTTTCAGCTAAACATAATTTTCTACCCAACCAACAAGTGTGACTGTTGGTTGTAGTTTTGGTTTCACAAATACAATTAGTTATTTGCCATTGAAAACAGAAGACCATATATTTGCCATTACCAGTGTATCCATTTTGAAACCTTTTAAGTTTCTTCAATGTACAAATTAGGTTAAAATCATGTGAATGGGATTATGATTGCAAGTGAATGAAGAAAAATGTTGGAGCAGATGAGAGAGAGAGTGTTTGTTTTGATTTCACAACACTGTAAAATGATCATTTTTTGTCTAACCTCAGCACAGACAACCTGTGTATTCAAGTCAGTCACCATATTTGCCAATTTTCTGTTATCTAAATTGGGTTTGTATCTCATTAATCATTTACCAAAACCATTTTTAATTCACTTTTGGTTTGTTTTGGCTGAGAAACGACACAGTTCCCGCAGTATGGCTACTTTTCTTATTCTCGTAATATCTCGCGCATGACATGTGACGTCAGAGATAGCCTTCCTCCTTCCGGTCTTTTAGTTGCGTGTCAGCCAGCAAGATGAGGTGAACATCTGAGTCCTCTATAAATCCAATGCAATCCTGACTATTTTACGTGCCTTCTCCCTTCAAATTTTGATCAATAATCTCACAGACTGTCCGATTCTTCACTGAATTAATCCTTTGGTGTATAACGAGTCGGATATTACATATTTCATTTAGATTTTCATTTACTCCACGTTGATAATATTAATATGTTCAATGGCTGAATATCTTTGAAATGCATATCAACTAATCTGGGCCCATTTCTATATGAAAATATATTTCTGTTTACAGTAAGATCAACAGAGATAATCTGAGAGAATCCATCAACAACATCTTTGAATTTTCCACCAAGACCAAAAAGAGAAAGTTCACTGAATCCATTGAATTGCAGATTGGTTTGAAGAATTATGATCCACAGAAGGACAAGCGTTTCTCTGGAACCATTCAGTACGACCAGGACATTTTCTCTTTTTCACCCTGAGATAATTCTTCTTGCAAGTTAAAAATTATTTGTAAGCCTTGCACTAATACCTCACCATATTTAGTTGCAATGCTATCTAACAAGATAAGTGGTGTTGGAAAGAACCAAGGCAAGAAGATTGACAGAAATTTGGGTTTCTTGCAAGAAGAATATTTCCTACAGGGTAGTCAACTTTGTTGGCGGGACCTTATCCTAGGGTCTTAAAATAATTAGGTAGGGCATTAACTTGATTAATGCCTGCCCAATTTGTGTCCTGGGTCTTCACCCAGCTGCGGTATTGGTAACTATAAATAACTTTACTATGGTTTATTTTATTTAGCACACAGTTTTAGCATGCGTAAATTTTGCAGGAAAGTGAGTCACAAGATTAACAGTAAATTTGATGGTCATCATTTTCAGACTGTAATTACATAATTGTCTGTTATATAAATCTTAAGACCAGACAACAGCTTACATTGTCCTCAGAATTTGAAACAATGGCATAGAAATCTGTATGAGCTTTTGGTTAGTGCAGGAGGATAAGATTTTTTTTTAATGTTTTAGGTTACGTCATATACCAAAACCTAAGATGAAGGTTTGCATTCTTGGTGATCAGATTCATTGTGATCAAGCCAAGGCCAATGAAATGCCTTGCATGGATGCTGATATGCTAAAAAAATTAAACAAGGACAAGAAGCTTGTTAAGAAATTAGGTATGTCAAAGATAGAATTAATCTTGTTTGGCATTGGTAGTGTCGGAGAATTTTCTGTATCTAACTGGTAGTTCGGCTAGAATCAGAAATGATTGCTTTTTCAAGAATAACAGACTTTAACACTAAAACAGTCCATACTAAAAGAGTCTCTTATAAAACCTTATACAAGATTAGAACCTGCTGTTGCCCTTATCTCGACTTTGAGTTTGGCAATAACTAAATTTCCTATCTTTCAGTTTCCTTAACTCAGTTTATCTTTTGTTTACATGAGGTTTTAAAGATGCAGAAAACTAAACATTATTTTTTTTATAATTTCAGCCAAGAGATACGATGCTTTCCTGGCCTCTGAGACTCTGATTAAACAGATTCCCAGATTATTGGGACCAGGTTTAAACAAGGCTGGTAAATTCCCTACCCCAATCTCCCATAATCAATCCCTTGTCAGCAAGGTACAACAAGTAAAGGGAACCATCAAATTTCAAATGAAAAAGGTAAAATATATTTCCAACTATTTGCTCATTAGGATTAAAACTGTCACTTTTCATTTTCTATCGAATGCTTTTGTGATGAAGGCTCCATGCATTAATGGGTGTAAAAGGCCAAATTTTGAGCAACATAGAGAAATATTTTTGATAATGAATCCAAATTTGTAATATGTATTGACCAATGATGTAAAACATAGTTGCATGTATTACCTGAAGATACTATGTTGATATGATTAAAATTCTGAGGTCAGTTCCTAGTCTGTATCCATCCGTTGATGTTTTCTGAAAAGGCTGATTATCTTCATGATGAGATATCCTTTCGCTCACTGAGGATGGATGTGAGGCATTCTCGAAAATTAAAAAAAAAAATCGAGGGTTTGAAAAGACTAATTTTATCAGATGCTCTAACTTATTTGATAGGCTAGTCTTTAAATTTCTTGCGTTTAGTTTTCGAGAATAAGGCCACTAGACTACTTATGAAACCTTTTTGATAATTACACCTAATTATTTATTCATCCGTGGGAATACACAGCAGCTCAATGGGTACTTAGAATGACTTGACATTTATTTTGAACATTTTTCAGGTCTTGTGTTTGTCTGTCTGTATTGGACACATCAACATGAGCCAAGAAGAAGTTTACACCAATGTCAATTTGGCCATTAACTTTTTGGTTTCCCTTTTGAAGAAGAATTGGCAGAACGTGAGAACTCTACACATCAAAAGTTCCATGGGACCTGTCCAGAGAATTTATTAAATCTTTAATAAAGATGGCATGAATTCAAATGTGTTATTTTTACTTCCAATCATTCACAAGCTTTGTGAACCCATGTCCACAAACTCTTACTGTACATCTTGAACAAATACCTACACATCTATTCAGAGATTTCATTGGATTGTACACCAATTTGGAGCCCTGTACAGGACTTGGAACATAATTCCATAGTATAGTATTTTTGTCCCACTAATTTGACTGGAGGGTGTGGGGTCTCGTGTATGTTGGCAATGTTCTGGGATTCCTGTCTTGGCCTATTTAATGGTATTTGATTATCCAAGGTGTTGAATGAAGACTTACTCTGCATGTACCACCTCCACCTATTCTGGAAAAGTTCTTGTATGATTCTTGCGTACCAAAAACGCTGTTTGTTACTGTGATACATTTGATCATGTCTAAAGATCAATACCCACAAACCGCATTTGATGAGCTTGCGATGATCATTACCAAATTAGATGCCCTTGTAATCATTACCTATATACAGCATTTGATGCACGTGATATAATCAATACCTATATACAGCAATTGATGCACATGATATAATCATTACATATATACAGCATTTGATGCACGTTCACTGATCATTACCAAATTTGATGCCCTTGTAATGATCAATACCTATATACAGCATTTGATGCCCATGTAATTCTCAATACCTATATACAGCATTTGATGCCCATGTAATTCTCAATACCTTTATACAGCATTTGATTAATGAGCAATGATTACCAATATACAGCATTTGATTCATATCCAATGATCATTACCAATATATAGAATTTGATGCATATTCAGTAATCATTAACAATATACAGTATTTGATGCATTTGCAATGATCATTATTGATATACAGTATTTGATGCAAATTCAGTGATCATTATCGATATACAGTATTTGATGCAAATTCAGTGATCATTATCTAAATAAAGCAATTGAAGCATGGCAATGATCATTACCAATACACAGTATTTTGTGCATGAACTTGTGTACAAATTATTCAATATTTAAAATAATGAAGTGAATCTAGTTTTATGTCCTACTTTTCTGGACCATGTGGGCTAATGAAGATAGGTATTAAATAATAAATAACACAACCAATTTATATTATTTTGTCATAAATATAGTACAAAATTATATTAGTACAAAATAATATTCTTCATTTCCTAACTGAACAACCCTGAATGCATATTCCATTCAAATCCCATCCCATTATTATGCTATATTCACAGACACAGAAAGTCAGTATCTAAAGGAATTGTCTGTGATTTGACAATTTTGTCACAATAACAAGAAGGTGTACATCCTGAACAATAGAGAAATTCTACAATCTGCGACTATACGAAGATAGGCAAGATGCGAAGTTTCGTATGGAAGGTGTATTTATATATCGTACGCAAGGGAAGATTTGGTTAACATATTGATGATAAATTATTATTGATAGACCAAGTTCCATATCCTTTATTTTCCGTGATCAAACTAAATAATATTGTCTCCAATATTACCACACTCCACAAGAAAGGGTATTAATTATTTAAAACTGATAAACCAGGCTGATATTGATAAGATGGTGGTGTGAAATTGTCTTCTGGTATACCAGCTAATACATCACCAGTCATTGCAGCTGTAACCTGAAAAAATGTGTTGAAATCTTGTCAAAAATCCAACTGGCTAGATTTAGGTTATCAAACAGTATAGGCAAGAACCAAGAATCATACAGGAATTTGTGTTAATGTTTCACACAGGCTTTTCATCTGTATTTGTGTTTGGAACTCAACTTGATGCCATGGTTTGACTTGTACAAAAGGTGCTTTTTTGAATCCCTTTTTTTTTGCTTCAAATCACTGCCTGAGCTTGTGTCACAGGATGGATGGTTTGGCCTATGCCTTTTGATCAAACATTAGTGTGCAAGGGTGATCTTGTTTCACAGAATACAGCGATGTGATTAGGTTGTAAGCCAGTGCCCTCGACAGACTCACTGTAACCATTACATCTTATTTTTTACCGACATCCTGTCGAGGACACTGATTTCCTGTGTTTGCTAACATACACCTGAGCTAGACGCTGCATTGATACAAGAAAGGTGGCTATTGCAGTCAAGTTTATAATAGCTTGACATTGTGAAGATGGGTGCTATATATCTCTCAATTTATACTGGAATATCTTTGACAAATTTACAACCTTCAGCCTTACCATATTATGATCTTGAAATGTGGTTTGTGTCTTGATGATATAGGCAGAGCCTGGACGTGAGAAATGAACTCGTTCTGAAGGTGACTGTGTTATAGTAGAATCATATTGTGAAACTTTCTTTACAATATCCAACTTAATCAATTCAGATTTTGGAGTTCTCTTGCATCCTGAAACTATTGTAAAAGAAGCACTTTCAAGAAAAGTTAATATCATTTTTTAAGATATGAATATAACAAATATCATTGCTTGCAGTTGTATGGACTATATTTGTGGACATCCAAGGACAATCATCTTCACAATATCAAGCTATTAAGAGCTCTGTCTGATCTGAGACACTTTTCTTTGTGAAAGTGACTAATGATTGATGACAATCAGTTAATGGAGTTGACATTGAGAAAGATGTGGGACCATTTACACAAGCAGTCCATTCTCTTTACAGGCACTTTAGTGGAAAAGAAACACAATATCATACTAGTGTAATTCCAATAATTAACTTATATATCTTATATCATAACTTATTCTATCCTCAAAATGAAATGAACTACTCCGTATATTTGGAATTGTCCTGAATAATTGTAAATATACCTTCAAAGAATGACCATACTGAGTCCAAGGCTGAAGCAAAATCTACAGGTGTTCTGAAATGATAACAACATATTATATTATTAATTGAGAGCAATTATTTAAATGATGCTGGGAGACCTCATGTTTGACCCTGTACCAAATACAGACAGTTCATCATTAGAAACAGGGTTGATAACATAGATTTGGACCTGAGTGTGATAACATCTAAGAAACTGAACCCTGTAACATATAGAATTTGTCTAATTGAAAGGAGTTATCTCATGCAATTAATGTTCCTACTATAAAATTTCATGAGAACAGCTGGTTTGTAGTTTGATCAGTGACGTACCTTCCCAGTTTATCTTTGATATATAAATCAGGTCCATGTTTCATTAAATACATGATCACCTTGCCATGACCTTGAAAAGCTGCACAGTGTAATGGTGTCCAATTATTACCAGTATTACATTTATTGATTTCTGCTCTGTAGAAACAAAATAAATCTGAAGACTAATGGGAGATAACTCTTTCATTTTTGTTACATAATGAAATGCAGTTTTTAAGTCCTACTTTTCTTTGACAGATTTCAAATCGAAGCGGAAAAATAATATTGCTGTGTATAATTGAGAAAGTTCATTCTGAAGACTAATGGGAGATAACTCTTTCAATTCTAAGCTCTCTTCAAAGAGCACTGTTGTTGATATCAAATGATATGTACAATGTACAATATGAATAATTAGAAGATCAATAGATAAGACATTTTCTAAATGTGTAATTTTCACTTTTTTTCTTTACTGCACCTTTCATAGTACTACAAGTACCGAAAATACTGAGAGACTCTACCTTTATTGGGCTGATGAAGACTATAATATACAAATTTATATTGATAATTACCCAATATCTAATAAATATTCCACTATATCAGCATAGCCCCAGAAAGCTGCAATACTTAAAGGTGTCATGCCATCATTAGATCTTTGATTTATATCTTCACCTTGTTTTACTAGATATTTTACACCCTGAATAACATTCAAAATCAAAACATTTCACATTTAAAATTCATACATAATACATACATTGAGTATATTACAATTAAGTTTAATTACAGGCATTTAAGGAGGAGGATGAATTATCACTTAAAGGGGTTGTAAAGAGGTTTCTAGCGTGTTTTTTTTTTTTATGTAAATTGAGCCATTTTTGGTTTCCATTTACATCATTCCATTTTTCTGCTTAGAACTGCAAAAACCTACGTCATAAAACACAGAGTTTGCATGAAATTGTATGAACCTCAGACATTCATTGCAAATTAATACTATCAGTGTCCAGATACACATACAAATTTTACAAAACCTCCTTACAATACTGTTTAATATTTTTCAAAGCTAAAGACACAAATCTTACAGATCCCATAAAATAACAGCTAGAAGTTTTTAAGGATTACTAAGCTTTGAGAATTTATCATTGTCAATTCCCACAAAATTTACTTATAAAATACCTTTCAAAGCAATATAATTTATCTGCTATATTCAACTAACTTGGCAAATGTTCAATCAATATAATATTTCCTAAATAAGATATATTAATTTTAATCTAATGCCATTGTTCCTGTCTTTAATCTTATTGTTATAGTCTTTAATTTTATCAATACATAAAAGTTAATGCCATTGTTGTGGTCTTTAATTCAGAAAAATTCTCTTTTTAAACAGTCAATGTCCTTCATGCACTGAAGAGAGTTTAAAATAAGATTTGTAAGGATTTTTCTTTCTTCCAGTACAATTTTACATTCCAAAAGGCATAATTATGAACTTCCTTATTAGTGACAGTTGGCAAAAAGCCACTTTAAAGGGACAGTTGCACAATTTTGGGGGATTGATTTGAGTCTTGTAGGAATGAAAATAGTCTTCAGAATTACTAAAAATGTATGAAAATCGCAGAATTCCTTCAAAAATATCTCAAACTAGGAATTTCTTTTCCTATTTCTATAGATGTATTTTCTGAATATGGCAGTGTATGAAGAAAAGACAACTAATTACTGATTAGTTTACTGGAATAATTCACGTTTCTCAGACCTAGGTATGATTTACTTTCGGAAACGCTGCATCTGTCCCTTTAATTGTTGTATAGTTCATAATTATTGGCCTTGTGAACTTCTTTTTAGTGGCAGTTGGCAAAGAGCCACTTTAAATATTGCTTATGAAAGTATACTGGAAGGGTGGACATACATTAATAGTAGACACCCCAAGAAACTTAAAATGATACGAAAGAAGTTTTCTTGAAATTTTATGTGTATCAGGGACACTGATAGCATCAATTTGCACCATTCCAATTTTCAATGAGACGTCTGTGGTTTCTCAAATTCTACTAAAAACTAAGTGTTCTATGACGCACTAATCACAAAGGGACTTATGAAACAAGCATATTTTGCGATAAGTGACATCATCAAACACTTTTGGAAGTGCAGGAACCACAGACCTCTGACTGAAAATTGGTATGGTGCAAATTGATGATACCAGTGTTAAACCCTCTTAACAACTATAAATTGGATATAAGAGATTCAGTCATCTATATAAAGCTCCATTTCAGCCATCCATAGCAAAAGATACTTTAATTCTAAAAGTACATGTATACTAAATTCAAAAGTGTTTGTTGGATATAGTTATAGTTATTTGCACTTGCTCAACACCATAATGAATGGATCTTTTTTTAAACTTTTTTATTTCATTTTTTTACTGATAAATATATATACCCTTATCTTGATATAGGCCTATAGTTCAATATCCATGGATAGCCCACCCCTTCACATTGCTAAACCAATGATAGCACACTATAGGTAAATGAGTAGCATTCAACAACTAGCCAATTTGATATGGTATTGAATGGTGAACATGGCTAATTTTGTTGTTGGCCCTTTAGGCTACAATCTTATATGGAAATAAATTTAAACAGGTTTGAAATTACCGACAAATCTCCATTTGCACAAGCTGAAGCTATACTGTGTTTACTGGGGGCGGCCATTTTTAGGTTGACAGGTCATGTGACAATGATTGACGGTTGATCCTCTTAGTCTCTGACACCCAGTCTTCGTCTGTTTGTTTGTAGAAACAGTGGGGCTGGATAATAGAGTCTGTACCCCGTGAGTTATGAATGAAGAAGTTGACATGTTCTATGATGGAGTGTTTATATATTTTAACTGGAAGTAAACTCAACTTTATTACGACTCCTGGTTGATAACAGTTCATTATTGGAATGACAGTTCATATGCGACTGAACACTCGTTATGGAAGTGAACAACAATATTGCAAAATCGCCGAATTTGAACAAAAAACATGAAAAGAGTTCAGTTATCAAGTGGGGAAGTGTTACATTGTATACATTACCAGTCATATTGGGTATATTATGCTATATCAACTCAATGAATGGAGATTTTGTACATGATGATATTTTTGCTATAAAAAATAATCCTGATGTAACAGGGAAATCCCCTATTTCAGAATTGTGGAAAAATGATTTTTGGGGAAAATTTATTCAGGACAGAACCAGTCATAAATCATACAGACCTATTACTACTCTTTCATTCAGGTAAATCTCTTAATTTTTCTTTTACTTTTAGCTGATATTGGGTTAAGAATTTGAGAAAAGTTCATAATTTTAGAACTTTTCTTGGAAAGCTTATTGTTGACAGGAAAAGTTTTACTTTGAATTGATAAAAAAAAGATTTGAAAACTTGAAAGTAAGTACAGACTTTCAGGTGATTGTGGAACATTCAAATGACAAATGGTTTTGGAAATTTAAAGAATATTACGAATGTTATTATAGTCTCAATACTGTAATTCTTCAGAATCTTGTTTTTTTAAACAAGTTCATTTAGTTGTAGAGAAACAACAGGTGTTCTTGAAGAGTTGGCACTTACTTATTTGTCTCAATGCCGTAATTCTACGGAATCCCTGTTAATTTAACATCATTCAGTTGTAGACAGTTGAATGAATTCAACCTGTTAGAGTGAACATTGAATTTAAATTTTCAAACTTAGTCATCAATAGAATATATTCATCAGTGGACTTACCTGGTGTCAAATTATAAATGTTTTTTCAATAAATATTTAGTTTTATGGATTTATTAGATTCTGTTGCGTAGTTACGAAATTTTGTTAATTCGTAGTGATAAGGGTGGCTGGGTAATGGGTAAAGCTGAGAAAAGACAATGTTCGGTGACCAATGCGATGTACAATGCAGGATTATCAATATGGTAGAAAAAAGTGAACACACAAGGTACCAGTCTGGACAAGGTACACCACACTGTACGTCTTTTCACACCTTTACTATCAGAAGGCACTAGCATAGGTTTACACACAGTGTTCCTTTAAAGACTCTTGCAGTAGCTTTAAAACGCTTAGCATAATCTGGATACAGTAATTCTTATACTTATACTCCAGTATCAAGTCTTCTGAAGAATTTTCCAAGCATGTTTGTGGGTAAATTTGGAAAAATATTTCTATAAAATTGATAAAATTGTAAACAATTTATAAACCCATATATTATTATCAATAATAACTTAAGTCTAATGGTCTTACTGTCAAAAAAAAAAACACATTATTTTTAATGACAAATATTCTATTCTTTATCTTCATTGAATAAATTATACAACTCACTGACTCACAACTAAAGAGTTAGTTAAACTTGATAGAAATAAACTATCAAAGAAATCTCCCTTTTTATAGACTCAAATATTGATATCTGCATAAAAATGAGTCTTACATGCTCTATATACAACCTGCTTCTCATTAATTCAAATTCAAAATTGCATTATTACAAATTGTATAGGTAACATCTAGATAATTGAAATTGGGAGTCACTGAATAATGCTCAACTAATTGTTGCCACAGAATTCAAAATCACTGTTCTTTTTGAGCCCCCTCCCCTCTTCTCTTATCTTTGAATTTTAAAGAGATATACTGATATTTGCTTTACAATTTGATAAAGCATGATTTCACCTATCAATGTCCCTTTCAAATTAGATCCAACTTCTACAATTGCTTCGTACATTTTTTGCTCAAATGTAGGAGTCCCAGGCATTAGGCATCCTGGGTACATAACAGTAAATTTTATCTGCTGGTAAAACATATCTTTAGATAACTACAATAATGATGATACAGATGACTATATAAGAATTTTATTCTTCTATCTAGCCCTGGTCACCCAGAGCTGGTGTTCTCTTTGATATATATAATATATCAGGGTAATAATGATAAAGATATTAAAGCTGTTGATTAAATATCAATATTATTATACCTGATATATAGAAATATTAAAACAGACCCTGAAACATGTTACTCAGAGATTCACTGGATATAGCTGAAGCCTGAATAAGGTCTTTTCCCTTTGATATAGATATGAGGGTAATAATAATAAGGTGTTGATTAAATATCAATATTATTATATGTGATATATAGAAATATTAAAACAGAACCTGAAACATGTTACTCAGAGATTCACTGGATATAGCTGAAGCATGAATAAGGTCTTTTCCCTTTGATATGGATATGATATATCAGGGTAATAATGATAAGGTGTTGATTAAATATCAATATTATTATACCTAATATATAGAAATATTAAAACAGACCCTGAAACATGTTACTCAGAGATTCACTGGATATAGCTGAAGCCTGAATAATGTCTTTTACCTTTGATATTGATATAGATATATTAGGGTATAAAGATATTAAAGGTATTGATTAAATATCAATATTATTATATGTGATATGATATGATTATTTGTTTACTGTATAATGAAAGTAATAGTTAGATTGTGATTATGAATATATTATCTTCAAATTGACCATCTTGATAATATGGCTTTAAATAACAATTTTATCACTACTTTGAGCTTTATTGTACACAATGTTTCAACACTTTACATTGTCATCATCAGTTTGTATGGTAAATTACTCCTGAGTTTTATTGTACACAACATTTCAACAATTTACATTGTCATCAAGAAAAATACAACCATATTATTGTGTTATTTAATATGATCACTGCCCCTAAATGTTGCTTAAGAATTATTGAGCATGTTCAATGTACAAATTTGTAAGCAGCAAGACAGAATCTACACTTCTCATCATCAGCTATATTTCGTACTGGAAAATTGAGCCTTATCAATTATTTCAAATTCCAATACCTACATTTCACCAGCTTGAATTTTAAGGGTGTTTTTTAGTTGGAAATATTCAGCTAAGTCGACTGTAAGTGGGGGAGATATAAGATAACTATATCTATTCAGATAGTTTTTTTAAAAATTGCTTGATGAAAACAACCGTGTATGAAAGATTGAAGTCATGTGCTTGTCTCATATAATATGACACCTGTATACACTTTATTTATCTCCCCCATGGATGCATATTTACAATAAATACAATATCCATTGTCATGTAGGTATAGAAAAGTTAAAGGGGTTTTTCTAACATATTAATGTGTATGGGAGACCCGGATAGCATTGTTCTTGCAATTCAACTCAATCTAACTCACATGTAGTTATATATCAATAGCAACTTTGCGATTATAGTGACCATAGATGAAAATTAAGCTGGGAGTGATGGAGGGGGAGGGGAACGGATGGATGGAATGGGTGGAGCCACTTTTAAATTTAGATTTATTTTTAGGACCAAGTTTTGTAAAAGCAATACTCCATTATGTTATTTGAAGACAAGGATATAAACTGTAATTGTGTTATGAATATTTGTATATTTTTGTTTTGGTATCTATGTTGGGTATTTCCCCAAACTTTTAAGATAAAATCCAGAAAAGGGAAAGTGAATGTCAAGTTTTATCTATTTGAGTTGATATTTTATCATTTATTTTCTGTTATGATCTCATCATAAGTGATAAATGATAACATTAAAGGGACAGATGCGCCATTTTCTACATATGTCTTTTCTATATATCAAAGGATATATTGGTTAAGCAAAAAAATTACCGTTTCTGAGACTAAAGTTTGATAGGTCCAAAGAAATGGCACATCTGTCCCTTTAATGAAAACACTTAATCCTTCACCAAAATCAAATTCAATTTTAAAAGTTTGGTGTGAACTGAGTTTCTGATGTTCAATGGTTCTAGAATTCTATTTATTATGTTTGATAATTTTTACTGTTGTTTCTGTATACAGAAAACCCTGACTTACATTGAAACTAGTATATAACTTGTCACAGGTGTCTAGATGTGATATTATTGACCTTGAAATAAATAGATTTTCTGATCTCTTATATCAAAATCATTATACTTAGATGAAACATATGGGACCAAATTGTTATACTCAAGCAAGTACAGTTAAGGAGTACATAGACACAGCTTTATGGAACAACAATCACTGGTTAAAGTTTTATGCAACGTTTCGACGTGTTTTCCCCATCGTCCTCAGGCACATAATGTTAAGAAGTGATGGGCAAACTATACATACATTAATTGTTGTTCCATAAAGCTGTGTCTATATATCGTACTCACAATTGCTAAATGCCATTTAAAGACTTTAAGACACTATTAAGGAGTGTTGACTTTGTTATTGTTGCCAGTCATGTCTGATAAAAACTTCCAATTTGCAAATTGTAATTTAAACGTTCTATTTCCGTAGCTAGTTCACGTGAACATCCAAGAATTCCCAACAAGTTTAGCTCAGAACATTTCATTGCTTGAATTGACTGAAAGGAACAAATCTTTCTTAAAATGTCTTAAGATCTGAAGTGAGGAAAGGAAATGAAAAAAATATCTACAACTTTAATTTGATTGATTGGTTTTTTGGTTGGATCTTTTCAAATCTAATAAAATATCATTTGATATTCTTTTGCAACAGGAAATAACAGGAATACAACTTTAATTTGATTGATTGGTTTTTTGGTTGGATCTTTTCAAATCTAATAAAATATCATTTGATATTCTTTTGCAACAGGAAATTGCAAAAGAAAAGGTCATCTAAGGCTGGTAATAATTAAGAAAATTTTCTCTAATTGCACACTACATTACTTGTCTTTTATAGTCAAAACAAAAAATTGAATTTCATATTTCTTTTCGTTTCAGATTGAACTATGCATTAAGTGATGGGAAGCCTTTTACTTTCCATATTATCAATGTGGCCTTACATTGTCTGGTAACTGCATTATTTATCTACATTCTACGCCAAATATTCCATATTTCTAACAGTTGTACCTTCTACTCTGCTGTTATATTTGCTGTTCATCCTATCCATACAGAGGCGGTGAGTATTAGAATACCATATTGATCTAAAAAATTTGAAAAAATATAAATTGACCATTTTAACCTTTACCCTAATTATGTCATTTATTCTTTGACTGTTTGTGACTTTAATCTGGTCAATCTCTGTAAAAAAAGAAGAGGCCAAATTTAGTATAACCTAGTTGCTGATGGACCTCTGTTAAAATCGCTATCAGTACTTGATAGAAATAGCTAGTTTCAGACTAGGGGAAACATTTGACCTCCATGATAAATGTATGCAGTTATCCAAATAATTTCCATTGAATTTCAAATTGACAAGATAAAAGACGTAGTTAAGCCATGAATAGGTCAAGTTATAGTCAAATAATATAAGTTGAAAAAAGGTCTGCCAGTTACAATTTATCAGCATGAGCCTTGAAAGGGCTTGGTCAGCATGATAAGGCTTGTTCATTTACATATTTTAAAGGGACAGGTTTGCCATTTGTTTGTCCAATGGTAGCTTAGTCTCAGAAACGAGAATTTTTTAGCTAAGCAAATCAGTAATGGTGTTAACAGCTCACTGTCAAAATTTGAGCCTTCAAATCCATGTGTATGGAGAATTATCCTCGTTTGAAAGTTAATGTGACAACTCTTTTCTTCAGACTCTTGCCATATATAGAAAATATATAGAAATAGAAAAATGGCAAACCTGTCCCTTTAAGAAATGTTTTCAATGTTGTTTATTGCTCAGTGGTCAACATTTGCTGGTCAGTCTGTGACCATTGTCCAATGTAAATAAAGAAGTGGACATTGTCAACAGAGCCTAACAATAACCTGCTGATAGATATTGTTAACTGTTTGATTAATTGGGGACTCTGTGTCAATAATTCTGGCCCTGTCGCTATTCATTTTGTGATTTGTCAGAAATTGAAGGTTTGGGCTATTCTTTTTAACTTCAGGCCTGTTTCTTTACAATTTTTTTTAGTCAAAAGATTATACTTGATCTGTCACTATTTGATATTCAAGTTCAAATTTGAGAGAGTTGCAAAAAATAGATAGAGAGTTACTGCTCTTGTCTTTGAAGAATTAGAAATATCTGGAATTTGGCAGTTCTTCTTTACGATTTAAACATTTGAGTCTTATAATATAAAGTACAATGATCAATATTGCCAATAGATCTTGAAATATCTGCACTTGCTAAAAAAGTCTTCAAGCAAGTTTATTGAAAGTTGAACATTTCCCTGAAAATTGCATCTTTAATATATTCAATCCGAAAAATGTTTCCTGTTTTGTACAAAAATCTAAAAAAAACTTGTTACAAATCGACCATGAAAATCTTACTAATTTCCCCCCATAAATCTGTCAAAACTTTCCAAAAAATATTGGACTGGAAAGATTTTATCTCTTTCTAATCTTTTTCTTGAAAATCACTGTGACATTTCATTATTATTAAAATCTAGTTAACTGCACTAGTATAGTTCATTCATAAAGATGGCTTTTTTGTTGACAGTAAAATTATCTAAAAGAAACAAATCTGTTGAAATCTGTTGAAATATCATAATGCCCTGCGATTTACTTGAATACTGTACAGTTATAGTAGAATACAGTACTGGTCATGCATGGTCCACTCTGTATAGAAAACGGACTAAGAGAATTATAAAGTTTAACAGTGGGTTTATCAGTGTATATTGACTGATTATTAAATGACAGTTTTAGATAGGCCTACTGTATATTAAAATTATGAGTGTGGAAAAATATCACACCAAAGCACAGTTAGGTATCAGTAATTTCAATCATATCTGTCTTGCAAATAAAGCCTTTTATAAAAGCTGAGAATAACAGAGTTAGAAAATCAAAAGAGAGAGAGGTGAGGCTCGAGAACTGAAAATATCTCAAAACAGTTTTGAATAATTTCGATTTGAAACATGCCTCTTAAATGTGCAAATTGCAGTCAATTATCACTTGAATAGGTATATTTATTATTTGTGCAGGTGGGCCAGCTCTTAATGATATATACTTTCTAGGAGGTGTAAGGATTATAACAGCTTACTCTCCCATAAGACAAATAGTGAAATATAACAAATACACGAGAACTTTCCAGTATGCATAAAATCAAAAGTGAACAGAACTGAAATTTTGCAATTGTAACATATTTGTCAGAAAATAATGTATTATAGCAATTTAAAGGGATTGTAAAGTAGTTTTCTAATTTTGTTATGAATATCGGTGACACTAATAGCGTCAATTTGCACCATTCCAATTTCCAATCAGACATCTGTGGCTCCTGTAATTCTATTAAAACCAAGTGTTTGATGATGTCACTTATTGTGTAGGGTTTTATGTGGTACAAGCATAGTAGTCATCAAACACTTAATTTTTCGTGGATTTACAGCAACCACAGACGTCTGATTGAAGATTGGAATGGTGCAAATTGATGCCATCAGTGTCCCAGATACACTTTAAAGATTTAGAAAACCTCTTTACAATCTCTTAAACTAATTTATGACTCTGTTGTACATAGAAGCTTTTAAAACAATAGAATTAAAACTGATGTTTATATTATATCTTCAGGTATCTGGAATTGTGGGAAGAGCTGATATTTTAGCTGCCGTTTTCTTTCTTCTTTCAATCATATTTTACATCAGGTAAATAAATTTTTCAGTTTTATGAACTTTCATTTTAACACTACTTTAACCCTTTGCCTTTTGTTGAATTGTGACCACCCTAACGATTAACCATCAGTGGCTCAACTAGAGGAGTGGGGGCGCTGTGAACTTTAGTGAGTTTGGGGCCCCTCCCCTGGCAATCTTTTAATCTTTTTTAAATATATGCTCTCCTGGGTGAAATAATGAAATATTATTTACTAGTTTTACATTTACAAATTTGATATTATCCCTAAAACCTCATAGGCTAAAGTTTGTGAACAGAGGTTAAGTGTTTACAGACCTGGATATCTGTGTTTTCAAACATTGGTTAATGATTGTCCATTGTTACAGATTTTCTTCAAAAAAAAAAAAAATGTTTTGTTACCAAGACCAAGGCCAGTGATATTGAGATTTATTTTCAATTCACGAAAACATTGTCCTTGTCAGCCATTGTTTATATTTTGATAAATCATTTTCTAATCACAACCAGCATGACAGGTTAACAATGTCTGTCCAGAACTTTATTGTCAACATCTCAAAAACTAAGAAAATAGATTATTATTATTATTACTGAGGATTAAAGCACGATAGTCTAGAATTCTCAGGAAGCAAAGCTGGAGGAATAATTCATTGAAAATTTGTACGAAAATATCTGATCAAAAAAATAAAAAGGATGAAAATTATGGACTAATTTGCTCATTTCTGAAACTTTTTTAAGCTATTTTTTTTTCTTGTATTTTTTATATTGTTGGCATAAGGATGGGAAAAAATAGACTAGATTTAATATTGGAGAAATTATTTTTTCTTATTTGATCAATTGTTAACTGTATCTGGATAGGTTTCCTGATTAGTAAAATCATACTATTGATTGATGTAGTGCAAAAAAACAAAATATGAATCATTTGGCTTTAGGCAATCCTACTTTAAGATAAGAAAAAACTTGTTAGTATTCACTAGAATGACAAAGTGATGTTTTGACAATGAGAATGATCGATGGTCAAGCCCCAAAATAGATGATTAGTATTCTATAAGTTATCTATTGTTATGTTAATGTACATAATTAGTGTACATATTACAATGTTTATCAGATCAGTCAAACCAAGTCCCATCACACCTTTTTATAATGTAGTGAATGTTGAAAAACAATTACCAAGGTTATCTTTTTCTAAATCTTTTTCTGTGCAATCTGTTTACTGTATAATTGTGAATATAATACACACCTTTCTCAAATGGGTGATTAAACTATTTCTCCTTAAATAATTCCACTCACTTGAGACAAAACAATCTCTACACAAGAAAACAGATCTGACAGTTTTAGAAAACTACTTGCTCTAAAGCAAAGAGAATGATTTATTATTCTTCACTCAGTAACACATGTTCAAGATATATTTCTATTTATTTCATACATATTTTGGGATGTCAAGAACATTTAAGTTTCATTTTTGGACCTAGATATATATGTGATTAAGAAATGGGGACGACTGATTGAAATGAATTTTTCCTTTGTTTGTAGGAGTATAGAAGTCATACACCCTGATGAAGATGTCTTCATACCCTCAACTATCAACTGGTGCTATTTTACTCTCAGCATATCATTGGCTATCATCTCTACATTATGTAAGGAACATGGAGTTATGGTTCTTGTTGTATCTGCTGCCATTGATTGCTTGATTTTATCCAGAAATGGTGTCAATAGGTAAGGCTCTGAGTAATGACAGTACCTAAATGTTATTGAACTTTTGGGAAGGGAATCTTAATTGAAACAAACAATTGCAGATTGGTACATGTCTTTAGTGGTTTGTATAGTGGTTTTAGACTTTAGAAAGGGTGGATTTCCAGTCTTTACAAGGGACTCATGGGGCAGAAAATACTGTTGCAGACGTTGAACTTTACAAAAGTTGATAATCTCTATATGGAGATTTTTTGTTATTGACTGCAACTCAAGATAGCTATTTGTTGAATTTTTGAACTGTTTGAACATTTGGTATTCTCTTGAATTTGTCTTTCTCCAAATCTGAAAAAGATTTAAAGATATTGTTTGCTGTTTGTCTTTATACCAGTATCAACATTTGTTTTATTTTTTTATTACAGATGGATAAGTAGAGAAGTCAGCATAATTCAATGTAAACCATTGATAATCAGAGTAACCTTACTAGCATTCTCAGTAAGTTTATATTATATCATTCAGGAGCTAAACAACATTTTTTTAAATCATTTGAACTGTGTAAATGAGTAGGCAGAGAGCACTATTTAAATCTATATTAATATTAGTATACAGGTTAATGCTCCATGTTTCTATTCAATTTCTTTATTATAATATTATACTATTCAACAAAATTACAGCAGAATTTGGCTATTCAATTCAAAACTTTTTGTGAGTGGGACAATGTGGATATGTGGATGAAATAGCAGAATCTTAGAATCCTATTTGATTTTTTTTAAATCAAATATCATTGTCTAAAATATCAATTGTACCTTTATCCAATCTATGTATATTTTAAAGCTTTTAGAATTTTTCAGCTGTGCGAGTCTCCCATTATTTTTAACATTACATTTAACCTTAAAAAAATATAAAGTTTTTGAATGTTATTTTATATTGCAATTAAGCCTTTAGTCATAGTTATTTTCCTTTGAACTATTGAAATAGATAAAGCGTATGCAGAGGTCAGCACTTAAACAGAAAAAAAAAAATTTAATGAATAAAATAGGTACAACCTTTTGTCTGTGACATTATCTATATTGAAATGAATTGGTCATGAAAGCCGACAAAACTTGTTTTTTTAAATCAGTTATATATAAGATACATTACAAACAACTATTTAATGTATATTTGTCAGGGTTGCCTTTTATCTCCTATGTTGTTTGCATATTGTGCTGTGGTTTATATAAGAGCTATTTGAATAGTATAATATTATAATAGAGAAATTGAATAGAAACATGGAGCATTAACCTGTATACCATTCTACTAATCTAGATTTAAATAGTGCCCTCAGCCTACTCATTTACACAGTTCAAATGATTTAAATTGCTTAGAGAAAGTTGAACTTTATGAAATCATTTTTTAAAGTTTGAATTTTTTGCATAAAGCAAAGTTTGATTTCATATTTGAAAAAACAAAATTGTTAAAAATTTGTATTACAATGTTTGCACTTTTAAGTGGGCACAGAATATGAATTGATATCAATTAAGTAAAGATATGCACGCCTACGTGATGCACACGCCCAAATTTTTTTTATATTTCTTGAGTGTATAATGGTTTTGTTATTTTTACAACTTTTAACTGAGTGATAGATTATTTCTTGTCAAACAAAGTTATACAAAGTTTAAAGAAGAAAAGAAACTACCATTTTTAACAAAGATAACAACAGGACAGCTTGGGCTTGGCCTTGGCCAAACATTTTGAAATTGATCTTGACAAGCAATAGTTTCAATTTTACTACTTCAGTATAGGCAGATTATTTTAGTTGTCTGCAGTTCACACAGCAACCCCAATTCATGTTCTTTAAATAATCCAAAATTGATTAATAATCCTAATGGCATATTAGAAGTTTTAGATAAATAAGACAATTATTATGGATATATACTGAATATTTATTACTTTATGTTTCAATGTTTCAATGTGGTTCTGACATCGTCATCAGGAATATAATGGATACCAATAATAAATAAAGAAACATAGGCAACAAGTTAAATTGATTAATTAATTTATTATTCAATTAAAATCAATCTTATTTAAATACAGTCAACCACAGAAATGACACGAAAAAAAAATTTTTGCATTTTAATTAAATAGAGTTAAAGTCAAATAAATAATTTTCTATTTTCAGTTTATATCAATATTTCTTATACGATGTTTTATCAATGGATGGCAAGTTCCTATATTTTTAGATCAAGACAATCCGGCTTCCTTTTCTTCCAGTCTTTTGACAAGGTAGTCTTGTTTTATTAGACTTATATAATGTGGTTCTTGTTTTGTTCTAATAACATAAGTTGCAAATATGGATACCAAGATAACTCAGTTTCATCCAACTATGTTCTTTTTTATGATGATCCTTCCTACATTGATTTGTGTGTTTTTACAGTGGTGTCAAATTAAATAATGACTTTTTCAAGGTCATGAGACTCTTGCAGGCCAATCAAGTTCAAAATCCTGTTCTATAATTGAATTTTTCTAATTTGACGTCTAAGCATATGCCCACTTCTATGAAGCATGCCTTTAGATTGATACAAGCTTAATAACAAATATGTATCAATTAAATACTTTTCTGTATTTAACATACAACATATATACAATACTATATGATATAACTCAGTGTAGTGTAAACCCTTATTAAAATATTTGAATATTTGATTACTTTTTGAATTTTGCAGATGTCTAAGTTTATGTTTGATATTGATATATATTAAGTATTAGTTATAAATATATTGATTTATATTTCAGGATATTGACTTATAACTATTTATTAGTATTTAATATTTGGTTATTAATATCACCTATAACACTATGTTATGATTGGCAACTAGGTAGTATACCGTTAGTTCAAGATATATCAGATAGCAGAAACCTCGCCACCCTGGTATTCTATATAGCCTTCATCAGTATCATTATAAAGTCTCTTAAAATCTTCCGAAATAAAGTAAGTTATATTCTTAAATTACATTGTTCGCCATTAACAGAGGTTTATTTGGGTTTTGAATATAAATAATCTTCAAAATGTACTAGAGTTCAATTTTCAAATTTTGGAATTTAGAGTGAAAAAAGAAATTTAACCTTTTTTCAATATTTTATTTTAAGGGATGTTCCAAGAATATTCCAGTATTATCACTGATCTTCCTCACCATTCCATTTATTCCTGCAAGCAATTTCTTCATCAGAGTTGGTTTTGTGGTGGCAGAGAGGATTCTGTACATTCCAAGGTAATTATAATTTATTTTCTTGAAGCAACAGTTTTGGTTGTCACAAAGGTTGAGAAACAGAATAGATTCTATACATTCCAATCAGGGCTGATGCTTTGGCTCTTTTTTTTCTCATAGAAGTACAGCATTAAATCTGATCAAAACTCTGTAGGTTCAGCCAGATTTCAGTCCTGTATTGCTGATATTAATGATAATATCTTTATTACAAAAGGGTAACAATTTAGGCCATACATTTGCTATGAGCATCAAGATTAGATCCTGAATACTGAATAGGCCTGGCCTGGTATTATCTTGTGTAATCATATAATATCTTTAGATATATACTGAAAGTTTACTAGAAAAAAAATCTATACAATGCAAAATGTTGACTTGCAGTGTCAATTTAAAAACATCCAAATGACTTGCAGTGTCAATTTAAAAAACATCCAAATGACTTGCAGTGTCAATTTAAAAACAGCCAAATGACTTGCAGTGTCAATTTAAAAACATCCAAATGACTTGCAGTGTCAATTTAAAAACAGCCAAATGACTTGCAGTGTCAATTTAAAAACATCCAAATGACTTGCAGTGTCAATTTAAAAACAGCCAAATGACTTGCAGTGTCAATTTAAAAACATCCAAATGACTTGCAGTGTCAATTTAAAAACATCCAAATGACTTGCAGTGTCAATTTAAAAACATCCTAATGACTTGCAGTGTCAATTTAAAAACATCCTAATGACTTGCAGTGTCAATTTAAAAACAGCCAAATGACTTGCAGTGTCAATTTAAAAAACATCCAAATGACTTGCAGTGTCAATTTAAAAACAGCCAAATGACTTGCAGTGTCAATTTAAAAAACATCCAAATGACTTGCAGTGTCAATTTAAAAACAGCCAAATGACTTGCAGTGTCAATTTAAAAAACATCCAAATGACTTGCAGTGTCAATTTAAAAACAGCCAAATGACTTGCAGTGTCAATTTATGGCCTACAGTAAAATGAATTGTCTTTTGTTGTGGAGGAAATAAGTTGTTTATAATCTCATAAATAAAGATACAAACAAGATAAAAGAAATCTATATAGATCAGAAAACTTTGTGGTGTGATAAACCAAATTTAAAAAGAATTATAAGTAAGCCATATTTTCTACCTGGCTGAATACTAATTGATATATAGAATGTATTTGAGGCCAGTTAGAGTGTACAATGCTCTATCACCTGTATATAAGATATAATTTATGCTTTTATGAAGACTTGGATATTATTTCGCTTGACTTATTAAAAAATCACTTAAATCACAAATTTTAACACAGGTGATTCAAAATGGTCATATAAAGGTAATAACAATTAAAATTTCTGTGGTAAAATTTTAATGGTACTTTATTTGATTCATTTCGAATCCTATGTGAAAATTTGAATATTAAAATATGATTAGAGAGGATAATAAGAGTCAGTAATAAACCCAGATGTTGTGATATTGACTCGTGCAGTGGTATATCAACAAGCTTACTATTGTTATATGTTTATATACCTGGTATATAATATAGACTCTACCTGCTGTCATTGAGATATTAAACTACCAGTCAAATCACCTTCATCCCTGCTGATTTTATAACTCTTATCAACAACATCTATTATCAAATTTTATGGAGTGAAAAAATTGAATAATTAATTTTGTTCAAATGTGAAATAAAAGTGGCTTATTTCAATTTTTTCCTTCTCAAATCGCTGATCAAGGTTGAATTTTTATTCTTTTGGGTTCATTCACACTTTCAAACTTACAGCTAACTAGAACATATGAATTGGAGAGTTCTACTTTAAATGATGCTCTGTCAGTTAAAAGGACAGTAAAAAACAAATAGTGTAATTATTGTAATAAATACATAGATAATACTATATCACACCCAATAAATTAAATGATTTTATGATTTTTTGAATTATAAGTGTTATATTTACTTGGTTAGGAAGTTTATCAAATGGTGCTCAATCAACTGGTAAAGGTATTTGTAGACGTCTATATCACTTTAAGATAGTAAAAAGATTAAGAGTGTAATTATTGGACTGTAAAATTGCAGTAAGTTGTTATCATTGATAAATAACTATCACTTTTTTATGAATTTGAAAAAAAAAATAACAATTGTGCTCTAAAATCTGGTAGAGAAAATTATCTAATGAGTGTATCACTTGCTCAATCAACTGGTTAAGAAAATAATTATTGGACTGTAAAATTGCAATAGGTTGTTATCATTCCTAAATAACTAAAAAATAACAATTGGGCTCTAAAATCTGGTAGAGAAAATTATCTAATGAGTGCATCACTTTCTCAGTCAACTGGTTTAGGAATTTATGAGAAACTACAAGGAAGTAAAAGACTAAATAGAATAATTATTGGACTGTAAAATCGTAATAGGTTGTTATCATTGCTAAAAAACTTTTCGCAATTTTCATAATTTTGAAAAATGACTGTCAATTTCCCAGACTCTCTTAGACTCATTTTAACTTAGCTTGATCAACGACCTTGTTTAAGAAAGTAAAAAGACTAAATAGTATAATTATTGGACTGTAAAATGGTAATAAGTTGTTATTATAACTAAATAACCCTGATCTTTATCAATCTTATCACTGAATATATCTCATATACTATTCATCTTACCTAATTGAACTGAAATGATTAGTTTCGAATGGATAGTTTCATATCAATAGTTTCGTATGGACATTCTAACCATAGACCTAAACTTGATGCTCCAATAAACCTATTTTCTACATCAATGAGCAAGTTAACACTTTGTTTAAGTTCTGTACAGATTGTCAAGGGTCCAATTTGAATACATTTATATCCAATTCAAATGAACATTGTGAAGTCTGTATAGAGAAGGTCCTCAATGTCGAATGTACAGGTCAAATTGTCTTCATTTACAAATACAACCGATTCATAGTTGATTTACTTTGATACAAAAAATATTTTCACACTGTCTCTCGATAAATATCTCATTCTCTGCAAAATTCATCTTAGTCATATCACTATGTGGTTTTCATCAACATCAACATGTCCTCATGTGACAAATTTGCGCTCTTTTGGGGACATTTGATGTGTCACAGGCTATGAAAAAATAACAATCCAACTATATATATATCTCATATGATAACACTATACACAGCCTCTGCTAAACTTGTCTCTGAGTACTCAGACAATTATTTGCAGATTTTATACTCAAACGACCCAAGACCGTGCCTGATATCTGATCCATTTTCCCTTTTGATATTTGGGGACATCGTTTTAACATACAAAAACAGGATGAAAACCACATATATATCTTTGATAGATGATCTATGCTAAATATTTAAAATCTGAATAGAGTTTAACAACCCAATTTACTTTTTGAATTAAATTACAAGTTGTAATCACATAAACAAAACAGAATAAGTTCAATTAAAGGGATTGCAAAAAGTTTATTAAATTTTTTTTGTGTATCGAAGACAGCATAAATGTACACCATTTTAATTTTCAATCGACCGTAATTCCACTAAATTCCACTGTCTGATGACATCACTAATTGTATAGGACCTTATGTGATATTGCATTTAGTGACATAATCAAACACTTAGTCTTAGTGGAATTTCCACTAATGTCTGATTGAAAATTAGAATGGTGGAAATTGATGCTATTAGGGTCCTGATACACATAAGAAATTTAGAAAACGTCTTTAAAATACCTTTAATATTTGAAATCTGAATACAAGCTGAAAACTTTAACAAGCCAATTTACTGTTTAAAAGGGATAATTTGTTTTGATTTCTGTAATATATAAAAAGGAACAGAATTAGTTATATTAAGTAGTTGAATCATTATATAATTTCTCTGGAAACCAATTTACTTTTTAATAACTTTTAGATTTTTTCTGATTACTGTAATTTACTTTTATAAAAAGAACAGAATAAGTTATGAAAACTCAATGCTTCAATGATCAATAATTGTATATATTAGAGCATGGTCTATTTTACATTTTAAATCTTGAATAAGATAAGTATATAGTCTTTGAATATTACAATAATATTATACTATCTACCTTTTTAGATGGATAATATACATAGATTCACCCCAGATAAATTGTATACTTTCTATTAGATGTAAGAGTACATGTTTACTGTGTTACAATGAAGGTGCATTATGAATTGATGAATTGAAGTGCGAATCTAATTGGGGGCTTGTATGATTAGAAATTTTGTAAGAGACTAAACACAAACAATCTACCCAATCTAATCTGTTCAAGTTACATCTGTTAAACAAGCTAGTTTGTGTTGGATGGTGATGAGTTTGTAGATAACTCTCAATCATAAAGTGATAAGGTAGAATAGGTAAAAATTCAGCCAGAACAATAATTTTTGCAACAATATGGCTCATTTGTTTACGGACTCTCTGTTGACTTTTTGCTAGCGTACAGTAAAATCAAATCTGCATAAATAGACCAGAGTGTTTCAAGAAAAGTGCCTATGAAGTCAAGGTATTAGATGAAGTTTGTAATACCTTGGCATTGTGAAGATTATGTGGCCTGAGCATCAAAGATTAGACCAGTGGTCCACTGTAAACCCATTCTGCTAAATTTTCTCCTTTGTGGTGCTTAACTCTCTGCTTAGAGGTGCCATAGGTCTGCATTAGTGATACAAATTACTACATAGACCTACAACTGGACACAATTATATAGATAACATTTACCTTGAATATTAACTTATGTTTCGACGAAGGTACTTTCGTATTTATCAAGCAATGATGATCATATAATCCATATAATTGTGTCTAGTTATTTCTTACCCAATTTCGAAATGCACCTTAAGGAAGTTACATATATTTATCTTTTATTTCAGTCTGGGTTTCTCTTTGATGGTTGGATATGGTTTGACAAAGTTATGTTCAAGATATAGCAAGAAGAAATGGCTACTGATAACAATATTTACTGTTTATACCTTATTACTAGCTGCCAAAACTCTACATAGAAATCAAGTCTGGCAATCAAGACAGTCCTTGTTTTGGTGAGTAATTAAGATTATCAGCGTAATTTTTACTGTTTAATTGTGAGTATAATACACACCCTTTATTACCCTTTAGTAAATCTAGGAAAATTTCTGTTACCGTGTAAAAATCAAAAAGTTGGCATAATGCAGATGCAATAATAAATTATGTTAAAAAATCAGAAACACTGTTAAAGACGGCAAGTAAAGTTACCCGCAGAAAAAAAATTCCAAACAAAATATAAAAATTTGTTTTTTAAAGAGATTGAAAAATGAATTTGGCCTATAAGTTAGTCCTGACTGTCAAGCAAAGCAAAAATGACAAGTTTAATGTCATTGATTGGTTGGTAGATGATAAGTTAACGTTTGCTTCCTGCGGATGCTGATATATCACAAACTAGGTAGTTGTTGGTATTCGTAGTAGTTGGTAGTTGGTTAATGTCATTGTCAATAACATCAAAGTTACATTAAATACACAGATAACATTTTGTAATTTGAGTTTGCTAATAATGGTCAAGCTTGATTGATCTTCTGATAAGATAGGGCCATTGTTGTTAGAAGTCAAGGGCTGTGTTTGATTAGTATTGATTACAAGATAAAGGAATGTTATCTTTATGTTGATGTTTATTAAATGATTGACTGTAAGATCAGATAACATAACCTCAGTAAATCATGAAAACTGATCTAGTCAGGTGAATTCCCACCCTTAAAAACTTAAAGTTATATAAAGAAAATCTTAGGGCAACAGTTTTGGTTCTCAAGCTTTTCCTTGACCATGCCCGTTGTTTATCTGTCCTTAATTATTCGTTCCTATTTACTGCTGGGTTGACATGAATAATGAGGGGAAATGATTTATTCTATCCTCTGGAATGCCCCTTTTCCTTCTCTGAGAGTTTTTTAAATATTGATATTAGAATTAGCTGATAGCATCGTGTTTCTTGAAATTCCACTCAAACTAAAGATTTTAACCCAATCAAATTGTAATTGTAGTAATGTCACTTGCATTCAGCATAAACAAAAATCAACGGACCCCATTCACCTGACTGCTTGCTTACTATAAGTTTTACTGTATGTGTAATTCTAACCAATCTGTAAAAGGGGCCTATGATTTTACCACACAGATAACATATTTATTAATACCAACTCTCAAAAAGCCATGTTATTATTAAAAATAGGCATATTGATTTAAGGTTTGATCAAATATTATTCAAACCTACAAGAGTTCAATAGGAGTGTGTGCGATTTGTCAACAGCCAAGCATACAGCTATGATTGTTAAAGTTAGCTAGATAAAGTGGTATATTGAAGGTTAATATTTGATTCAGCCCAGTTTGTGTGTGGAATATACAATAACTTATCAATCTTATTAAAATATTTGATAAACACTTTAATACAATTTTTATACTTCATAATTAGTTCTTCAGGTGGTGATTTTTCTTATAAAACTTCTGAAGAGTTTTTGACCAACCTTTTTTGATAATTTGACTAGGTTAAAAAATACTCGTTGATTTTGACAATTCGAGAATAAAAGGGATGTCACTTTAAATGTGTACACCTATAACCATTCTATGAAGAAAATTGAGATTCAATGCAAAGTTATAATTCATAATTAGTCCTCAGAGCTTTTGACAAAATTTTGCCACTTTTTCATAACTTTAATATTTTGAGTTTGAAAAAACTGAATAATCTTGATAACTCTTGAGAAATCAGCAGTCCTACTTAACTAAGTTTTTGGTAAATTTTCATAATTTTTTTGGTGGATATTATTTTTAATTGAGTGCAACAAATCAGCAGTTTTTATATTTACTGATTTCATTATGAAATTTCTGAATTAAACTTCAAAATTCTAAAAAAGAAAATAGAGACTTCGTGAAGCGTCATTTGAAACATATTAGATAAAAAAAAATTATACAGAGACACAATTTATCTTGTAAATAGACTCAATTACTAAGAAATTATAATTTTAAATGATCAAAGAATTTCTTGAAGCATGAAATAAACTCTTGTCATCTTCAATTTACTTTACGACAACTTACAGCAATTTAGAAATTTAATTTTATGCAGAAGTATATTTACTTATGTCCAATTACTAATAGACATTTTAATACATTGCACTCAGTGACTGTAATTTATAGTTTGATAGATAACAAGGCCATTGATGGCTTCATGAAATATTTTTTCAAATTAGATCTGAAGTGCATAACTTATGTACATAAACTTATTCAGTTTCAAAGTTATATACCCACTGTAAAGATATACATAGACAGTGCATTAGATTGTATTTTGGTTGATGAACTGCATTTTAGTTGGTTTTCAAAATAAGACAAATTTCGAGAATTGATAGATTATGTACATAACCCTATTCAGTTTCTCAGTTGTATACTGTAAATACATAGACCATGCAATTCAATTGTATTTTGGTTGATGAACTTTATTTTAGTTTTCAAAATGATAGCAATTTTCAAGTATTTATATGCACCAGTATTGATAATAGTACTTAAAGTATGTGGTTTGATGACCTGCATTTAGTTAGTTTTTCAAAATGATAGCAATATAAAGTATTTACATACACCAGTATTGATAATACTGCTAACAGTACAATAAGATACAGATTGTTATCAGGTTTTAACTGCATAGTTTTCATCTTGTACAGAAAATTGTTTTGTAACTGAAAAAAAACATAAGGCACACTATTAGTTGGTTAGCTTTAAGCTCTTGAGTCAGTCAGTTGGCATTGAAACAGTGTTCTCTGGCAACTCAACGCTTAAAGATTTGCTCAGAGCCAGTGGTAAATTGAATCCCTCCAACAACCAAAAACCTAAGGGATGTGTCTACCAAGTTGAGTGCTCCTGTGGAAGCTCGTATATAGGGGAAACAAAGAGACCCCTTGATGTTCGACTCAAAGACCATCAAGACAAGCCCGGCAATGAAGGAACATCTGCTGTGGCTGAACATCTTGCTATGGGAAGGAAAACAGGACATAAAGTCAACTTTGACAACACCAACATACTGACAATCAATAAGCACATAGATAAAACCAGGAGACTTCATGAAGCTATCCACATCAGAAGATATCAGCCTGACCTAACAGAGATGAAGGTGTTCGTTTATCGCATGCATATGATAAACTTATCAACTTGTAATTATTCATATTCAAAACAATTTCCAAC